>NC_056056.1:38544545-38869090 GCF_016772045.2 Ovis aries
CCAGGCTTCAGCAATACGTGAACCGTGAGCCTCCAGATGTTCAAGCTGGTTTTAGAAAAGGCAGAGAAACCAGAGATCAAATTGCCAACATCTGCTGGATCATGGAAAAAGCAAGAGAGTTCCAGAAAAACGTCTATTTCTGCTTTATTGACTATGCCAAAGCCTTTGACTGTGTGGATCACAAGAAACTGTGGAAAATTCTGAGAGAGATGGGAATACAGACCACCTGACCTGCCTCTTGAGAAATCTGTATGCAGGTCAGGAAGCAACAGTTAGAACTGGACATGGAACAACAGACTGGTTCCAAATAGGAAAAGGAGTACATCAAGGCTGTATATTGTCACCCTGCTTATTTAACTTCTATGCAGAGTACATCATGAGAAACGCTGGGCTGGAAGAAGCACAAGCTGGAATCAAGATTGCCAGGAGAAATATCAATAACCTCAGATATGCAGATGACACCACCCTATGGCAGAAGGTGAAGAGGAACTCAAAAGCCTCTTGATGAAAGTGAAAGAGGAGAGTGAAAAAGCTGGCTTAAAGCTCAACATTCAGAAAACAAAGATCATGGCATCTGGTCCTGTCACTTCATGGGAAATAGATGAGGAAACAGTGGAAACAGTTTCCGACTTTGTTTTTTTGGACTCCAAAATCACTGCAGATGGTGATTGCAGCCATGAAATTAAAAGACTCTTACTCTTTGGAAGGAAAGTTATGACCAACCTAGACAGCATATTGAAAAGCAGAGACATTAGTTTTCCAACAAAGGTCCGTCTAGTCAAGGCTATGGTTTTTCCAGTGGTCATGAAAAGATGTGAGAGTTGGACTGTGAAGAAAGCTGAGTGCCAAAGAATTTATGCTTTTGAACTGTGGTGTTGGAGAAGACTCTTGAGAGTCCCTTGGACTGCAAGGAGATCCAACCAGTCCATTCTAAGGGAGATCAGTCCTGGGTGTTCATTGGAAGGACTGATGCTAAAGCTGAAACTCCAATACTTTGGCCACCTCATGCGAAGAGTTGACTCATTGGAAAAGACTCAGATGCTGGGAGGGATTGAGGGCAGGAGGAGAAGGGGACGACAGAGGATGAGATGGCTGGATGGCATCACTGACTCGATGGACAGGTTTGGGTGAACTCCGGGAGTTGGTGATGGACAGGGAGGCCTGGCGTGCTGCAATTCATGGGGTTGCAAAGACTCGGACAAGACTGAGCAACTGAACTGAAGTGAACTGAACCATATGGGAGTTTGGGGTTGCAGAGTCCTACATGACTGAGCGACTGAACACCAACCATGTGCTAGGGTCACACCCTACTCAGGCTTTCCAAGAGAGGAGGACCTCGAATGTGGAGCTTTGCTAAGCCCTTGAGTTTTTATGTATGTGTGTTTTATTTTTTAATGAATTTTTTAAATCGAAGGATAATTTTTACAGAATTTTATTGTTTTCTGCCAAATATTAACATAAATCAACCATCGGTATACATATTTCCCTTCCCAGCCCTTGGGTTTGTTAAGCGGCACTTCTAGCCTGGTCTTAACTGATTACGGCAAGTCATTCCCAGGACTCTTTTTCTTCTCTCCCAGCGGCAGTGGGATGTCTGAATAGGCTCCATACCGGGTCTGTCACAGTTTAAAGTGCCTGCTGGAGGTCCAAGCAAAACTTACAGGTCTGTGAGCAAAAACTAAAGTTGTGTACCTAGAGTATATAGCCATTGTTATGGACCCTGGGCAGTCAGCTTTTATTTTCTTATTACCTTCTGCTAGTTTTTAAATGAAATGTTTATAATAACAGTGAAATTCGCTCTGGTGTGACTCTTTGCGACCCCATGGACTATACAGTCCATGGAATTCTTCAGGCCAGAATACTGGAGCGGGTATCCTTTCCCTTCTCCAGTGGATCTTCCTAACCCAGGGATCAAACCCAGGTCCCCAGCATTGCAGGTGAATTCTTTACCTGCTGAGCCACAGGGAAGCCCTTATAATGACAGTATTTATAATGAAATACCACAAATGGAATACTTAAAATGAATTACTTTAATATGATAAATACCTATGGACGCATAGGTCCATGTAACTTAAATTTCAGTAAAAACTTCAGTATATTATACTAGCTTTGATTCATTCAAGTAGAACAATACAGATAGGCAGAAACTCCCTTTCCCTCTACACTATCCTCAGAATGGTTAGATCATTATTCCCATGCATGTTTTAATATGTGTACCTGTAGCAATATATTTTCTTTTGCACGTTTAGACATGTAATTTAGTGGAATCATTCATACCTATCATTCTGCACCTTTCTCCTCTCTCAAAATTATACTTTTGAGACTTAATCAGTTGACCAATCTCTAGTTAATTTTCACTACTCATTGTGTGACTAACCCAAAATTTCTTTATCTTTTCCTTCACTGAAGGAGTTAGGTTGTTTCTACTTTAATGCACATAAAAGCAACAGTGAATACCATGTGCAGAGATTCCCTAAATAGATCCCCAGAAGTGAATTTGCTGGGAACTTTATTATCTATTGCCAAATTGCTCTCTGAAATGACTGCTTAGTTTATACTCCCATCACTGGTATATGTAACTTAGGGTCCCAGTGTACTCATTCAGAAATATGAACTGAGAGAGGCTGGCTGAGGTAGTTTAGAAGGGAAATGGAGAAGGGAGGAGCAGATCCCCTGCTGCACCTCCAGAATACCTTTTGTCAGTACAAAAGGATACACATGAACAGTTATGGGCCACTGTAAGACAGCAAGTGTAGGATCATCTTAGATCCCGTCTAAAAGGACTGGGTGGCATGACTGACTTTAGCACAGAGCCTGAGTTTCTAGGGGCTGAAAAAGGAGAACTGCATTTGCTTTGCCAAAGGAACCAAAGATGAGTAGTTTATTGATGATGGAGTTGTTAAGGAACTTAGGATTGTGTTTAAGAATTAGCTTTAAACATCTGATAGCATCACACAGCACTGATCATCTACCATCACAGCACTAGTAGGTAAAAAGTTTCCTGTTCCCATTTACTCTCCTCCTTCCTGTTAGGTTGGGAGGGGGAGGTCTAGAAGGAAGCCAAGGTGAAAAAAGAAGCCCACCAGATCACTGTCTCCAAATGCCAGCTTCCTGCTGGCAGTAAACCAGAGCTGAACAAGGGGAGAAGCCTCAACTGTACATGAAGTTTGGAATTTTAACTGAAAACATTCATTACTGAAATGACATTATTTTATGACCTACACAGTAGGACTTTTTAAAACCTAAGAATGACCAGAAAAGTCACGACCCTATCCTCTATCTAGAATTTTCATCTAAAGACAGGAGAAGAACTAGACCCAATGAATAAATGTAAATGGATAGTGGGAGAAAAAAACTAAGTTGCTTCCTAAGCATATTACAAAGTCGTGCTTGTTCAACTTAACAATCATTCCCCCCAGGGTGGCTTTACCGCCTCTCTAGAAAGCTTCCCATCAACATATACAATTTGTTTTAAAATTCTGGCTAAGTCATATATTGGGTTGGCCAAAAGTCCATTCAAGTATTTCTGTAACACCTTATGGGAAAACCTGAATGAACTCTTTTGGCCAACAATGTAATTTAAAGATAAAATCACCAAAAATTTGGAGTGCTTCCAAAGCTAAATAAAGTTGACCTGGAGATTGCATGCTCTGCTAGGTAGGTATTGAAGCAGCAGTACTACTTCCTATAATTAACTGCAACGACTAAATATTCATGTAAATAGCTTTCACCAATAGTAAAGCACTTGCAGTAGGCAAGAAGAAACAAATCCCTATATTTCACCCATCAAAATACAATAAATATTACAGAATAAACAAAGAAGACAAATGTTCTTATTTAATATGAAGGTTCTACTTAGTAGAACTGAGATCATCACTCATTTCTAGAGATAAATATACTATTTTCTATCATTAAGTAGAGTTTGGTATATGTTAACATTAGTTTTACAGCTGTAAGGGTAAATATGTTATTTTTCTTAATGCTGTACTTTCTAATAGAAATTGAGTCACATAAATCCTTCAAAAAGATCTCACTTCAGAATCCAGGATGAAAAAACTCAAAAGCAGAAAAGTCAAACAGAAAACATATACCTCATTTGAAAGACACCATATTTTATTGGAATTATTTTTCTGTGTTGTATGCAAACTGAACTTTTAAATTAAATCCAAGTACACCTTTACAATAATTCTAGAGTTGAAAGGCACAGTGCAAGTGTAAATCAACAAAATGCAAGTATTCAAATCAACAAAATTAAAATGATTTAAAAATTATTTTTAGCACAAAAATTTGTAAATTCAAAGCACTACACCATCACCAGAATATGCAGTTTGACACTAAATTTTTTCACATTCATCTTCAAGTTGGCTTAAGACCATTATTATTATTATTAACCCTGATATTGTGGAATGTTCAGCATTTATGTTTGATAGTCAGACATATATGATCTGTATAACCACAGAGTTGAATTTGTTCAAACAAGTCAGTGAGTTTGTTATACTTCAACCTGGAGAGTCTAACTGACCTTAACCTAAGATGTGATGGAGGGAATCTCCAATGCTGAACTTAGTACTAAGATCAACTAGCACTTTATATAAAAACCTAAACAAAGCAGATGTGTAGATGCTTTCAAACAATGACTATGTAAAATAGAAAAATGGATAGCTACTCTTACTAACTAGACGCTGACAATTTCAAATCAAGAAATTACTAGCCACTCTTAATAATAGAATGAGGGAATAAAAGAGATTTTAGAACAGTCTTCCAGTCTTCCACTTCAACAGTTTTCTCCAAAAAAGAAAATATGAAATAATGCAATATATCCCAATTTCTGTGAAACACAAACAGGAAGAGATCTGTTGAAAACATGGAGCACATTCTTATTTCTAATTTGAAACGTCCTTTTAGGTTTTATGAGCTTTGAAATGCAAGTACAGCTTTAAAGCATCATAGTGGGTAATTATAGATGAATAATAATACAGGCTATATCCTAGGAGGCATCTGTAGGCGTTTTAATTGGAAATAAGCATTCTGAGATAATGCTAATAGCAGTGTAGAAAAATTAAGTTAAAAAGAATTCAAAGTGTAGGGAATCTTCCTGGGCTTTCTGGATTTTATTTTAATCATCTCCTCCACAGAGAATGAGCAGTACCTTCCTGTAGTCTCCGGATGTGTCACCCTGGTGGAGGTGGGGGTGGGGTGGGGAAGAAAAGCAGAGTTACAGTCAGAGAAACAGGCTTCAAAATAGAATATACAGCTCAAAGTCACCTAGGTTAACTTTTCCAGTCTTGCCTGGATTTTTCTAGGAGAGGGTTGTTTTTTTTTTTTAATGATATTGGTTATTTTTTATTACAAAAGAACACTTGTTCAATGTAGAAAATAAAGACATAAAAGAATATAAAAATCATCCATAATTCCAACATCTAGAGATCACTATGCCTAGCATTTTAGTTTTTGTATATCCTTCCCGACTTTTTTCTATGCATCTAGATTCCTACATGATGAGACTGTAGGACTCGTCTGTATTCTGCTTTTTTACTTAATATTGCTGATTTCCCATTATTAAATATTCCTCCACAACATCATTCCTTAATGGTTACAGAGTGTTCCATTTTACATAGGTAAAATAATTTATTTGATCTCCCCCCGTTGACTGAGCGACTTCACTTTCTCTTTTCACTTTCATCCATTGGAAAAGGAAATGGCAGCCCACTCCAGTGTTCTTGCCTGGAGAATCCCAGGGATGGGGGAGCCTGGTGGTCTGCCGTTTATGGGGTCACATAGAGTCGGACACGACTGAAGCGACTTAGCAGCAGCAGCAGCAGCATTGGGTATTTATGTTGTTTCCAATTTTTCACTATTAAAAACACTGCTGTAATAAACAGACATTTTTGTACATTTTCTTAACACTTTATTCAGAATAACTTTTCATAAAATGGGAATTGCCAGATTAATGATCGTGCACTTTCCTTTAATATGGTTTGCAAAATAGCCTTCTAGAAAGAAGAAATAATTTTTTATGTAGAATTTTTCATGGTCTAAATAATAGATCAGTTTTTGTTAGTGCTTCATGGGTGACTAGAAAAGATGGGATTGGATTCAAAGTTTAATGTTTATTATTTAAACCTTAATATACTCTTGTTGATACTTTGCCTCATTGATCTGTCAAAAGATAAGGATTTGTTAAACGTATCCAGCAAAGTATCCCCATCAACATCTTCTTCTGAAGTCTCAAGTTTCTTATTTGTATATTTGAACGCAATACTGTTTGGCACCTAAAGTTTCATGGTAATTTAATTTTGGTTGTGATGTGTAGTTTTTATCAATATACAGTGATCCACTTTTTCTGTTTAATACTTTTCCCCCTTAAATTCTTTTTTTTTCTTTCTGGCCATGCTGCACAACACGAGGGATCCCAACTAGAGACTGAGCTTGTGCTCCTTGCACCGGGAGCCCAGAGTCAGCCACTGGACTGCCAGGGAAGTCCTGAATTCTTTTTACTTATAGTATAACCCCTGCTTTCCTTTTATTTGTCTAATATTCTTTTCCCTGGCTTTTTTTTTTTTAAGCTTCTTATATATCACTGTATTTCCGCTGTTCTTTATAAACAACATGCAGTAGGATTTTGTATTTTTACCTAATCTGGGAGTTTATTTATTATCATAACTTATGTTTTTAACCTCATTTCTGTCTTTTTTTTATTATTTACATATTTTCTATTTCTAACCTGCTCCTTTTGGCAATTGTTATTGAATGGGCCATCTAGTCTTTATTTTTAGACTTTCCAGTGTTGTATGATATGAGTGTGTGTAAACACATATATTTGCATATTTATACATATACAAACACATAATGTAAATATATTTGTTGAGCTGTTTTCCCAAGTCAATATTTTTTACCCCATCATTTTAGGGTCTGTGTAGTATTTCATTGTATGGAATTTCCATAATTTGAGTCATCCCCTATTAGTTAATAAAAATGAAAATAATATGTAATAAACTCTGTAACCACTAAGCAAGAATTTCCTGTTCCCCTCTTCCTCCAGCCTCTTATAACCTCTAGTGTACTTTCTGTCACTATGAATTTACCTAGTCTAAATATTTCATGTAAGTAGAATCATATACAGTATTTGTCCTTTTGTGTCTGGTTTATTTCACTTAGCATGTTTCCAGAGCTCATCCATGTGTCAGAAACTTCATTCATTTTATGTATGCATCTACCACATTGTAAACATTCATCTGTTAATGGACCCTTGGGTTGTGTTCACTTTTTGGTTATCATGAGTAATGTTTACATTGGTGTACAACCTCGTTTTCATTTCTTTTGAGTATATATACTTGGGAGTGGAATAGCTGGGTCATGTGGTAATTCTATGTTTAATTACTTCAGGAAGTACCAAACTGTTTTCCACAGTGGCTGCACCGTTTTACATTCACTCCAGCAATACACAAGGTTCCAATTTGTCCACGTTGTCACCAACATTTGTTATTTTTCATTTTTGTTTTAATTATAGCCATCTTAGTAGGTATGAAGATATTCAAACCCTCTGTGATTTTTTAATTGGATTGTTTGTCTCTTTGTTATGAATTGTAGGAGTTCTTTATATATTCTGGATAGTAAACTCTTATTAGATATGATTTGTAAATATTTTCTCCCACTCTGTGCATTAGGGAACCTTTATCTTATTATTTCCTCTAAAGAAATTCTGCTGCTGCTGCTGCCGCTAAGTCGCTTCAGTTGTGTCCGACTCTGTGCGACCCCATAGACAGCAGCCCACCAGGCTCCCCCGTCCCTGGGATTCTCCAGGCAAGAACACTGGAGTGGGTTGCCATTTCCTTCTCCAATGCATGAAAGTGAAAAGTGAAAGTGAAGTCGCTCAGTCATGTCCGACCCTCAGCGACCCCATGGACTGCAGCCTCCCAGCCTCCTCCATCCATGGGAATTTTCCAGGCAAGAGTACTGGAGTGGGGTGCCATTGCCTTCCCCCTCTTAAACACTAACAACAGCTAAATAAGAGGTATAGTTTATTTTTTAAACATTTATTGCCAAATTGCCTCCTAGGAAAGTTAGACTAGTTTACAGTGCTTCCGTAATAGATGGTGAGTTTTCCCCAAGCCTTTCTCAAAGCTGGTTATGATCTCTTTAAACTTTGTTAAGGTATTTAGTGAAAAATGATGATCCGTTCTTGTTTGTAATCTATTACGTATTAGTGAAATTAAACATTGTCCATAATAGTGTCCATTTTGTGTTTCATCTTTCATAGAGCTCATGTTTTCTTTTTGTCCAAGTTTTCCTTTTGGATTTTTTTTCCTTTTTCTTAGTAATTTGTACAAGCTCTTCAGATAGGGATATTAACCCTATATTATATGTTACAAATATTTTCCCATAGCTTCGTTTACGGTCATCTTTGAATCTTACAATTGTTTTACTTACAGCTAGCTAAATTTCAGCACTGCAAAATAAAATGACCTCACAGGTTGTACAGAAATAGAAACAAGTTTCTAAATGCCTTGTAGACATAGTTAGAAACTCTGCAGTTCAAATCACCCAGTAGCTACACCTCTCCAAGCTATGAGTAGGATTCAGAATATTTAATTCACAGATCAAATCCTGACTTGACATTTACTGTGCTGGCAACACCAGCTTCTAGGGACATGAGTCTTGGTTTCATATTTCATATTCCTTCTGGTTTCCTCAAAGGCAAAATCCCAGTAATGAGGGGTTTTGAGAAATGTCAATCATTTCTCATTCGCCATGTTAGGACGAGAAGTCTGGTGCCAGGTAAAGAACAGCAATCCAGGATACCTGTCATGTTTTCCCTTATTTTCAGCAGACCTCAGCTGGCCCAGGATGACGTTCTGGATGACTGATTCAGTAGCTTACCTTTCACTGTAAGCAGGTAGAAATGGAAATTTTGCTCTTAAGACCATTCATTAAAATATAATCTTTCTCTGTCTTGGATCCACATGAAATAATTACTATATTTAGAAGGCAGATATTTTCAGTTTCTAACCAGGCAGAAAGATTCACATCCATGTGAAAGGAGAGAGACTGGAAATATTTGAGAGTACCATCTTTAAAGGGAAGGATATCTGACAAGAAGGAGATGATAGGAAGTGTCTAAATACCTAGGTCAGAACCTGTTCCTTTCATCAGCATTTTCCCCTGGCTCCCATGACCCACCTTGATGAAGGAGTATAGAGACTTTCCATAGAGTCTCTTGAAGTTTGCCCGGATGTCCAGCATGTCAATCTCCGCTCGAGAAACCATCACTCTGATAAGGGTGTCGTCATCGGTGCCCAAGCCCTAAGGAAGAAACCAGATCCCTGCATAGAGAGCTGAGCTGGTTTTCAGACAGGGCCCTTCGTTAGTCTATCAAGGCAAGACTATGTATCAGTCTTCCCTTGACGTCCTTTGGACTACAACCTTAGGGGCCTGTGGAATGTGGCTCCTCTTCACAGAGCTCAAGGCTTTCTCCAACTTATTTTTTCAACCCTCTGTGTGCCAACCAGAGGAGACCACCCTCTGCCCTTCTAGAGACATATCCTGTGTTCTCCAGCCCGCCTGCCTCACCTACAGTGATCCACCCACCATGTCATCCTTCCCTTCACAGCTTCATCATCCTTCCTACCATGTAAAATCCTCTGATGTAAAACTTCCCTTAAGGCTCTGCTTAAATATAACAGTTCCTTATAAATTCGTTTTTGATCCTCACCCCCAAACAAATATTTTTTTAAAACACCCTTTCCTTTGTTTCCTTATTATGATATTTGGATCCTCAGTGACTGTCTTACATTCTGTTTTGTTCTTATGGTGTTTTGCAAATACCTGCCTTCCTGTCAAGGCTAGAAGTTCTCTGAGAGCAAGGACAGAATTTGATCTCTCTTGCCCCTCAGCAAGAGTGCTTGCACAGAGTACCATTCATGGTTAGGCGTTGGGGCTCTGAAGCCTGTCTGCCAGGGTTGGCATTCCTGTCCATTAGGACCCTGAGCAAATTGCTTAGCCTTTTTATGCCTCAGTTTTCTCATCTATAAAATGGAAGTTGGTAATGGTACGTGCTCCACTGAGCTGTTATGGGGATAAAATTATACATATAAAGCATTAGGAAGAGTGATCACACATTATATAAGTACTCAATACGTATTATCTAGCATTATTATTAGCAAGCACTCAGTGAAGTATTTGAAGGATTTAACTGAATAGCTCAAGCTGATTTTGGCTACTTTGTGTGGGGTATGTAACATATGAAGGTGGACATATAAGACCCTCAGAGCCATTCAGATGCCAACAACAAGGCCACTTACCTTCATGGATTTATAAAGCCTTTCAGCAAAATATGCAGATTTGTTCCTCATGCACTTTACTGTCAAGAGAATTAAAAAAATGAAAAAAATTACAGATAAAATCTACGAGAAAAAAGTGACAGTTGTTCTCATTGTTTCTACAAGGTCTGAAATAGTATCTCTTGATTGTTTTGTTGGAAAAATGTAGCCAACAATGTTTTATGAGCATAGAATATGCTAAATGCATTTTCACAGGTGGAAAGTACCCTCAACTTATTGTCAAGTTCCTGAAGAAATACTTAATAAAGGCCATTAAAGCAAAGGCACCAAAAAATTTCAAACAGATTGTTGTTATCTGTACCATATGAAATAGTTATTAGGTCTAACCATTCACAGACTTGCAAGAAGCAGTTAGTATAGGATTAACCTTTCCATGTATTGAGATATAAAGGCACAAAAGATATAAAAATATATAAAGCCACAATAAAGTACAATATTGTATAAAGTACAATAACAATCAGGCTGTATATAGTATTTCTCACTTAAAATTCTGGCTCGCATATCATGAGTGCTTTAAAAAAATTTTTATCCCTGAAAAAAAATTTCTACAACCCATGATGACAAATTGAGAACAAGGAGGAAAGCCTGTAAACATTTGTTTCTCCACGCCCCATTTCCTATCAGCTTACCTATGGCCAGCAGAGCATCTTCAAAGCTGCCAGATGTTTCAGATTTAATACTCTGTTCAATATCCTTTTGTGTTATCCTTCTGTATTCATCAAACACTACAAACGATAACAAAACGAAATTATAAAAAATAAAAAAAGAATAGAGGAAACTAAAATGTTTACGAGAAAGAGCATTTTTAACTAGACTTTACTGGTTATTCTCTGGCATTTTTCAAGAGGAAACTAGTTAGCAACGTGGGTGAGAACCAGGGTGCCTATGACAAGTGGAATGGGCCAGAGGAGATGTGGAAGGAATGTCGTGAATCTTGGAAGACATAAGGCAAGTCATTTCCCTTCTGTGGGAATCTGTTTTCACCAAATAAAGTGGAGATTTATGACTGGAGTGTATCTGGAAAGATACACTTTCTTTTCTCATTGTTTCTTTAATAAGCAGAATGTATCTTTAATTTATTCTTTAATTTTTGCCTTGGCAATCACCTGTATATTCATCTTCCTTTCAGCTCATCAAAACTAGAGCAATTCCTATTTACATCAAGACATGGAAGCACCTAAATGTTCATCAACAAGTAAATGGATAAAGAAGATGTGATATATATAAATACACACACACACACATACACACAATAGACTATTACTCAGCCATCAAAAAGAATGAAATAATGCCATCTGCAGCAATATGGATGGACATAGAGATTATCATACTAAGTGAAGTCAGAGGAAAAAAAATATGATATCACTTATAAGTGGAATCTAAAAAAATGATACAAATAAACTTATTTATATAACAGATGCAGATTCAAAGATATAGAAAACAAACTTATGATTACCAAAAGGAAAATGCAGGGGAGGGAAAAATTAGGAGTTTTGGATTAGCAGATAAAAACTACTATATATAACATAGATAAACAATAGTATCCTATTGTAGAGCATAGGGAACTATATTTGGTATCTTATAATAACCTATGAAGGAAAAGAATCTGAAGAAGAATATATATACGTGTACACATACACATAACTGAATCACTGCTGTACAGTGGAAAGTAACACAACATTGTAAATCAACTATATTTGTTTAAAAAATTAGAGCAATTCAAACTTTTCTAACCTTAGTCACATTTGAGAATATCTGGTTGCATCTTTTAACAGACTTTAACATAACTAAAAATTCTCCCCTTTCTTAACAAATATTTTAAAATGTTAAGGGTCTTCCCATGTGGCTCAGTGGTAAAGAATCCAACTACCAATGCATAAGAGGTGAGTTTGATCCCTGAGTAGGGAAGATTCCCTGGAGGAGGAAATGGCAACCCACTCCAGTATTCTTGCCAGGAAAATCCCATGGACAGAGGCGCCTGGTGGACTGCAGTCCATGGGGCTTGCAAAGAGCCAGACACAACTGAGCAACTAAGCACACACAAACACTTTAAAATGTTATACACATTATTTTCCTCTCTTGCTGTCTCCTTTGGAGCCTACTTAGAGTGTGTGTCTGTTTTATCTTCTTAACACTGCTTTCTCTGGAATGCTATCCCACAACCCCATCAGTGATTCTCACAGGACTGTCAAACCAGGGACACTCCTTTCACTGAACATATACCATAAGGTCTAACAACTGAGTGAGCAGTTCATTCAACTAGGATCAATCAGCCTTACTCTCCTGGAAATTTTTTGACTGAGCAGACCATGAGGATGGCTAAAGGCACAGTAATTTTTAACCTCAGAGAATGTAAGCATCACCTGGGAAACCCATTAAACTACTTGGGTGTCACTCTCAGAAATTCTAAATCAGCCTATCTGAAGTAGGGGTTCAAGAATCAGCACTGTAATCTTATTTTACTCATTGTTGGCTGTCCTGGGTTCTCGTTGCTGCACTTGGGCTTTCTCTAGTTGCAGTGGGTGGGAGTTCTCTAGTTGCAGGGCTCGGACTCCTCACTGCAGTGGCCTTTCTTGTTGCGAGGAGCACAGGATCTGGGGCGTGCCAGCCCAGTAGTTGTGGCACACAGGCTTAGTTGCTCTACAGTATGTGGAATCTTCCCAGACCAGAGATGGAACCCATGTCCCCTGCATTGGTAGGCAGATTCTTGGACCACCAGGGAAATCCAAGAATCAGCATTTTTAATGAAAACCTGATTTTTGAAAACTCTGCCTTAGAAATGAATCCATGACTCGCTTCTACTGAGATTTCCCAGAACTGCCTTGATTTCCAGTCTTTCTAGAGCTGTTCAGCTCTCTTCAGTACAGTGAACTGCTAGCATTTTCCATGTCTTTTTTATCCCATTTTATATTGTCTCCTCTTTTCCTATGTAATTATTTAGTGTGTATCACTTGGAATTAAAAAATCCAATTGACACATTTTCTAAGCCTCAGTTTTCTCTACTCTAAAATGGGGAAAAGAAGAGAAGCAAAAGGCAAAGTAGAAAAGGAAAGACATATCCATATGAATGCAGAGTTCCAAAGAACAGCAAGGAGAGAAAAGAAAGCCTTCCTCAGTGATCAATGCAAAGAAATAGAGGAAACAAGTAGAATGGGAAAGACTAGAGATCTCTTCAAGAAAATTAGAGATACTAATGGAACATTTCTTGCAAAGATAGGCACCAATAAAGGACAGAAATGGTATGGACCTAACAGAAGCAGAAGATATTAAGAAGAGGTGGCAAAGAATACATACATAGAAAATTCAGAAAAGATCTTCACGACCCAGATAATCACGATGGTGTGATCAATCACCTAAAGCCAAACATCCTGGAATGTGAAGTCAAGTGGGCCTTAGGAAGCATCACTCCGAACAAAGCTAGTGGAGGTGATGGAATTCCAGTTGAGCTATTTCAAATCCTGAAAGATGATGCTGTGAAAGTGTTGCACTCAATATGCCAACAAATTTGGAAAACTTAGTAGTGGCCACAGGACTGGAAAAGGTCAGTTTTCATCCCAATTCCAAAGAAAGGCAATGCCAAAGAATGCTCAAACTACCACACAATTGCACTCATTTCACATGCCAGCTTCCCTTGTGGCTCAGCTGATAAAGAATCTACCTGTGATGTGGGAGACCTGGGTTCGATCATCCCTGGGTTGGGAAGATCCACTGGAGAAGGAAAAGGCTACCCACTCAGTATTCTGGCCTAGAGAATTACATGAACTGTATAGTCCATGGGGTCGCAAAGAGCTGGACACGACTGAATGACTTTCACTTTCTTTCTTTCACATGCTAGCAAAGTAGTGCTCAAAATTCTCCAAGCCAAGCTTCAACAGTACGTGAACCGTGAACTTCCAGACGTTCAAGCTGGATTTAGAAAAGGCAGAGAAACCAGAGATCAAATTGCTGACATCCGTTGGATCATCAAAAAAGCAAGAGTGTTCCAGAAAAACATGTATTTCTGCTTTATTGACTATCCCAAAGCCTTTGACTGTATGGATCACAATAAACTGTGAAAAATTCTTAAAGAGATGGGAATACCAGATCACCTGACCTGCCTCTTGAGAAATCTGTATGCAGGTCAGCAAGCAACAGTTAGAACTGGACATGGAACAACAGACTGGTTCCATATAGGAAAAGGAATATGTCAAGGCCATATATTGTCACTCTGCATATTTAACTTCTATGCCGAGTACATCATGAGAAACTCTGGGCTGGAGGAAGCACAACTGGAATCAAGATTGCTGGGAGAGATATCAATAACCTCAGATAGGCAGATGATGTCACCCTTATGGCAGAAAGTGAAGAGGAACTAAAAAGCCTCTTGATGAAAGTGTAAGAGGAGAGTGAAAAAGTTGGCTTAAAGCTCAAGATTCAGAAAATGAAGATCATGGCAAATAGATGGGGAAACAGTGGAAACAGTGTCAGACTTTATTTTTTGGGGCTCCAAAATCACTGCAGATGGTGACTGCAGCCTTGAAATTAAAAGACACTTGCTCTAGACAGCATATGGAAAAGCAGAGACATTACTTTGCCAACAGAGGTCCATCTAGTCAAGGCTATGGTTTTTCTCGTAGTCATGTATGGATGTGAGAGTTGGACTGTAAAGAAAGCTGAGCGCTGAAGAATTGATGCTTCCGAACTGTGGTGTTGGAGAAGACTCTTGACAGTCCCTTGGACTGCAAGGAGATCCAACCAGTCCATCCTAAGGGAAATCAGTCCTGCATATTTATTGGAGAAACTGATGCTGAAGCTGAAACGCCAATACTTTGGTCACCTGATGCGAAGAACTGACTCATTGGAAAAGACCCTGATGCTGGGAAAGACTGAAGGCGGGAGGAGAAGGGGACGATGGAGGATGGCAGCACCGACTCAGTGGGCATGAGTTTGAGAAAACTCTGGGAGTTGTTGATGGACAGGGAAGCCTGGCATGCTGCAGTCCATGTGGTTGCAAAGAGTTGGACATGACTGAGTAACTGAACTGAAAATGGGGAAAATAATGTCTGCTTTCATGGTTATGTTGCAACAAACAATACTTATACTAAGCACTGCACCTGGAAGATAGAGAATTAACAAAATTTTAGTTATTATGAATCCTCACTATCGTTGGTTGGTAAGAAAACTACGATGTTTTCTTCGTTCAAATAATGCTTAAAAGATTTTCTTCCAGTGGCTTACAAGCACAAGTTACACCACTGACTTGTGCCTAGAAGCGAAAATTGTTAAAAATATATTAATATTTGCATTAAATCCACTTCTGAGGACATGCAGTTCCTGAAAAGTATCACCAGGGGGAGATGTGCTTTATTAATAATCAGGCAAGGGAAGGCAAAAGAATAGGGAGCTGAATCAGAAGTTGGTGGATCTGATGATGCGTGTGTGTGCAGTCGTGTCTGACTCTTTGCAACGCCAGGGACTGTAGCATCCCTGGCTCCTCTGTCCGTGAAGATTCACCAGGCAAGAATACTGGAGTGGGTTGTCATTCCCTTCTCCAGAGCATCTTCCTGACCCAAGAATTGAACCTGGGTCTCCTACACTGGCGGGTGGATCCTTTCTGAGCTACCTGGGAAGTCCTGCATCTGATGATAGTTCATGACATTTAATAACTGGAATAATCACTTACTGTCAGTGTGGAATACCTGAAATAATTGCAACTTTCAAATATATTGTAGTATTCAAATATTCTACAGCTGTATAGTGCCTTTTCCCCAAAGAACTCAAAAGTACATTACAAAGACAAGCACTATCAGAAGCAAAACGGAAACTTTACACATAGGAAACAAAATTTGAAATTATCCACTCTTCATCTTCTGCAACATACTCCCTAAAGAAATTACTTCTATTAGCTTTTACAACTTGGATGTCAAATAAGAATAAATGTCAACAAATATTTCTATTTTAATACTTGCTGATGTACTAAAGACTTTGTCTTATATAACTAAATTTAAATAGAGCTACTTTAGAAAAAAAGATTGACTGTGGAAGTGAGTTTCCTACAAACAGGAATGCCAAACTTCTATGAACATATCTGCTAATTACTCATAATTAATCTTCCAGCAATTGACTCTCATGCATATCATTGCACTCAACAGTTTCCAAGCTAAGACAGTTCAGTATAATTAGGTCTTTGCACCAAGCAAAGGAATAAAAGTTATCAGTTATGGGTAATATCATTTTCACTGTCTTTCAAATAGTTTCTTTAGAAAAAAAAGCAAGTGCCTTACCATGCAACAGATGATTTCGATTCCGAGAACAGAGAACAGTTAGAAATTTCACCTCATCTGTCCCCCATTTCTTCTCTCCAGCCTCATACAGGTCCTGAAGCCAAACAAAGCACAAGTTTAAAATGCAACAGAGAAGGTGCCAGGACATCTGTAAATATTTCCAGAACTTCAAAGAGCAGGAGTTGGCTTAGTTTTATTTTCCTGGTGACGGGGGTAGAATTGGTCTTGGCAGTGAGTGGAAATGACTCAGGATTTTTCCTTAGGTATAAGCCTAATGGAACTCTATGATATCTCCCGGAGAGTCAGAGCAAACATGCAGACTTTGTGGTTTGTCTTAAGAACCAAAAGGAGTTCTTAGACTTGGGCTGTTCCATATGGTAGCCACTAACCACATGTGGCTATCTGAATTTTAATTAACCACAGAAAATTTAAAATTCAACCCCCCAGCCATACTAGCCACATGTCAAGTGCTCAATTGCCACATGTGGCTAGTGACTACCCATACTAGACACAGAAGCTCTAGAACACTTTCAACATTAGAGAAAGTTCTCCTGGACACCACCACTCTAGAATGACTCGTGATTTACTTCTCTCTAGTGGCACATGGCTTCTCTCCCCACTGTTCATTTACAACCACCAGCTGGCTTGTTAAATTTCTCAAAACACCCTTCACTGATATATTTTGTCGCTCCTTGGGCTTATCTCCATCTACTCAGCTGTTTCTTCACCTCCCTCTCTGCTCCCACATGATTAAAGAGTCAGTTCTCAGGACCACGGAATTTTATCATTTTACAGTTGATTTACAATGTTGTGTTAATTTCAGGTGTTTAGCAAAATGAATCAGTTATACATATACACACTCTTTTCTAGATTCTTTTTCCCATACAGAGGACTGTGGAATTTTAAAGCTGGGAGGGCACAAAAGGTTTATCTAATTCAGTGTTTTTCAAATTTGATTCTCAGCAGGCTTGTGACTGCTTCAACCAGTAAAGTCCAGCGGCAGTGACACTGATTTCTGAGGCTAGGTCATAGAGGTCAGGCAGCTTTGGTTCTCATGGAATGCTGGCTTTCTAGGTGGTCCCTCTTGAAAGGCAGCCGCCATGCTCTGGGAAGCCCACGCCACCTGAAGAGGCCACAGGTAGGAGACCCTTTCGAAGGCTGAGGTGAGCCCGGTTCATAGCCCAGACACCAGACACAAGTGATGGAGACTCCTACCCCCAGCCATCTGAGCCGCCTCTAGCTGTTCCAGTCTTCCCAGCTAAGACCTCTGACATTACAAGATTGAGGTGGTTCATTATACAGCAATTGTAACTAGAACATGTGGGCAAACAAGGAACTTTCCATCTGTCATAGAATGATACTTTTGTAAAATACCAGAAAAAATAACTTGAAAAGGGTAAAGTTTTAGTTATGGGTAGAAAATGGTATATTTTTGTGTTAGTTTTTTTAAATAACTAGTGAGGTTGGTCATTTTTTGGTGTATTAGCCATTTCTATTTTTCTTTTTTTTGAGTTGCCTGTTAACGTCCAATGTCTTTTTTTTTTTTTTTTAAGAAACAGGGCATTCTTATTCAGAACAAAGATGAATAAGAGTAAGTTTCAATAACAATATTGAAACTGTAGTGTACTTATATATTTTCATATTAAGCTTACTATACATAGTGTGAAATTTCTCCCCATTCTATCATTTGATCTTTAATTTTGTTTGTGGTATTGTTTGGTAAAACAATTCTTTCTTTTTAAAATTTAGCCAAACTACCGATCCTTTTCCTTTATGGTTTCTATCTTAAAGAAAATGCATACAAAATCCCTTCCCAGTTCCACATTAAAAAAAAGAATATTTAACTTTTTACACTACCTTTATGGCTTATTTTATTTATGCTAAAAATTTCAATCTATTTGGAATTTATTATGCTGTCAGGTGAAAGTCAGGATCTAGCTTGATTGTTTCCCAAGTGGTCAGCCAATTTTTCCAACTCCACTGAGTAACCTGTGCTTTCTTCACTGACTTGAAATGCATACATTCTGTATATATTCCTGTATATTCTCCCATAGGCTTGGTTCTGCTCTTAGACTTTCTAATTATCCCATTGACTTCTCCCTATCTTACCCCAGGACCACATGCTTTAACTCATTTGTACATTTATTATTCATTTAACTATATATTAGGGCAAGTCTGTTCATACCCTTCTTGTTGAGATTCTAATCTCCACTGTCTTTCCTCTATAGTCCTCATCTTATGTGATTGTTTTGTCTTTTTTTTCCTGAAAATTGGAGGTATTTTCAGCATTGCCTTCGACAACAATGACTGTTTTGTGCAGTGTCGTTTCTGATCAGTGCCGCTTCTAATAAATGTTTATTGTGTCTTTCCTTGTTTCTTTTTAGAATATTTATTTATTTTTGGCTGCATCAGGTCTGAGTTGTGACACACGGGCTCTAGAGCACAAGGGCCAATAGTTGCGGTGCTCGGGCTTAGTTGCCCTGGGCATGAGGGATTTTAGTTTCCCACCAGGGACTGAACCCGAGTCTGCATTGGAAGGCAGATTCTTAACCACTGGATCACCAGGGAAGTCTCCTTTCCTTGTTTCTAAGAACACTTCCCTTCCACTCATCTAGCCTTCTCTTTATCTCTTCTTGTTTTCATGTAGCTCCATTTTTAGCTCCATTACTTTCTCATTGCATCTCTTTTTTTTTTAAAGCTCTTGTTTAGTTAATTAAAATCTGTCCTTCTCTTACGTATGTCAGGATCCAGAGCAATCTGAAATCTGTCTCTTCCTTAAAGTGAGCCCCTGTTTGCCTCCCTTTGGGCCCCAGTTTCCTCACGGGCCACATAGTATTTGAGTTGAGATTAGTGCATGTTCATGATCTTTGGTCTTGAAATGATCAACAGTTTATCCAGACCTGGTTTTCTCCACAGAACACAGTGCAATGGATTCTTCTTTGAGCTCCTCACTTTTCATCTGGATGAATTTTAATCAGGAGGACTTGCTGCAAGTCCAGTGGAAGTGGCTGAGACACAGCCAAGTCTTCCCTGAGCACGGTTTCCAGTTTTGATGCAGATCTCTCTCTATTTTTGTATTTCTTGGTTTGTTTTTCAAAGGGAATCAAATATGTGCCATATTCTAACAAAAGCTCTGAAGGGCATTTTCAATGTGCTTTTAATACATGATGAATTTCTTTTTCAAGTAGGAATTCTGAACACTACCTGTTATTTCCTTGAGTGCAGTTTTCACCTCAAGAATAGATAAAATTGCACATTTAGCTTCTCTATATTTAAAATTTTCTACCTTTGATAATAAATTACTACCTAATTTCACCTGTCCTGATAATTCTTTTCATCACAAACTCATTTACTTGCCTCAAAATCCAGTTCCATAATACCCAAAGTCTGCAAATGTCCCTTTGCTGATGTACGTTAAAGAACAAAGCCTGACTAGATTTTCCTCCTGTTTTATTTTGGAAGAAGAGTGGAAACCTTGGACAGTGGTTCTTAAATTCCTTTTTCATTGTAAGACTTGGAGGATACAGAAAAATGAGTTCTAGTCCTTCCAACTTCCCCGAGCCCATATTTGTTGTTAAGTACCTTTTCACCTGGTCATTTCCAAGGAGAGCTGTGCTCCTTGAAGAACTCCTAAATATTTGTTGAACTGCATGGTTTTTTGTGTTTTTTAAAAATTAGGTATAATTGACATATAACATTATGTTAGTTTCAGGTGTAGAGCATAATAATTTTATATTTGTATATATTGTGAAATGACCCCCACAATGAGTCTAGTTACCATCTAGTACCGTATATAATTACAAAGTATTTTTTCTTATGATAAGCACTCTTAAGATCTATTCTCTTTGAAACTTTCAATATAGCATTATTGTTTTTTTTTTAACACAATTTTATTTATTTACTTTTGGCAGCATTATGCAGCATGCAGGATCTTAGCTCCCCGACCAGGGATCAAACTTGTGCCTGCTGCAGTGAAAGAAGGGTCTTTACCACTGGACCGCCAGGGAAGTCCCCAGTATTATTAGCTGTAGTTGCCATGCTGTACATTACACCCTCATGACTTATTTATTTCATAAGAGAGCCTGTACTTTTTGGCCTCCTTCACCCATCTTGCCCACCTCCACCCCTGCCTCTGGCAACCACCAGTCTCTTCTCTGTATCTATGAGCTTGATTTTTCCTTGGTTGTTGTTTGTTTAACTCCACATATAAGTGAGATTATATAGTATTTGTGTTTTTCTTTCTGGCTTATTTTAGGTAACATATAGCTCTCTAGATCGATCCACATTTTTGCACATGGTAAGATTTCATTCTTTTTAGGGCTAGAGAGCATTCTTCTACTATACATATACACAATCATTTCCTTCATTCATCTATTGATGGGTTCTTAGGCTGTTTCTATTTCTTGGCTATTGTAAATAATATCCCTATGAATAAGGTGGTACATATGTCTTTTTGAGTCAGTGTTCTCATTTTTGAGGGGCAGACAGAAGAAGTGAAATTGCTGGATCATGAAGCAGTTCTATTTTTATTTTGCTTGAGGAAACTCCATACTGTTTTCCATAGTGGCTGCACCAATTTACATTCCCACCAACAGTGAACAAAGGTTGCCTTTTCTTCACATCCTTGCCAACACTTGCTGTTTGTTGTCTTTTTGATGACAGCCATTCTGACAGGAATGAGGTGATATCTCATTGTGGTTTTGACTTGCATTTCCCTGATGACTAGTGATGTTGAGCATCATTTCATGTGTCTGTTGGACATTTGGATGTCTTTGGAAAAATATCTATTCAGATCTTCTGCCCATTTTAAAACTGCATTGTTTGGTTACTTCTATTAAGTTGTACAGGCTATTTTTATATTTTAGATACTAACTTTTTATCAGATATCTGATTTGCAAATATTTTCTCTCATTGAATGGTTGCCTTTTCATTTTGCTGATGGTTTCTTTTGCTGTGCAGAAGCTTTTTAGTTCGATACAGTCCTACTTGTTTATTTTTACTTTTGTTGCTTTAGCTTTCAGCGTCAGATTAAAAAAATCATTGCTAAGACCCATGTAAGGCAGCTTATCACCTATGTTTTCTTCTAGGAACTTTATGGTTTCAGGTCTTACTTTGAAGTCATTAATTCATTTTGAGTGAATTGTTATGTATGGAGTAAGGTAGTCAGTTCTGGTTCATTCTTTTGCTTAGGGCTATTCAGTTTTCCCAACAAAATTTACTGAAGAGACTATCTTTTGCCCATTGTATATTCTTGGCTCCTTTTTCATCAGTTAATTGACCATACATGTGTAGGTTTATTTCTCAGATTTCTCTTCTATTCCATTGATCTGTATGTCTGTTTTAATGCCAATACCACACACTTTTGATTACTGTAGCTTTGTAATATGAATGGCATGGTTTTAAAAAATCATACAGACCTAGAGTCAAAGGGCCCAATTCCATCAGTTATGTAATCTTATACAAGTTATTTAAGTCTGAGAATCAGTCTCCAAGTCTATAAAACAGAAGTAATATCTACTTCATAGATTTATTACAAGGAAAAAAATGTAAAGTAGTTAGCACAATGCCTAGCACCTGGCAAGCCCACAAAAAAAGTGACAGTGGATATTAATGTTTCAGGAATAAACTGTTCACTAACTCTTCATTCAAATTCAGGATTCAGGATAAGAAAGCTGTGGTACATATAGACAGTGGAATATTACTCAGCCATTAAAAAGAATTCATTTGAATCAGTTCTAATGAGGTGGATGAAACTGGAGCCTATTATACAGAGTGAAGTAAGTCAGAAAGAAAAAAATCAATACAGTGTACTAATGCATGTATATGGAATTTAGAAAGATGGTAATGATGACCCTATATGCAAGACAGCAAAAGAGACACAGATGTAAAGAACAGTCTTTTGGACTCTGGGAGAAGGCGAGGGTGGGATGATTTGAGAGAATAGCATTGAAACATGTATATTATCATATGTGAAACAGATCACCAGTCCAGGTTCGATGCATGAGACAGGGTGCTCAGGGCTGGTGCACTGGGATGACCCTGAGGGATGGAACGGGGAGGGAGGTGGGAGAGGGGTTCTGGATGGGGAACACATGTACACCCATGGCTGATTCATGTCAATGTATGACAAAAACCACTACAATATTATAAAGTAGCTTCCAATTAAAGTAAATAAGTTAATTTAAAAAACTAAATTCAGGATTCACCTGGGCTATGGAAGTTCTTTCCAGCATGCCCCCAAATGGTCTCCTAGAGGTAGCTGAAATTCACATAAGCATCTGAGAGTTGTAATACCTTCTCCTTCCTCAAAGCTTCTGGATTGAAGGCAGTTTCCTATATCTCCTTATGGAATGGGCCTCCCTGAGTCTTCAGAACTCTTAGGACTCATAAACTCCTTTCACTTCTAGTGAAAGCAAAAGGTTCTTTCCTATACAATACTGAGTGCTTCACTGTTGTTCAGTCGTTAAACTGTGTCTGACTCTTTGAGACCCCATGAAGCGTAGCATGTCAGGCTCATCTCTTCTCCACTATCTCCTGGAGTTTGCTCAAATTCAGGTCCATTGAGTCAGTGATGTGATCTAACCATCTCATCCTCTGCCCCTCGTCCTGAATGGGACAGATCTCTCTCTAAGGTCATATACTGGTTAACAAAGTCTAGATCCAAATTGTGTAGGTTCAAATCCCGGTTCTGTCATTTATTATCTATGGGAACTTGAGCAAGATATTGACTTCTTTGAGCCTCAATTTCCTTGTCCATAACATGGGAATAGCAATACTTAGTTCACAGGGTTATTGTAAGGATTTGATGACATACTTCATGTAAAGAGCTTTGAACAGTGTTGGCCCCTGGTAAGGACAAAACCAGGTCCTTACTAGGTTTTATTAGTTATTATTTTTAGTGTTATCTGGTCACAGTAAAAATACCATTAGTTGGTTTCAGGGCAGCCATCAGTGGGCTGGATACCAGGGAAGCAACTGCCTTTTAGGGTTTGGTATTAGTTTTACCCATTTTACATAGATTGTATTAAATATTCTCTTTGGGGAAGTAAAAATGTGAGGTCAACAAAGCACAGACAGGTCCCTTTATCTCCTAGTGATTCAGAAGACACTCTGTGATCCTGTGGGGGTAGCCACACCATGGTCCCAATGTTAGAAAATCTAGAACCCAGGGATGCTTATATACTGATGCCCCAAGCCAGCCCCAAGCCCCAGGTATCTCTGCAAGAAACTTCTGCTATTAAAGTCACCTGTGGGAATCTTTTTTCATAACAAATTTCGGCTTGGCCAATATTCATTGAAATATAAGAAGATGTCCACCAACTCAGCCTGGCAAAAGAGAAGAAAGAAGCTGCAGTTCTACTAACCTGGGCATCCTGTCTCACGAGAGCATCATCCAGATAATTGCTTTCATCCCTGCCTCCCTGAGGATGAGAAAAACAAACCACAGAGATTGAGAGAGGATCCAAGAAGATTTGGGTGCTCTGATAAGACAGAATGTCTGGGAGCCCAAGGACAGGGAAATTAGAAGGGGCATGAGTGCAGCTTAGGGAGAAAGGACAGATGTCCTCAAATGTGTTTGTGTTACTCCCACGGCTCTGATCTGATCAAACAGAGGGCGAGCCTGGCGTGGCTCCCTGATGCTGTGTGGGTGTCTCTGACAGCTGAAGGAGCAGGAGGAAAAATACGGCCTGGTGAGAGCACCTGCACCTTCCAGGACCACACCCCCCTTTTTCCTCCTCTTCCTCCACTCCCATGTCTTCCCAGCCAGCTGACTTAAGTCTCCCTAACTGGCAACTTTATGCTGATCAACTCTGCCACATAGGAGCTGGGAAAAGAGGAGAATCAAGAGACCCTGGGGCCAACAGTGGGGGCCTGAGGAGCACCCAAAAGTGCCCTGTCCCTCACCAACACCAGGAGGGCAGGACTGAAGGGAGAGGAATCCCAAAGTGTGGCAAAATGGGCTACTTTTCTCTGATTTGTTACACTATTTTATCGCTAGGCTATTCCAATATGCTACAATCTAGGCATGGCTCTGCAGTGGTAAATCTGGGAGGAAAAGAAAACGTGGGTAGGAAGTAAGAAAAGCAGGCTGGTTGGGACTTCCCTGGTGGTCCAGTGGTTAAGAATCTGCATTCCAAAGCAGGGGATTCAGGTTCGATCCCTGGGTGGGGAACTAACATCCCACATGCTGCGAAGCAACTAAGCCCAAGTGCCACACCTACTGAGCTTGTGTGCGCTAGGCTCCATGCCACACCTAGGGAAGCCCGCACACCACAACTAAAGACGGCATGCCACAACAAAGAGCCCCACACCACAAAGGAGACCCAGCACAGCCAAAATAAAAAAAATAAAATAAAATGAAGAGAAAAGCAGGCTGGCATTATTAAGTAAACATCAGAGACATAGCAAGGTGGGGGCTGGAGATGCTTTCCAGGCTTCTGCTTTGGTTGTTGCAAAAACAGAAACAACAGTAATAGAAAAAGATGAGGGAGGAAGAAGAGCTGGTTTGGAGGCAAAATGAGTTCAAGCATAGTTTAGGAGGGCTGAGTGGACAGAGGTGATGGCAGAATATCCACAAGGAAACAGGGAAAAGGCAGTGAGAAATGAGAGTCTCACACTCTGGAAGGAGGTCAGGCCTAAAGATAAAATTGTGAAGTTGTGTGACATGCTTGTAAATCCATCTCTCTTTTCTGGCATCCCTGCCCCCACACTGGCCCAGACCTGCTTTCTTCACAGTATCTAGAATACCAAGGTAACCCCTGCCTGGGCTCCCCTCCTCTGGTTCAATTCATTGGAACACCGCTATAATACTACTCTTCTAAGAAGTTCCAATCACATCACGACTGCTTCAAAACCTTCAGAGGCTCCCCACAGCTCTCCGAAAAAAAAGCACAAACTCTCCCCAACATGGGACCCCTGTTCATTTTCCCACCTGACTCCTAGAATTACTAGTCCAGCGGCTCAGCCAACTGTTCCCTGAACCCAATCTGTGTTTCCTGACTCCTTGTCTTGTCCTCACTGTTCTTTCTGCCTGGAATGTACCCCCACACACCTGTGCCTCTTGAAATTCCAGCAACCCTACTAGTCCTCTCTCAGCCAGCACCTCTGCCATGAAGCCTTTTCTTTGTTTCTGCAACCAAAATCTCTCCTTGAACCTTTCTTCTGCTCTGTGCCTCTTTTTTGGCACATACTTTCATGCTTTTATTATAGCAACACATGGGCCTGCTAGATCCCCTTCTGACAATATAAATTCTTAAAGCCCAGGACTGCCTTTAACCACATTCCTAACTTTCAGTGCACTGAGAAATGATTGTTTGGCGTATATTAGGTACTTGTATGCATAAATGAGAAAAAATGGGGATGCATGACTAGCTAGAGTCTCTAAAGACAGAATATAAAATAACAGAGAGGCTTCAGAAAAACACAGGGAAAAATTCCCATTTGGGAGGTTGAAAGGTTGAGAAAGGCTAGAAGAGCCGGTAGAGAGTGAACGTCTCAATAAACCATCCCCCCTGCCCCCATCAAAGGTGGGAGCGACTCACAGCGGACAGAGACACCAGCACGCGCTGGAACATGAATGATGTGTCAGAGCGAATATCGTCTTCAAGGCTCCGCCCATATTCTAGCAAGAGAGTCAAATTAGTGACATCAGAGTGAAGATCTCTGCCCAACACCAGGTCACACCCCAGAGTTTTCCGTCCTCTCCTGGACCAGCCTGATTACTGAAGCAACTCATCGTGAGGTTCTTCAGCCCATACACAGCTGATGAAAAACTAAAGTCTTGGTAAAATGGTCAAGAGAAGTTGATGATTAGAGCAGAGACAAGATGCTCTTGTTGCTTACATTGTGGGTTGAGAACGCGGGGCTGTGATCCCCTCTTTGGTGGTTCCTACTATCTAGGGATCTGTCCTGAATGTGGTTTGCAGTGACACAGAGCTGGTTAAGCAGCATGAGGAAAGGCAAATAGGATGGAGCTTCTGAACCTGTGTTTGGGGACAAGCAGCGGACTGTCCACAGGGAGAAGACCACAGGCAGTCAGCGCTAGAACCAGACTCCCAGGTTTCCACTCTCCCACTCTGAACACCTACCAAAAAACTCTTACTATTTTGTTTTCTTTCTACTGAACTGTACATTTATTACAGAAAACTTAGGAAAAACTGAATGAGTTAAATGAAGTGGCGGGGGCGGGGCGCGGGGAGGCGTTGAACAAAACCTCATCTAATCACCCAGAAATAATCACTGATAACATTTTGGTGAATATCCTTCCTCATTTTCCCCACATCACATATTATTTTTGTTTCTTTAAGAAATGGGATCACAGCATCTCATTTTATGATTTGTCTTTTCCCCTTATTCGTATACCATACCACTCATTGTAATTTAATAACATCCTCCGATATACATTTTGATGATTATGTTGTATGGATAGCCACTCTGCTGGACATCTTTGTTTAGCCACTCTGCTGGACATTTTAAGCTAATATAGATGACACTGTGGGATCTGAACCTTTGGACATTTTTTATTATATTCCTTAGGTCAAGAAGGAGATTTTTAAGAGGGGAGTCTTGCCACTGGGGGTGGCTGCGGGACCTACAGCCTAGTCTGAAGGTAAGAAATTGAGGAGACTGCTCCTCCAGGCCACTCCCTGGAAAGCTATGATTCAGTGGTGCCACCACATTTGAATAAACATCTTTGATTCTCTGCTTGATACTAAAGAACAGCTTTTCAGCTTTCAGGGTAGTAAACACTTCACTGGGTAGCCTAAGAAGAGAGGCAGGTACCCCTGAGAAGTCTCGAAAAGCCAACAGTCATTTGGATCGACAGGGATCTGCCTGACAGCTGAGCTTGTAGCTGAGGCTCCCTCGAGGTCAGTGTTTCAGTGGGTAACCTCCCGCTCCAGTCTACTTCTCAGAGGACAGGGCCGCCACCAAGGCCCCTGAGGATGCTACATACGCAGCTGGTAGGTCTGGTTTATGCGCCGGATCTCCTCGGGCGTCCGGGAGGCCAGGATCTCAATCAAGCAGCCCTCATCTGTGCCAGCTCCCTAAATGTAAAAGCCAGAGGAGAGGGTGTCATGAGTCAGGTCACCAAGTTGAGTCCCAGACACAGGAGGGATACAACCAGAAATCTGCAGAGAATAAAGACAACTCAGCTAGTTCCAGCAACAGGATTTGCTCATTTTTAACTTTCCTATCCAGATTCCAACATGTTTATTAGTCATAACAAACATTTCATGGGCTGCTTTTGGGTGTTGGTTAGGAATAGTTTCCACCCTCTGGGGATTTTGTCTTGCCTTGGTCTCCCCTGTACTTTTCCTTTGAAGGGCAGAATCTTCTGGCAAAGGCTGTTATCTCTGTTTCCCAGTGACTAGCCCAGAACCTCCCATGAACCTGAATATTCATTGACGTGAGGGAGGAGGGGAGTCATAATTGAATTTTGTACTTGGTTGCTAAAAATCGGCAGAGCCTGGTGTAGGGCACAGTGGCTCTAGCATCTTGGGAGGCTGAGAACTCTTGGCAGGTTCTGAGCTTACAGCAGCCCAAGAGGCCCTCACGGGGTCAGTCAAAAGTTCCATATCTCAAAACAGGAGCTAATATGGCAAGAAATTGTCTGGAGTTACACAAGCCCCACTCCAGTACTCTTGCCTGGAAAATCCCATGGACGGAGGAGCCTGGAAGGCTGCAGTCCATGGGGTCGCTAAGAGTCAGACACGACTGAGCGACTTCTCTTTCACTTTTCACTTTCATGCACTGGAGAAGGAAATGGCAACCCACTCCAGTGTTCTGGCCTGGAGAATCCCAGGGACGGGGGAGCCTGGTGGGCTGCCATCTATGGGGTCGCACAGAGTCGGACACGACTGAAGCGACTTAGCAGCAGTAGCAGCAACACAGCAAGCACGAGTATAATCACTCCCCAGTGGGCCACGGAGAAGAAAGAATTTCTTAACTTTTGGGGAAACAGCTTTGAAGTTACAGTCGCTAGATTGTAAGGTCCTGTTTTCAAGTTGTCTTAAGGAAAATCCTTCCCCCACACCCTCCTCCTCTACACTCTCAGGCCTCTATCATGGCTTCTTGAGAACGCCCCGTGGGTCCACCTTTGCACCCCCAGCCCCAAGAGCAGGAAGAGAGGAGCACGAACCTTCATGGCCTTTCGCAGCTCCTGCACATCGTACAGCACTGTGGGTGTCATCATCCCCAGGATCACCTGCTCGAAGTTGCCACTCAGTTCCGACTTCAAGTCATCCATCAGGTCCTGGGACACAAGCAAGTGCTCTGCTTAACTGCCCCAGTAACAGAAACCAGCCACCCTCGGTGAGGTCCAGGGATGGCTGAGGTCTCCAAGACTCTCTCAGGGGGCTCATACCCTCGAAACCATCCTCATAGGAACACTAAGACGTTGGGATCTGACATTACACCCTCATCCCCTCACAGCTGTCCGGTGGAGCTTTCCAAAGCCTGCTCAACACGTCTACAGATCCACAGCTATGTGAAAAGGCTATGAAAATACTCCTCCCCTTCCCAACTACCTATCTGTACAAGACCAGGTTTTCTTCCTACTGTAACCAACACCAGGTATCGCAACAAGGTGAATGCAGAAGCACATATGAGAATCCAGCTGTCTTGCATTAAGCAGACACCAGCAGAGACATTACTTTGTCAACAAAGGTCCATCTAGTCAAAGCTATGGTCTTTCCAGTGGTCATGTATGGATGTGAGAGTTGGACTGTGAAGAAAGCTGAGCAACAAAGAATTGATGCTTTTGGACTCTGGTGTTGGAGAAGACTCTTGAGAGTCCCTTGGACTGCAAGGAGATCCAACCAGTCCATCCTAAAGAAGATCAGTCCTGGGTGTTCCTTGGAAGGACTGATGCTGAAGCTGAAACTCCAATATTATGGCCACTTCATGAGAAGGGTTGACTCACTGGAAAAGACCCTGATGCAGGGAGGGATTGGAGGCAGGAGGAGAAGGGGACAACAGAGGATGAGATGGCTGGATGGCATCACCAACTCGGTGGACATGAGTTTGAGTGAACTCCGGGAGTTGGTGATGGACAGGGAGGCCTGGCGTGCTGCGATTCATGGGGTCGCAAAGAGTTGGACACGACTGAGCGACTGAACTGAACTGAACTAAAAGAGATTTGAAAATGTAAAACAACGCTAATCATCTTACTACAATTTTTTTTGTTTTGAAATATAAAGCTATTTTTCCTGAAATTGTTATTTTTGCTAGCATGCAATCAGTTTTTATTGTTTTTCAAAATAAATTAACAAATGCTTGTCTTTAAATATCCTCAGTGTTAATTTCAAATATGGTCAATATTAATAAATGTAACCAGCAAAAACAAAAAAGTCTTCAATAATTTAAGAAGCAAAGGGATCCCGAGATCAGTGTGTTTGCTCACTTATGAACACAACTTGAATATATTTCCAAGTCAGTATTTACCTACAATATTTTTAACAGCTGCAGAAATTTCTATATGTAGATATAATACAATTTCTTTAATCAATACCTGTTTCTATTTTTCTACTATTCTTCTAGATAGGCATTTAGTTGCATCCTTGTAATCATTCATGATTAATTCTTAAGGCTCAATTGTTAAAAAGAAATGTAATAATTACTTGGACAAAGGACCAAATTCTAAACACATTTAGTCACATTTCCTCCTACATGTCAGGGAGTTTAAGAACCTGTTTAAGATCAACTAACTAGCAAGAAGGTGATTTGCTTTCAAGTTCAGATCGCAGATTCTCACAAACTTGAGTCCACAAACACTATATTTTAATCTATTGTAGCTATTTTTATGTTAATCCACATGTATCAAACAGATGAATGAACAAATAAATTAGCATTCAGTCAATCTGTTAAGGTTGCTCACCTTAACAAACTGCTGTCAGATCAGCTTAGTTCTAAAGCTGAATAAATCAATCCCAAATACGTGGCTACACTTTAGCTCACACACCACATGCATATTCACTAAATTTCTTTGGGGATGGAGAAGACTTTAAAATGCCCAGAAGATAGTCCAAGCAACCTGATGGGTAGAATCTTGTTCTCCGCTGGTGCCCAGCCAAGGTTGGCATGTAGATGGCCCCCAGAAGAGCTGAGCCAGGCCTGTCCTGCCCAGCAGCTTAATGCCTGTCTTTGGGAAGCAGCCTCATCTGACTAGCTTTTATAAATTATCCAGGAACAGAAATACTTATCATGTAGTTAACAGCACTCTGAGACCTGGAGGCACTCACTGATAACGATTACTCAATATAAAGATTCTCTAATCACACAGATAGGCTTTCAGTGATATAAGACCAGGTGAATGACTCTGATAAGTGAGCTGTTGGAAACGAAACTGAGACAGGGTTCCCCAGGGGTGTGGGATTCAAAGCAGAAGGGGAAACATGGTGAGTGAACCACCTCTGAATGCCCAAGCCAGTAAAATACACACATATATATACACACACACAGAACCCCATTTTATAACTGGAGGGGGTGACCCTCAATTGAGGATCATTCAAAGGAATGAATATATGCCACAAATAGGTTTACGTAGAAGAGTCAGAATAGACCCTAAATCCTATGAGAGCCTATTTAGAACAAACTGGATTTAATATTTTAATCGGTTTGGAGGATCTTCGTTCACAAGTGGCCAAAGGAAGCCACCAGACTGAGAGGAGGAACATGGGAAGCAGAGCCCTGCCTGGTGCTTCAGAGCGGGGTAGGGGCAGTGAGTCCATTCCACAACTAAGTCCCTGCAAGAAATTGTGTGGGAAGAAACTAAACTTAGCCTTGAACTTTGTGAATCAAGAGCTCCATGAAATCACTTCTGGCTATGGACAGTGGAGGAACTCTAGGACGTGTTGAAGCTGTTTGTTTGTTTTCAAGAATATCTTTAAACAAGGCAAAAGATCCATCTTTTAAAAACAGATGGCTGGGCTTCCCTGGTGGCTTGGTGGTATAGAATCTGCCTGCCAATGCAGGAGACACGGTTTCTATCCCTGGTCCAGGAAGATCCCACACACTGAGCAGCAACTAAGCCCATGTGCCACAACTACTGAGCCTGTGATTTAGAGCCCCAGAACCATAACTTCTGAAGCCTGGGTGCTCTAGAGCCTGTGCTCCAAAATGGGAAAAGCCACTGCAGTGAGAAGCACAGCTAGAGAGAAGCCCTCCTCGCTGCAACTGGAGAAACGCACATCTAGCAATGATGATCCAGCACAGCCAAAAGTGAAAATATAGAATTATTTTTTTAAAACCCAAAACAAAGGGCCACTACTTCAGGAACCAAGTAGCAAGGGGTCCCTGCTTTCCTGTTGCCTGACAGATCCCTTGTCAAGGCGGATAGCACAGGCCTACCCTGCCGATGGTGGTCTTGTAGGCTGTCCGGATTTCCTGGCGCTGGGCCGTGCTGCGATAGGCCAGGACGTTGATGATGGCATCTTCATCTGTGCCTGGTGGAGAGGAGACAGGGAGGGAGTGCGATTTGAGTGAGGAATGAGAAAGTGGGTTCCTCTGTGGACACTGGCATAACCCTAACACACACAGAGAGCTTTCTAAGAAAAGAAGTTCTTATTCGGAGTGTTTGTCTGTTTTGAAGGGAAACAGACTCTAGATTTAGTTATATGATGTTGTTGTTTAGTTGCAAAGTCAGGTCCAACTCTTTCACGACCTTATGGGCTGTAGCCCGCCAGGCTACTCTGTCCATGGAATTTTCAAGGCAAGAATACTGGAGTGGGTTGCCATTTCCTCCTCCAGGGGATCTTTCTGACCCAGGGATCAATCTCTTGTCTCTTGCATCTCCTGCACTGGCAGGTGGATTCTTAACCACTGAGGCACCAGGGAAGCCCCACTAGGGATTTACCACGAGACAAAAGGGTTAAGGTCTCTGAGCATTAGTTTCCTTATCTATAAACGTGCATGATCACAGCACTTTCCTACCAGGGCTGCTGCAAGTGTTAAATAAAACAAATCAGCGCATTACTTAGCACAATGCCTAGTGCTTGCTAAATAATCAGTACGTGTTGACCAGGATCACGTGTTTCCCCTTCTCTGGAATTTTTCTCTGAGTCTTTGGATCACCCATATTTATCATCCATGTTCTTACCTTTCGCTCCTCACTTTTACCTCTTTATTATCTCCTCTGAGTTTTGAAACAGTTCAAATTCATTTTCAAAATTCACCATTTGGCACTTCATAGGGTTTGAATTGGCAGCTGATAGTATCTACTCCTTTTTAAGATCTGTAATTGTGTTTTTCTTTTCCAAGCTCTCTTTCCTGATCTCTGATTAGAAAACTTTTTAACTTTATTAAAAGTTTTCATTTGAGTGATTCTTATGGTAGACTACTTCTTATCTTTTGGAAATGTTCACAATAAATAAAAACAGAATTTTGTGCTCTTATTTCCTGAAAAAAAAAAAAAAGTCATTTGAACTTTTTGTTCTTGCAAATGTCACAGTGTGTGTGTATGTGCTCAGTTGGTCAGTCATGTCCAGCTCTTTGCGGCCCCATGGACTGTAGCCTGTCAGGCTCCTCTGTCCATGGAATTTTCCAGGCAAGAATACTGAAGTGGATTGCCATTTCCTCCTCCAAGAAACCTTCCTGACGAGGGATCAAACCCTCGTCTCTTGCATCTCCGGCACTGACAGGCAAATTCTTTACCACTGGGCCACCTGGGAAGCCCTGTGCAAACGTTACAGAAACCAACTCATTTTCCTTTTTTTTTTTACACATACATACATTTCAAAAATTATTCTTTTCCATTATGGTTTATCACAGGACATTCAATATAGCTCTCTGTGTTATACATTAGGACCTTTTTGTTTATCCATTCTAAACTGCAATACTTTTTTGCATCTACCAACCCCAAACTCCCAATCCATCTCTCCCTGCCTCCTCCTTGGCAACCACAAGTCTGTTCTCTATGTCTTCAAGTATGTTTTGTAGATTGGTTCATTTGTGCCATATTTTAGATTCCATATATAACTGATATGTTACTTGTCTTTCTCTTTCTGTCTTAATTTCCAGTTGCATCCATGTTGCTGCAAATGGCATTATTTTGTTCATTTTGTGGCTGAGCAATATTCCATCGTATATATGTACCACATCTTCTTTATTGATGAGAAACTTTTATAACCGCCCATGAATTCCCATGATGCATTATTCTACCAAACTTTTTCACTATGAATTCAAATTTAAAATGTCATAAACTTTGTCTGTTTTTTTGCAGCAGCTTTTACAGAGAGACTGTATTCTGATCCTTCAGATCGGCCCCTCATCTTGGTCACACCTGGGTGTTCATATATGTTGGGTGAGTGTTCAATATTTTTTATTGTTTATACTATATGGGGAGTTGTGATGAGTTACAGAGGAGAGTCGATTTAAATATTTCAGGGAGAAATGAAAAATACATACATTCTTTGCAAAATTGCAGATCTACAAAAATGTGAGGTGTAGAGAGGAAGCTATAGAATTTTAAGTTTACATACCTTAGGAATCTACTCTCTGTTTTTTTTTTTTTAAAGAGGATAATAGATACAACCTCAGATATGCAGATGATACCACCCTTATGGCAGAAAGTGAAGAGGAACTTAAGAGCCTCTTGATGAAAGTGAAAGAGGAGAGTGAAAAAGTTGGTTTAAAACTCAACATTCAGAAAACTAAGATCATGGCATCTGGTCCCATCACTTCATGGCAAATGAGGAAACAATGGAAACAGTGACAGACTTTATTTTTTGGGGTTCTAAAATCACTGCAGATGGTGACTATAGCCATGAAATTAAAAGACACTTATTCCTTGGAAGAAAAGTTATGATCAACCTAGGTAGCATATTAAAAAGCAGAGACATTACTTTGCCAACAAAGGTCCATTTACTCAAACCTATGGTTTTTCCAGCAGTCATGTATGGATGTGAGAGTTGGACTATAAAGAAAACTGAGCACCGAAGAATTGATGCTTTTGAACTATGATGTTGGAGAAGGCTCTTGAGAGTCTGCAAGGAGAGCAAACCAGTCAATCCTAGAGGAAATCAGTCCTGAATATTCATTGGAAGGACTGATGCTGAAGCTGAAACTCCAATACTTTGGGCCACCTGATATAAAGAACTGATTCATTGGAAAAGACCCTGATGCTGGGAAAGATTGAAGGCGGGAGGAGAAGGGGAAAACAGAGGATGAGATGGTTGGATGGCATCACTGACCTGATGGACATGAGTTTGAGTAAGCTCCGGGAGTTGGTGATGGACAGGGAAGCCTGGTGTGCTGCAGTCCATGGGGTTGCAAAGAGTCAGTCATGACTGAGCAACTGAACTGAACTGAATAGATACAACCATCCTTTTTCCAGAACTCTCTTTCAGCTCAGGGGAGAAAGTTCATCACCCTTTTGCTTTTTTACTCCATTTCTGTGAAAGGCATCACCCTTCTTCTGGTCTGTTAGACTCGAATCCTCAAAATAGCTTTGATTATTTAAACTGCTCTCTTCCTTCACATTCAGAGTTCTTGAATATGCAAAATCTAGCTCTAAAATCCTTTTTGCATTTGTCCCCTCTTTTTATTTTTATTTTTTTTAGTTTTTTATTTTTTAAATTTTACAATCTTTAATTCTTACATGCATTTGTCCCCTCTTTTTAATTCCTACCACAACCACTCCAGTTCAGGATTTCTTCTTAGATAACTATAAAGTTTACCACTAGTAGTCTTACCTCCTAATTGGTCTTTCCAGAGTCCTGCCAGATTCATTTTCCTAAAAGGACAAACTCTCACAGTGTCTTTCCTCTGCTTAGGATACATGATGGATCCCCACCATCTGTTGGATTTAGTACCAGCACTGGAGTCTGGCCTTTGGGACCCTAAATAGCACCCCATTCACTATTGTAAATATCCACATAACCCAGGTCTCCCGCATTGCAGGCAGAGGCTTTAACCTCTGAGCCACCAGGGCAGACCCCACATAAAAGGATATAGGCAGCCAAATCCAGAGACTTTGCTCTTGAATTCCCATACTTGACCCGACTATACTGTACTCTGTTCTCCTAACCTTCTTACCATACCAACCTATGGGTTATTGTCTCCCTAACCCCCTCCATCTCGCATCCTGATTCTGGCATTTGTTGTTTGCTGGACTATGCCTCTGGGTCAGCCTCCATGTCAGCAGTACCCTAGGACTCCTCTATGGCTCCTGCCTTCCCAGAAGTCTCCTAATCAGCCAACACCTACTTTGCCAGTACACTCCTGCCGCAAACCGTGTATTTATCTTGATTCCCTGAGGCCTCAGCTAAAATGCAAAACAGGGAGATGCTCACTTTCATCCCATGCTTTGCTCATGCAGCTCCATTCACCTGAAGCACATTCTCTCTTATCTGTTTATCAAATAAACTCATCTCCCAAGGCCCATCTCGATTTCCATATCCTCCAAGAAGTTTTGCCTGATGCCCCTAAATGAAATGTGATCTCTCTGACTCCTAATGGGATCTTGTGCTCCTCCGTCCCTATCATATTACTAACTGATCGTATTTCCATGAATGCCTTTGCCACCTAGCATCCCTGGATGATTGGACCACAGGATTAGGTTTATGGTCCTTGTCTCCCCTGACTGTCTTTCTCGCATTGGCCCACACAGCAGGCACTGAAAACGGTTGGTGGTTATCAAATGCCTCCTGACTCTGAGAATTCCGAATGCCATGTGGTCTATGCTCCAAATTACAGTGCTCTTGCTATCCACCAAAGAATTAGGATACACCTGAAAAATGAGTAGGCCAAGTACTTTTTCCATTTTATTTATGAAAAAGGGAAAATTAGAAGATAGATACAAGGCAACGTCCTATTCAGAGGTAGGCAGCAGGATAGTACAGCAGCTTAAGCTCCAGTTTCAGAGTCAGAATGCCTGGACTTGCCTAGAATCCTGACTTTAACAAACACATTCTGCCCCAGAGACCTTGGGCAAGTTAGTGGATCTCACTAAACCTCAACTTTCTCATTAGTAAAACAGCTGCTGTCAGAATTAAAACATAATCTATGCAACATATTGTGCCTGACACATAGTAGAGCTTAATAATGGTTATTGTTGCTGCTGGTAATATTGGGGCTGAGCAAGATGAATTCTTTGTGGATAAAAAAACTGGGAAATAACGCCTCATGGTCAAATGTCTTTATCCAAATCTTAAGGAGATTTTAAATACCAGGTATGAAACAGAGAGCACCTCTCTGGACAAATGTCCACTCAGGCAAGTCTGGAGGGAGGGTATAGGTCAGTGGAACCTGCAGTACCGGGCATGGCTATGTCCATCCGGAGGGAGGCCTTGGCCCTGGGGAGCTCTCAGAGGTTGGTGCACTGGAAGACAAGCCCTTCTGGTCACATACACATAATCTTGTCACATAAAGTCCTACACACTGCCCGGGGGTACTGTCCCAGACACACCTGTCACAGGAACAAAGAACAGGGGCCTGACTCAAGGGAAAGAATGTGGACTTAGAGTTGGCAGGCCCCAGCTTAAGAAGGGCTCTTTGAGCGTGACTCAAGGTTCAGCTCCACTTACTCTGTACCTTATTACATAACTTCTCTGAGTCTCAGTTTCCCGTCTGTAAAATGGGGCAAGAATAACAACTGCACCAGCTGCTCTCATTGTATCATGGGATTATTGTATCTACCCATTCACATAATATTTGTCAAAATGCTTTGTTAACCTTCTGGCACAACATGCATGCCTGGGTTAACTAGAAGACAAATACATTTCTCAAATTTGATAGATTTATAATGCTGGAATGAAATTAATTGGGGAAGTCCAGAATGAGTTCATCACATTTAAAAGTCTATAGTAAAAGCCCTCCACTCCAGTTTGCCTTGAAAAGTCACCTGGTCCCCACTGTGTTTTCTTAGAGTGAGACATACATTTGCTTGTGGACACAACACCCTCTGGGTGACTCTAGGATGTAGGACACACAGGGCATGTTCACCGCCAGTGGGACACTTACCAAGTCCTTTCATGGCCTTCCTCAGGGTCTGGGCATCTTCAGCAGCGTTGAAGCCTGAACTGGCTTTGACAGTGCCTCCCTTGGCTGCCTGAGTGCACAAAGAAAGACAGAAAGATGTGACCAAGAGGTGCCTTCCTACCAGCATGGTAGCATCTCACTCAACAAATGTTTGCTGAGCACCCACCAGGGGCCAGACACTTGTCCAGCGGAGGGGACACAGCAGTGACTGGGAGAGATGATGCTCTTGTTCCCTTGTGGCTGATGTTCAAGTTCAGCCAGAGGTAGACAGTAAAGAAGCCAATAAATTAATATTCCACCAGGCAGCCCGAGGTGAAAAGGGCGACAGCGCAGAGAGAGGTCGTGAGGGGCTGCCCTGAGGAGTGGCATTCAGGCTGAGGTCTGAGTGACAGGAAGCAGCTGACTATGCAGAGATCTGGGGGAAAGTGTTGCAGGCAGAGGTAACAGCTGAGGCAATGGCCCTGAGGCTGGAGCTGGCTTCTGAGGGAGGAGTGGAACAGAGGCCAGTGGGACTCGAGTTGGAGGGCAAGCTGGGGAGGGTAAGATAAGTGACACCATTACCTTTGAAGTATTCTTGTCTCCCCAGAAAGTGGGAAATCAAACCTGAATCCAATCAAGCCTCTTGGGTCAAACACCAATTTATGATAAAGAAGAGAAGGAGGAAAATGTTAGCCCACACAACAGGGCTGTCATCGGCACAATCCAGACTATGAGCAACACTACTTGATGAATGCTCTAGGTTCTTTAACAAATTGCAAGAAGAATTAGAAAAGAGAGAAGTGGAGGGGAAATATAGCTTGAAAGAGATTTAAAATGCACTTCAATAAAATAAACGACCCAATCAAAAAATGGGCCAAAGAACTAAATAGACATTTCTCCAAAGAAGACATACGGATGGCTAACAAACACATGAAAAGATGCTCAACATCACTCATTATTAGAGAAATGCAAATCAAAACCACAATGAGGTACCACTTCACACCAGTCAGAATGGCTGCGATCCAAAAGTCTGCAAGCAATAAATGCTGGAGAGGGTGTGGAGAAAAGGGAACCCTCCTACACTGTTGGTGGGAATGCAAACTAGTACAGCCACTATGGAGAACAGTGTGGAGATTCCTTAAAAATTGCAAATAGAACTGCCTTATGACCCAGCAATCCCACTGCTGGGCATACACACCGAGGAAACCAGAATTGAAAGAGACACATGTACCCCAATGTTCATCGCAGCACTGTTTATAATAGCCAGGACATGGAAACAACCTAGATGTCCATCAGCAGATGAATGGATAAGAAAGCTGTGGTACATATACACAATGGAGTATTACGCAGCCATTAAAAAGAATACATTTGAATCAGTTCTGATGAGATGGATGAAACTGGAGCTGATTATACAGAGTGAAGTAAGCCAGAAAGAAAAACACCAACACAGTATACTAACACATATATATGGAATTTAGAAAGATGGCAATGATGACCCTGTGTGCAAGACAGCAAAAAAGACACAGATGTGTATAGCGGACTTTTGGACTCAGGGAGAGGGGGAGGGTGGGATGATTTGGGGAATGGCATTGAAACATGTATACTATCATGTAAGAATTGAATCGCCAGTCTGTGTCCAATGCAGGATACAGCATGCTTGGGGCTGGTGCATGGGGATGACCCAGAGAGATGTTATGGGGAGGGAGGTGGGAGGGGGGTTCATGTTTGGGAACGCATGTACACCCGTGGTGGATTCATGTCAATGTATGGCAAAACCAATACAGTATTGTAAAGTAAAATAAAGTAAAAATAAAAATTAAAATAATAATAATAATAATAATTAAAAAAATAATGATAATGGGTAAACCTTACTGGAATCCTAAATCAAACAGTTTAAAAAAAAGTGACATTTATGAGGTAATTGGACAATTTTTTTTTAAGTAAGCTGAATGCTTTTATATTATTTGCCTACTTGAATTTCTTCCTTTTTCATAACGGCATTTAGGGTACCAAATTTAGGCCACTTTGCTCCTTTTCCAAGAAAGGGAGGGAAATAGATACCACCTTACATAAAAGTGGGGTGATGAATGTAGAGGGGCAGTTGGCTCCAGAGGCTTGCTTTCTAGCACTACAACCACACGGAACAGAGCACGCAGCTGCTGCTGTTCCGTGGCTCAGCCATGTCCGACTCTTTGTGACCCCATGGACCGTAGCCCACCAGGCTCCTCTGTTCAAGGGATTTCCCAGGCAAGAATACTGGGGTGGGGTGCCATTTCCTTCTCCAGGGAATTTCCCTGACCCAGGGATTAAACCCATGTCTCCTGCACTGGCAGGAGGATTCTTTACCACTGAGCCACCTGGGAAGCCCTGAACATGGACTTGATATTTGATGCCATTAAGCAATTAATGTTAACACTTTTAGGTGTGATAATGTCTTTGTGCTTATATTTTATTTTTTTAGGAGTCGAATCTTATACACATTGAAAGAGTTTACAGATGAGAGGATAAGATGATTGGAATTTGCTTCAAAATTACAGGTTGGGGGAAGTGGAGACACAGAAGAAACAGGTTGACCATGAATGAATAGTAATAATAATATAATATTATTAATATATACGAGTTATGATTATATAACAATTATTGACCATGAGTCAATAATAATTGCAGGTACAAAGCAGTTCTATTTATTATTCAGTCTGCTTTTGTATGTGTTTACACTTTTCCATAATAAAATAAGAGACATGACAAGGGCAGAATGAGAGTCTTCACAAGCTGATGAGAAGTGAAAGGTGTTAGTGGCTCAGTCGTGTCTAACTCTGTCCATGGAATTTTCCAGACAAGAATACTGGAGTGGGTTGCCATTTCCTTCTCCAGGGGATCTTCCTGACCCAGGGATTAAATCCGGGTGTCCCACATTGCAGGCAGACTCTTTACCATCTGAGCTTCCAGGGGAGCACAGAAGTCAGTGAGGATTTTCCATTTTATTCTAAATGTGTTATGATCCACTGGCAGGTCTTCAGCAAAGGGCTGGAGGAGATGAACTGACTTACACATTTAAAAGATCACTTGGGCTACTGTATGGAGATAGAGACCAGTTGAGAATCTGGGCCAAGATCCAGGGATATGATGGTAAATGGTGAAATAGCAAAAAAAGACACAGACAGACTCAGCACATGTTTTGGAGGAAAGGAGGCAGAACCTGCTGATGGACTGATGTGGGAGGTGAGGAAAAAAAAGAAGCAAGTGAAACTCTAAATCATTTCCTTAAGCAGCCAAGTAAAGAGTGGTATCATTTACGCAGATGGGGAAAGCTGGAGACTACCAGATTTGAGATGGCAGTGAGGAGAAGGATTTAGAAATTCTATTTTCAAAACGTTAAGTTTGGGATGTTCGTTAAACATCCAAGTGGAGTCTAGAATGGTTGGTTGTACAATGTACATCTAGAGAGCAGGTCTCCAGTAACACATTTAGGACATACCAGCATTTGGATGGTAGAAGACAAAATGACCTGGGGAGAAACTGAAGAACAGGCGTCCTAGGACAAGCCTAGACCTCTCTAGCGGCATAGTGTTAGCAGAGAAGAACCCGAATGGATGGCCAAGAAGGACTGGTCCTTGAGGGGCCAATAAAAGGAAAACCAGAAATGTGTGCTGTCCATAGGCTGAGGAAGGAGGGAGAGGTCAGTGCCTGCTAAGGGAGGCGTGAGCAGAGGGAACAGAAAGGATGGTCAGATCTGGGAACATGGAAGGTCCTGGTGACCCTGACAAGAGCTTCAGCAGTGGAATGGAGGAGACAGAAGCCTGACGGAGTGGCAGAGGGAAGGAGGGGGCATCATGGGGAGGAGACAGCAGCTCCAGATACCGAAGGTGAGGACTAGCATCACCAGAAATCAGCATGCCTTAAAGTGAGACACACTCTGACGTGTATGAGGGATAAAAAGTTAGTAGAGGCCAACAGATTCTGCAAATACAGACTAAAAACTAAAAATGTCAACAAGAAAAACATGGGTTTTTCTTGACCAGCAGAAACCATTTTACTGAATTCTGACTTAGAGATAATGTACTGATTAAGATCAAGGTGCCCTGAGTATTTCTAATGTATTTACTAAATTATTAATGCTATTTTAAAACTGATGTTATTTATAAGGGCTTCCCAGAAGGCACTAGTGGTAAATACCTTGCCTACCTACCACTGCAGGAGACTTAAGAGACACAGGTTCAATTCCTAGGTTGGGAAGATTCCCTGGAGGAGGAAATGGCAACCCACTCAGTATTCTTGCCTGGGGAATCTCACAGAAAAGCCTGATGGGCTACAGTCCATGGGGGTCGCAAAGGGTCAGACATGACTGAAGTGACTTAGCATAATGTACGTGAGGCGGCATAGAGAAATACATATGATTCAATATAAAATAGATGAAAAAATCAGTGAACGAACAAAGCATAGGAAATTACGGGAAATTGAGTTCAATTCACTCACTCAGTCATGTCCGACTCTTTGAAACCCCGTGGACCACAGCACGCCAGGCTTCCCTGTCCATCACCAACTCTTGGAGCTTGCTCAAACTCATGTCCATAGAATCAGTGAGGGCATCCAATCATCTCATCCTCTGTCATCCCCTTCACCTCCCGCCCTCAATCTTTCCCAGCATCAGGATCTTATCCAATGGGTTAGCTCTTCGAATCAGGTGGCCAAAGTATTGGAATTTAGGCTTCAGCATCAGTCCTTCCAATGAATACTTAGGACTGATTTCCTTTAGGATGGACTGGTTTGCTCTCCTTGCAGTCCAAGGGACTCTCAAGAGTCTTCTCCAACACAACAGTTCAAGAGTATCAATTTTTCAGCACTCAGCTTTCGTTATAGTCCACCTCTAACATCCATACATGACTACTGGAAAAACCATAGCTTTGAGTAGATGGACCTTTGTTGGCAAAGTAATGTCTCTGCTTTTGAATATGCTGTCTAGGTTGATCAAAGCTTTTCTTCTAAGGAGTAAACGTCTTTTAATTTCATGGCTGCAGTCACCATCTGCAGTGATTTTAGAACCCCCCAAAATAAAGTCTGTCACTGTTTTGCTTGTTTCCCCATCTATTTGCCATGAAGTGATAGGACCAGATGCCATGATCTTAGTTTTCTGAATGTTGAGTTTTAAGCCAACTTTTTCACTCTCCTCTTTCACTTTCATCAAGAGGCTCTTAAGTTCTTCACTTTCTGCCATAACGGTGGTGTCGTCTGCATATCTGAGGTTATTGATATTTCTCCCGGCAATCTTGATTCCAGCTTGTGCTTCATCCAGTTCAGCGTTTCTCATGATGTACTCTGCATATAAGTTAAATAAGCAGAGTGACAAAATACAGCCTTGACATCCTCCTTTTCCTATTTGGAACCAGTCTGGTGTTCCATGTCCAGTTCTAACTGTTGCTTCCTGACCTGCATACAGATTTCTCAAGAGGCAGGTCAGGTGGTCTGGTATTCCGATCTCTTTAAGAATTTTCCACAGTTTGTTGTGATCCACACAGTCAAAGGCTTTGACATAATCAATAAAGCAGAAATAGATGTTTTTCTGGAACTATCTTGCTTTTTCCATGATCCAGCAGATGTTGGCAAGTTGATCTCTGATTCCTTTGTCTTTTCTTAATCCAGCTTGAACATCTGGAAGTTCATGGTTCACATATTGCTGAAGCCTGGCTTGGAGAATTTTGAGCATTACTTTGCTAGCTTGTGAGATGAGTGCAATTGTGCAGTAGTTTGAGCATTCTTTGGCATTGTCTTCCTTTGGGATTGGAATGAAAGCTGACCTTTTCCAGTCCTGTGGCCACTATTGAGTTTTCCAAATTTGCTGGCATACTGAGTGCAACACTTTCACAGCATCATCTTCTAGGATTTGAAATAGCTCAACTGGAATTCCATCATCTCCACTAGCTTTGTTCGTAGTGATGCTTCCTAAGGCCCACTTGACTTCACATTCCAAGATATCTGGCTCTAGGTGAGTGATCACACCACCGTGATTATCTGGGTCATGATGATCTTTTTTGTACATTTCTTCTGTGTATTCTTGCCACCTCTTCTTAATATCTTCTGCTTCTGTTAGGTCCATACCATTTCTGTCCTTTAATGTGCCTATCTTTGCAAGTAAAGTTCCCTTGGTATCTCTAATTTTCTTGAAGAGATCTTTAGTCTTTCCCATTCTGTTGTTTCCCTCTGTTTCTTTGCAATGATTACTGAGGAAGGTTTTCTTATCTCTCCTTGCTGTTCTTTGGAATTCAGCATTCAGATGGATATATCTTTCCTTTCTCCTTTGCGTTTCACTTCTCTTCTTTTCATAGCTATTTGTAAGACCTCTTCAGACAACCATTTTGCATTTTTGCATTGCTTTTTCTTGGGGATGGTCTTGATCCCTGCCTCCTGTATAATGCCACAAACCTCCGTCCATAATTCTTTTGGTACTCTGTCTATCAGATCTAATCCCTTCAATCTATTTGTCATTTCCACTGTATAATCCTAAGGGATTTGATTTCAGTTCAGTTAGTCGCTCAGTCGTGTCCAACTCTTTGCGACCCCATGAATCGCAGCACGCCAGGCCTCCCTGTCCATCACCAACGCCCAGAGTTCACTCAGACTCACGTCCATCGAGTTGATGATGCCATCCAGCCGTCTCATCCTCTGTCATCCCCTTCTCCTCCTGCCCCCAATCCCTCCCAGCATCAGAGTCTTTTCCAATGAGTCAACTCTTCGCATGAGGTGGCCAAAGTACTGGAGCTTCAGCTTTTGCATCATTCCCTCCAAAGAAATGCCAGGGCTGATCTCCTTCAGAATGGACTGGTTGGATCTCCTTGCAGTCCAAGGGACTCTCAAGAGTCTTCTCCAACACCACAGTTCAAAAGCATCGATTCTTCTGTGCTCACCCTTCTTCACAGTCCAACTCTCACATCCATACATGACCACTGGAAAACCATAGCCTTGACTAGATGGACCTTTGTTAGAAAAGTAATGTCTCTGCTTTTGAATATGCTATCTAGGTTGGTCATAACTTTTCTTCCAAGGAATAAGCGTCTTTTAATTTCATGGCTGCAGTCACCATCTGCAGTGATTTTGGAGCCCAAAAAAATAAAGTCTGACACTGTTTCCACTGTTTCCCCATCTATTTGCCATGAAGTGATGGGACCAGATGCCAAGATTTTAGTTTTCTGAATGTTGAGCTTTAAGCCAACTTTTTCACTCTCCTCTTTCACTTTCATCAAGAGGCTTTTTAGCTCCTTTTCACTTTCTGCCATAAGGGTGGTGTCATCTGCATATCTACGGTTATTGATATTTCTCCCTGCAATCTTGATTCCAGCTTGTGCTTCTTCCAACCCAGCGTTTCTCATGATGTACTCTGCATAGAAGTGAAATAAGCAGGGTGACAATATACAGCCTTGACGTACTCCTTTTCCTATTTGGAACCAGTCTGTTGTCCTATGTCCAGTTCTAACTGTTGCTTCCTGACCTGCATACAGATTTCTCAAGAGGGAGGTCAGGTGGTCTGGTATTCCCATCTCTTTAAGAATTTTCCACAGTTTATTGTGATCCACACAGTCAAAGGCTTTGGTATAGTCAATAAAGCAGAAATAGATGTTTTCTGGAACTCTCTTGCTTTTCCCATGATCCAGCAGATGCTGGCAATATGATCTCTGGTTCTTCTGCGTTTTCTAAAACCAGCCTGAACATCTGGAAGTTCACGGTTCACATATTGCTGAAGCCTGGCTTGGAGAATTTTGAGCATCACTTTACTAGTGTGTGAGATGAGTGTAATTGTGTGGTAGTTTGAGCATTCTTTGGCATTGTCTTTCTTTGGGATTGGAATGAAAACGGACCTTTTCCAGTCCTGTGGCCACTGCTGAGTTTTCCAAATTTGCTGGCATATTGAGTGCAGCACTTTCATAGCATCATCTTTCAGCATTTGAAATAGCTCAACTAGAATTCCATCACCTCCACTAGCTTTGTTCGTAGTGATGCTTCTAAGGCCCACTTGACTTCACATTCCAGGATGCCTGGCTCTAGATGAGTGATCACACCATCTGATCATCTGCATTGTGAAGATCTTTTTTGTACAGTTCTTCTGTGTATTCTTGCCACCTCTTCTTAATATCTTCTGCTTCTGTTCAGTCCATACCATTTCTGTCCTTTATCGAGCCCATCTTTGCATGAAATGTTCCCTTACGTCATACCAAAATGGCCTAGTGGTTTTCCCTACTTTCTTTAAGTCTGAATTTGGCAATAAGGAGTTCATGATCTGAGCCACAGTCAGCTCCGGGTCTTGTTTTTGCTGATTGTATAGAGCTTCTCCATCTTTGGCTTCAAAGATTATAATCAATCTGATTTCAGTATTGACTGTCTGCTGATGTACATGTGTAGAATATTCTGTGTTGTTGGAAAGGAGTGTTTGCTATGACCAGTGCGTTTTCTTGGCAAAACTCTATTAGCCTTTGCCCTGCTTCATTCTGTACTCCAAGGCCAAATTTGCCTGTTACTCCTCATATCTCTTGATTTTCTACTTTTGCATCCCAGTCCCCTATAAATGAAAAGGACATCTTTTTTGGGTGTTAGTTCTAGAAGGTACTGTAGGTCTTCACAGAACCGTTCAACTTCAGCTTCTTCAGCAATTCTGGTTGGGGCATAGACTTGGATTACTATGATTTCAAATGGTTTGCGTTAGGAACGAACAAAGATCATTCTGTCGTTTTTGAGATTGCATCCAAGGACTGCATTTTGGACTCTTTTGTTGACTATGATGGCTACTCCATTTCCTCTAAGGGATTCTTGTCCACAGTAGTAGATGTAATCGTCATCTAAGTTAAACTCACCCATTCCAGTCCATTTTAGTTTGCTGATTCCTAAAATGTTGATGTTCACTCTTGCCATCTCCTGTTTGACCACTTCCAATTTTCCTTGATTCATGGACCTAACATTTCAGGTTCCTATGAAATATTGCTCTTTACAGCATCAGACTTTACTTCCATCACCAGTCATATCCACAACTTGGTGTTGTTTTTGCTTTGGCTCTTTCTCTTTATTTTTTTCTGGAGTTATTTCTCCACTGATCTCCAGCAGCATATTGGGTACCTACTGACCTGGGGAGTTCATCTTTCAGTGTCCTATCTTTATGCCTTTTCATACTGTTCATGGGGTTCTCAAGACAAGAATACTGAAGTGGTTTGCCATTCCTTCTCCAGTGGACCACATTCTGTCAGACCTCTTCAGCATGACCAGTCCATCTTGGGTGGCCGTACACACCATGGGTCATACTTTCATTGAGTTGGACAAGACTGTGGTCCATGTGATCAGATTGGTTAGTTTTCTGTGATTATAGTTTCCATTCTGTCTGCCTTCTGATGGATAAGGATAAGAGGCTTATGGAAGCTTCCTGATGGGAGAGACTGACTAAGGGGGAAACTGGGTCTTGTTCTGATGGGCAGGGCTGTGCTCAGTAAATCTTTAATCTAATTTTCTGTTGATGGGTGGGGCTGTGTTCCCTCTTTGTTGTTTGACCTGAGGCCAAACTATGGTGGAGGTAATGAAGATAATGGCGACCTCCTTCAGAAGGTCCCATGCATGTACTGCTGAACTCAGTGCCCCTGACCCAGTAGCAGGCCACAGCTGATCCACGCCTCCCCTGGAAACTCCTGGACACTCACGGGCAAGTCTGGGTCAGTCTCTTGTGGGGTCACTGCTCCTTTCTCCTGGGTCCTGGTGTGCACAATGTTTTGTTTGTGCCCTCCAAGAGTCTGTTTCCCCAGTTGTGTGTGAGTTCTGGCAGCTCTATGGTGGGGTTAATGGCAACCTCCTCCAAAAGGGCTTATGCCATACCCATTACAGTAAAGGAGGGGGTAGAAAGGAAATGGAAATAGAGACTTAGGGGTCAGTGTAGTTTTTTGGTGTAAGACACAGATTTTTCTGCCTAGGAGCCAAAGCAAGACGGAATTGTAATCAATAAGTAGAACTGCAGTGTCCATGAAAGGAAAAGAGATCATCTGCCCAGGAAAAACCCTGCTGTTCTTTGTACCGTGTGTGAAAGTCACTCAGTCGTGTCCGACTCTTTGAGACCCCATGGAATAGTCCCTGGAATTCTTTAGACCAGAATACTGGAGTGGGTAGCTATTCCCCTCTCCGGGGGATCTTCTCAACCCAGGGATCAAGCCCAGGTCTTCTGCATTGCAGGCAGATTCTTTACTGTCTGAGCCATCAAGCCCAAGAATACTGGAGTAGGTAGCCTAGCTCTGCTCCAAGGGAATTGCCCCACCCAGGGATCAAACCCAGGTCTTCTGCATTGCAGGTGGATTCTTTACCAGCTGAGCCACCAGGGAAGCCCACGCTGTGTGTAGCGAGAGGCAACCTGAATTAGTGGAGCTCTTCTGGGCTTCCTGATTTAGCAGCAGAAGGAAGAATCAGAGTAGCTTTGGTTTTTCATTTATCTACCCCTCTGTTCGCTGACACAAAATATGACTATAACCTGTTAACAATCTGTGCCTTGCTATTCTGAATTCTGTTTTCTTGTCATTGAAACTGGACTAATTAGTCATAGCCAGCACTTTCAAAAATTGTTCTATGTCTTCACCTTTCCCTTAGTTCATCTGTCAGGTGTGATGTGCATATGATTTGTGGAGACAGCTGGTGGGGGAGGATCTGCCTGATATCCATGGTTCCTAGATGGCAGTGGAGTTCAGATTCATCTGGAAACCTTGCTCTGCTCATAATGGGTGCTATGTGCTTTTAAGATGCTGAGTTCACAAGCTGAGAGTAAGAGATTACCAAGGCTAAATTCAGGGCTGAGGTCATACAGAGGATTCTTCTGACTTTTCTGATAATGCCTCTTTTGACAAATGGTAGAAGTTACCAAATTACCAGTGGTACGATGTTATGGTGATAGCACAGAACGCCTAGAGAGATCACTATGAATTACTGCAGAGGAAGAGGGTTTTACATTTTATATAAGCCCTGGTTGAAAGGTACCCCCACAGCCTGGTGCCTATGACCCCAGTAAAATCTCAGATTCATGGAGACAGTCAGCTCCATATCCTCTGCATCACTTGGGGGTCATGAATTCTGTAAAGAGAATCCTAATATTGGGGGAAATTTCACCTGTAGGTCTCTGTGAAGGAGACATGGTGGGCATATTTTGAGAGGTAGTAAGCTTAGTGGGAAGGAGCACAGGCATTGGAGTTGAACAGATCCAGGTCGGAATCTTGGCTTCAATGCTTCCAAGCTCTGTAGTCTAGGGGAAGTTTCATTTTTCTCACCTGAATGTTAAGAATAATAACGACACCAATCCACAGGGCGGTTGTAATAATGAAGGAGGATAATACAGCAAAACACTTAGTACAAACAGTAAATACGAAACCAAAAACTCAACTCAGTGGCCTGAGTGGCTCTCATCAGTATAATTCAACATGACCTCAGTAACATTTCTATAATAAATATAATAGTGAGATTCTTATATCTGTTTCTGATAATATCCCTAACGCAAGCCTATGGGGTAATGTCAAAGCAAAATCTAGAATAGAGCATTGTACAAGGTGGCAAAAATAATGTAAAATAGATCTAAGGCTCTTTTTAATTTGATCCAAGGATGTACATGGGGCCTATACAGGCATGGAGGATTTTTATACCCATAGGGCAGTTCTTTAGCAAGTCAGACTTGAGCTCTATGAGCTAGTCCACCTTAGGCTGGACTTCTCATGCCCACTGTGGTCCACATCAAGCCCATGCAAAGGCTTCAGGTCCCACGGGGTGTGGGTCTTATCTGCTGGAAGACCAGCCTTTCATCTCCTGAATATGGTGAACTTCAAAACACTCATCACTTTTCTACACTTGACTGAGAAAAAGAGAAATCAATGACACTAACTTCCTTGGTCAGTGGTTAAGAATCCACCTTCCAATGCAAGGGACATGGGTTCCATCCATCCCTGGTTTCAAAAGAGGCCACATGCCACGCGCCACAACTACTGAGCCCACGTGCCAAAGTACTGGAGCTCACATACCCTAGAGTCTGTGCTCCCACAACAAGAGAAACTACTGCAAAGAGAAGCCTGTGCACCGCAACGAGAGTAGCCCCTGCTTGCCACAACTAGAGAAAGCATGCACACCAACGAAGATCCTGTGTACCCCGACAAAGACCCAGCATAGCCCAAAAACATATAAAATAAAAATTAAAAAACTTCCTTGGGCACTGAATTGCATCCCCCCAAAAAGGTGTGTTGAACGTCTAACCCCCAGTACCTCAGAATGTGCCCTTATTTGGAAATACTGTCATTAAATTAATTACTTAATCAATTATAATAAATTAAATCAAGATGAGGTCCTACTGGAGGACAAGGGTAAGCTGCTAATTCAACGTGAATGGTGTCCCTAGAAAATAGCATGTGAAGACAAAGACACTCAGGGAGAAGACACAAGGTGACATGTTGTTGACTCCAGTCTCTGCTGAAGAATGCCTAAGATTGCCAGCAAACCACCAGAAGCTAGAAAGAGGCAAGGAAGAATTCCACTCTGGATTTCAGAGGGACCTTGGCACTGCCAATACCTTGATTTTGGATTTCCACCCTCCAGAAAAGTAAGACAACAAATTTCTATTATTTTAAGCCACCCGGTTTGTGGAGCTTTGTTATGGCAACCATATGAAATTAATGCAGGCATATTATCTGTTTTCTTCTACTATCTATCAATAGCAACAAGCAAATTGGTGATTGGCTGTCAAAATTCTAAACGGCCAAGCTCAGCCCTTGACCCCCACTGGAGACAGCTTTCTGAGTTGAATGTTTCACAAGGTTCTTTCGGAATTCCAGTATTGAAAGAATTTTGGATGGTATTCAAACACTGCCTTTTAAAGCAAACTGCATTGCTGATGGACACTAAGGAAGTGTTAGTCACTCAGATGTGTCCGACTCTTTGCAATGCCATGGACTATAGCCCGCCAGGCTCCTCCGGCCATGGAATTCTCCAGGCAAGTACTGGGGTGGGTACCTAGTATGGGATTAAAATTAATATCTAACAAGATGAATTGATGCAAAGGAGGACTATGCAAAGATAGCTTATCTGTGAGCATTCTTAGGCACTCTTTTTTTCAGGAACAAGATAAGCTGGGGAAATTTGCTCCTGTTAGCTCTGAAGTATTCATATTGATTCAATTCCAGGGCATAATGTATCATTACCTGTTCAGGGAAGGCGGGGGATTCCCCACAAGGAAGGCTCCTCATGGCAACAGGCAAAGGGAACAGAGGATGTAGGGAAGAATGATGAAAACAAATAGCTAGAAATCGGTATTGTATCACAATCAATGAACTGTTACTCAGTTATTAAAATAATAATGAAGATGCTAAATGTCAAAAGACTGGAACATGATACAAAGAAATATGTAGCAGTGAAAAGGAACGGAGGAACAAATGGCTAATACAGAACCATGGGTGGTGCAAAAAATACAATGCTCATAAAAAAGGAGTAGATGCTCTGTGACTCAATTTATAGGATCTTCTGGAACAGGCAAAACTAATCTATGATGAAAACAATCAGATCAGTGATTGCATTTCTGGAATGGAGTGGAGGACAGGGAGGAGACTGACCTGGAAGGGGCATGAAGGAACTTCCTGAAGTGAGGAATGTTCTATCTTAAGAAGAGGGCAGACACATGGTACATTTGTCAAAACTCATCTACCAGTAACCATAAGAGCTATGCATTTCACTATATGTAAATTATACCTTTGAAAATTTTTTTGTAGATATATGAAAACAACGGCTTTTAAAACATGCTTTCCGTTTAGAAATGGATCATATGGTCATTGTAGAGATTTGGAAAAAAAAATTTTTTTTTAAATTAAGAAGAAAATCTGAGTGGGAAGGGGAAGGATAAATTAAGAGGTTGGATTTAACCACTATATGTAAAACAGATAACCAACAAAGACCTACTGCATAGCACAGGGAAATCTACTCAATATTATATAACAACCTATAAGGGAAAAGAATATATATATATCTGAATAGCTGTGCTGTATACCTGAAACCTACATGACACTGTAAATCAGCTATGCTTCAATAAAATTTTTTAAAAGAATTAAGAAGAAAATCAAAACACCCATAACTTCACTATTGAGAGTAAATAATTTTAATATAAGATGTAATATAAACATGTGTTAGCATAGCAAAGGTTAGAGTGAATACACTAACTCTTTTTTATGTTCTTATTACTACTATTTCAAAACCACTACTGAATGAGTAGGATCTAAAACTAAAATGATGGAAAATAATAGGAAATTACAATACTGTGATTATATCGAATGGTTTTCCTTTCCTTTAAAGATATACTTTATCTGTCCAATAAATAATAGTCATAATGGGAAAACAGGGTCTAGGAAGAAAAACAAGAGCAAATGAGGCAGTTTTCCTCAGTGGAAAGCCCATGAAAGGATCACTTGGTTATAGTCTTCACATGTAGAAAGGCTGAGAACTTGCTCAGAACAGGAAGAGCAACCCATCAATTTTGAGTCCCCAGAGCCAAATACCATGCACAAAGTAGGGATACCATAAACACGTCTGAATAAATGTTGTACATGTCCAGGGAGAACCCATCAAGAACAAATAGATTTTAAATGAAAGCATAAGAGATTTGGTACAGACATGAGTAAGCCTTTGACTGTCAAGGATGATGAAGAAAATTCTAAAATATCTAACAAAAAAAATGTTAAACGTATATTACTGTTTGTTCAGTATAGTTTACACCTCCATTTTCCTAAAGGAAGGCGTCTAGAGCTGGCAGAATATCCAGGTCCTCTCTGGATATAAGATTCTACTTCTATTATTTCTTCCCAGAAGACCAGGGATTAAGCATCACCTGCCCATTCACTTCTCATTTCTCATTCTCCCATTTGGGCAGGAGAAGGAGAGCAGGTGGCCAGCCTCAGGTAGGGCCACATTTGCAGCTGAACGGCTCAGCTTCCACATTAGCAGGCAGCTTTATGGAACCCTCAAAGGGATCCAATTCCCTGCCTGTCCCAGAGATCAGATAACGAAGCTCAGAGGAGTCCAGCCACAGCTAGCAGCAGGAGGTGGATGAGAAGCTAAAACACTCTTCCTGATGAGCCTAAAAAGATAAGGTAGCACCCAAAGCAGACCGCAGTCATCTCCTGCTGGGAAATGCAGTGGGATTTTGGATTTTTCCTTTTTATTTGCTTACAGTTTCTACAACGAACACGTGGTGCTTCTGCAGAGAGAAATAAGTTGTTTCTGCATCTCAAGATGTTAGAAGGATTCAAAGAAGTCCCTCTTTGAATTAATTTTCAGGGTCAGGAGACTCACCAGCCCTGAAAGAGGGTTTCACCAGTGTTTCGGGCGACTCACCAGCCCTGAAACGGTGTTTTTGGAAAAAAAAGAAAATACCTTTCCATTTCCTCCTCCCTCCCCTCTGTTGAGCAAACAACCCTTTGTATAAGACAGCAGGCCCTGATTACACATCCTGTACCTGTCTGGGGCTGGCACCAAGGAGGGTGAAGCCCATCCCCAACTTACCATGACTATGACTTTATGTCGGGGTCACCGTTCGGTCAGTCAAGCAGAAGTTCCTGTGTGATAAAAGCAGAGGGGATGAGAGAACTGTCATTAAAATCATTAATCAAGATAACTCACAGTTTGCACAAAGTTAAGCCAACAGGGATATAACACCCAATTTCATCAAGACGGCAGCTATTGATTAGCTAAAGAGACAAGAGCCAAGCTAATCATTAAAGAGAAACTGTTCTAAGAGGCAAGTGAATTATGCCAGACAAACAGTCTCCTAGCTGCTCTTCTGCTTGGAGATAACACATTATAGAAATGATCCCTCTTGCTTAGTTAGGGTGAGCTATATTACTTGAACTCAAGCCAAGCCTAGATTCTAAACTGCAAGTGTTAGTGGATCAGAAGAGGTGCCTCTCGGAGACAAAAGATAATCTGACTACATCAGGGGAAAAGTGCTGCACTCCAGCCTTTACCCTGAATGACTCGTGTGTGTGTGTGTGTGTGTGTGTGTGTGTGTGTGTGTGTGTGCGCGCGCGCGCGCATTTCTATAAGATAGCAGGCCACTGGCCCAACTCACATTAGACCTTTCTTTTTCCCAGTGGCCACTGTCACTGCCACCATCTCAGGACTTAAAGGTGTTTTTTCCCTTTAAGCTACAGCCTTACACACTTTGCCTTTGGTTCTTCAGCACCCCCTCCAACAAGAAGCCTTGAGCCATCACACATGTATTCAGTCATTTAGAATGCAAGAAATGTCTTTATTGTAGATGAGCCTCTGAGGGGCAGCAACTGGCTTCCTGTTTGCACATTCAGGTCCTACAGAAAAGGCTCCTTTTCTGAGCATTTGGTGAGATCCTTGAACTCAAAGAATTATCCCAGAACTAGAAGCATGAGGATCACCTATGAGTTCTTTACAATGCAGAATCCCAGGTCCCCACTCCAGACCTACTGCAAGAATCTGCATTTTAACAAGATTCCCAAAATATCCGTCTGCACAGTGGTTTGAAAATCGCTGGCCTAGATAACTCTGTCATGTTGTTATTGTTTAGTCACTAAGCTGTGTCCGATTCTTTGCAACCCCATGGACTGTAGCCGCCAGGCTCCTCTGGCTATGGGATTTCCCAGGCAAGAATACTGGAGTGGTTTGCCATTTTCTTCTCCAGGGGAATTTTCCTGATGCAGGGATTGAACACACACCTCCTACATTGGCAGGTGGATTCTTCACTGCTGAGCCACTAGGGAAGCCCAATCTTATCAAGGAGCCTTGTTCTATCATTCCCCCAGAATAACTGCATCCTTCTTGGCCAACTTTATCATCAACTAAGTCCTGTTGGGCCACAGTCACTCTTCATCTTCCACTTTCTGAGGCTCAGCTTCTTTTTCCTTGATTCCCATCACTCACTGCAGACATACCCCGTTTGACCTGGGGGTCAATCCCTTCCTGTGGGGAATGTCAACTGGCCCTGAGGCACAGATTGAGCAAAGGTGCAGAGGTAGGGATGAGCTATGGCTTCAGGGTGAGGCTGCTGGAGCAGAGGGCTCCAGGGAAGGCTCAGAGATACAGGTGGAAAAGCAGGCGGGGAACTGATTATCAAGGGCCCTGTGTGTCCACCTGAGGAGTTTGACTTAAAATGTAGGCAGCGGAGAAACAGTGAAAGGGTTGGATTTTGCAGAGAAATAATGTAAGACAAAACATACTTTAGCAAATTACTATTCTAGGGAGTAGACTAGAGTCAAAGCCAAGGAGTCAGGAAGGCTTGAAATACTATTAATGGTACAGGAACAAAGATCTGTACTAAAAGAGGCAAAGATCCGGGCAGGATGTGGCCCCTGGGATAGGATTTACACATGACTTTTTTGGAAGGAAGACGTTATTGTATTTAGTGGCTCCTGAATTATCTGAATTTATACATTCAATCACTAAATATCCGTAACACACCTCTATATCTCAGCCATTGTTTTCATTGATAGAGATACTGTGGTGAATAAGACAAGGAACCTACCTTCAAGGAGCTTACAGTGTTTCAGGAAAGACTGACAAATAAAGAGATGACTACATAAGACAATTTGATACTAGTAAGATGAAAATACAAGAGGATAATGGTACAGAACAGGAATCAACAAACTTCCGCTCAGGGGCCACATTCTAATTTTAAACAGTCTATCAGCTGAGAAACATTTTTAACATTTTCAACAGTTGACCAAAAATCAAAGGAATAATATTTCATGACACATGAACATTCTATAAAATTCAAATTTCAGTGGTGGTTTGAGCAAAGCCTTCTGGAAATACCGAGAGTCATTATTCAATGAGCTAGAAATATTTTACCACAGGAAGAAGCTGTGTCACATTTGAACACAGGGTGCTTTTAGCCAGACAATGTATTTTAAAACTTGGACAGCACACAGAGTAAGTCCATTTACATAAAAACAGCTGTTGTGTATTTATTATTTACTAGTATCAACTGAGTTTCTAAATAGATTTTAGAAACGAATGCAGTCAATGGCACCCTTTGATTCTTTCATTAGATAGCAGATAATACATGTAAAGCGAACCTACACAAATGCTGCCTAGCACAGTACCTGGCACCTCAATAATTAGGCAGCAGCCGGGAAGGAATTCAACACACCCCTCCCCCAAGACAGAATTGCTATAGGCCTCTTCTCAGCTCCACAGAACCATCAGCCCCCGGAAGATGAAAGGCCCTCTTCCATCTGTAAAAGCTCGCCCACGTGTCCACATGTAGGGCCAAGGATTCTTATAGCAAGGGACCCCCAACCTCTGGGATCAAGTGCCTGATGATCTGAGGTGGAGCTGATATAATAATAGAATGTATTGTCCTGGAACAGTAAATGTAATGTCCTGGAATCATCCTGAAGCCATCGCCACCTGCCCCCGCTTCCAGTCCACGGAAAAACTGTCTTCCATGAAACCAGTCCCTGGTGCCAAAAAGGTTGGGGACAACTGCTCTAAGGAACCTTTTCTGCCTCAGCCTCCTTGATTCTTTTACTCTTTCTCTCTAAGAGCCAGCCTACAATCCCATAAGCTGATCAGTATGACCAAGTTCACAGTGACCCAGACTCTGTTGTTGTATACAACTTTGAGGTTGTATAAGCTCCTTTTGCAGCTCCAGGGTCGGGAGAGGGGCAAATTATTAGCAACTGTGCCTCAAACTTTACATCTGGGAAATGCAGACACATTCAGTTTGGGGCATAGCTCAAATGACCTTAAAAGCATCAGGACTCTTCAAGATGGAAAGATGAAGCCTGAAGAGACCATATGTTTGAGAAGTCTTTTAAAATACCAATATGTGGGTGGGAACCTGCATCTTCTTTGTAATATGTGAACTTCTCACCTAGGGCTTCCCCGAAGGCTCAGTGGAAAAGAATCTGCCTGCAATGCATGAGACATTGGAGACATAGGTTCGATCCCTGGGCCAGGAATATCCCCTGGAGGAGGAAATGGCAACCCACTCCAATATTCTTGTCTGAAAAATCCCATGGATAGAGAAGCCTGGCAGGCTATAGTCTATGGGGTCACAAAGAGTTGGACATGACTAAGCAACTAAACAGAGAGAAACAGACACCTAAGGCTCAGAACAGGGCTCTCAAAGGTTTTAGGACATAGTTTTACAGCAACTGAAAGAAAGCTGGTAACTCAACATAAGAGACTTATCCCAAGGGAATACATATTCCTTTGCATAAGGGAGTAATATGCTGTAAATTGTTGTTTAGTCACTAAGTCGTGTCCGACTCTGCAACCCCATGGACGGTAACCCACCAGGCTTTTCTGTCCATGGAATTTTCCAGGCAAGAATACTGGAATGGGTTTGCCATTTCCTACTCCAGGGAATTTTCCCAACCCAGGGATTGAACCCATCCATGTCTCCTGCTCGGCAGATGGAATCTTTACCACTGAGCCACCTGGAAAGCCTTAAGCTATAAATAAATTCAATCTATTTCAGGTTAAGATTACATGTACTTTCAGAAATAATTTACAATGAATTCATAAAGAAAAATTAGGTATGTCAAGAACACACTCCTATTGTTTTTCTATAAGATGTTCAGAAGGACAATTATTACACTATTCCACATACTGCCCTATTATATCACTGCCAGAAATTGGCAACCCAGTGCTGATTCAAGCATAGTTTCTTAAGTCCTTACAGCAGATTGCAGATGCATGAACAAGGCCCACTCCTGGTAATATTGCGGGAGGCCATGCAGACAGCAATGTGATACATTCCTCCCCACCCACCAAGACTTTGGACAGCAGGCAAATGAGACTGACTAGTAAAATCAGTAAATAATCATTAAAACAATGATATGCAAACTCATCTAAGGAGGAAGAATGGCTACCGAGATGAAGCCAGCTGGCCAAAAGCTGTTAGACATATTTAAAGAAAAATTCTGTCCAACAGCAATGCAAGCTCAACCCCAAACCGTCACTGAGGTTTACTCTAAAATGTTGGCTTGGCCAACACGATCAATGTTCTAGGCATCAGATATTTCCCCACTGTGAAGATGAATTTTATCCATCTAAAACTCTTCCTTCTGATTCCTTGATTGCCAAGGAAACTCTTTACTGGAGTTTGGCTTCCCATGTGGACCTCTCTACAAAGTATTGCAGTATATGGATTTTTTTTCTAAGTAATAGTTATATTTCTCAACATAAATAAATAAATTAACCGTGTGTGCAAGCATGTGAGTGCCTATGAGTGGTAATCCCATAGATACGAGCCCGTCCCTAAGAGATGAACCCCTTTTGGATGTGCTAACAAATACAATTTCTCTGGTCTTGCCGGAGGCAACACCACGGTGAATTCACCCCATGACCAGATGCTTTCTTCGAGATCCCAGCATAACTTGGCAGTTGTTCTCCATTCAGATGCACAACATTGACCCAAGACTGGCACTCTTACCCTTCACTGTGAAGGGGTCTGATGGCCTTGTGACACATTCTTACACTGAATCCTTCTCCTCCCTGGAAGATCACATGTGAGTGACTCATTCACCATTTTTCTTTGGCACATGATTTCACTTTAAATCCCAGAGGATGACAAATTTAAACTTTTAGTCTGTGGACTTGTGGAGAGTGCAGCTGGGCCCCACCCAGGCACTAAAGGCTTTTTAAAACTGTCTATGAAATAGGAACATGAAAGCGACTCTTCTTCCTTGGATCTTTGATTCTTCTAAAGTTAAAGGAAATTTTGTTCCCTGGATGGGGTTTTTTATTTTTAAACACTTAATCCAAGCAAAGTGTGTAGGCTAAGCGAAGGCAAAGTTGAAGACTTGCTTGCTAAGCAGTTCTTAGAGAAGAATCTCTTTCAACCCACCATCTGGCAAGTAACTTATTAACAGTCTTTTGTCCAAATTTTAGCCACTTATTCACAGCACTGTTGGAACAGTAATAATAATTTCAATCCACAAATAATTTAAAAACACATTTTACATATAATTTAAAACATCCCCACTCTTTCTCTACCATTTGTTCCCACATCATGCCCAAGTCTATTCAAGTTTTCTACTCCAGTGATTCTTTTGTCCAAAAGGCAGGGAGAAGGAAGGAAGGACATGTCTTAAACACTCCTCTACATGACCTTAATCTACCTAACCTTTGGAGTCCTGACATTATCTCCACTCTACAAACCAATTGGATAATACAATAATGAAAGTTGTTTATGGTGAGTCCTATATTGTATTAAGAGATAAGGTTAGAAAAATAAAAAGAGTAATGAGATGGCCTTAATGATTGCTGGGAGAGCTGGCTGGGCCCTGCACTCTTAGTTCACCTTCTGCCCTCCTAAACACCTTTCTACTTCACATTAATACCTCAGTTTCCCCAGGCACAAATCATTGCATATTCTAATAAATTTTATAAATATTTCTCTGGATACTGTTTTCAGTTTTCATAGTATAAAGTTTCAAATTTTCCTAAGTAATTTTCTCTCATTATCCGAGTGACTCCAAGTGCCACCTGTCGACTAGAGATCTTTGGAATTCTGGTCAGTGGGCTTTTTGATGGTGGAGGTGTTTTTTAATTATTTTGCTTTTTAATTACAGACAAATTATTTGGATTCCCCTCCTCCTCGCAGGCTAGTTAGCATAGAAACAAGAAGAGATGCACTGCTAACACCAAGTACTACTCTCAGTCATGGAACTAAAAGGATAGTTTCACTGATGTTTCATCTCAATCATTCAACAATCATGATCTGAATGCCTGCCCCAGGCCAGGTACCATTCTAGGTGCTAAAAGGCAACCTTAATCTCTCCATTTGTTACCTTCATATCGAAAATTACCCCCTGTGCCTTGTCTGTTTGAGAGCAGCCTAAGAAAAAAATTCTGGTAGTGGTTGGCAAGAACTCTGCTCAACATACTTCCCACTGCAAGGACTCTACACCCTTTCTGAAAGTTCATCTCCAGCCTTTGGTCTCCTGGTCATGGGGCTCACTGCTCCAAGGGGTAGCCTCTGGCACTGCTCAGTGGCTCAGCATCAGGAAAGCTGGCCTTGTATTCTTTGTTAGGTGTGCTGGAGCTAAAGGGGCTTTATTTTTAAATAAGTATTTACTGACCATCTAGTTACATTGAGTGCTTAGGTGCTTTATCATGGGCTTCCCTGGTGGCTTAGACAGTAAAGAATTTGCCTGCAATGTGGGAGACCTGGGTTCGATCCCTGGATTGGAAAGATTCCCCTGGAAGATGGCATGGCAACCCCCTCCAGTATTCTTGCCTGGAGAATCACCATGCACAGAGGAGCCTGGCATGCGACAGTCCATGGGGTCACAAAGAGTCGGTCATGACTCAACGACTAAGCACACAGGTGATCTATCAACACTATTTTGCTTCCCCTTCTCACTGTCCAGTGAATTGGGCAGGATAACTTAAATTTGAGAAAAGTTAAGCATAATGCCCAAAGTCACTCATGTAGTAGGTGGTAGGAGCTATGTTTTCAGTCACAGCCATTACTCTAGAGATGTACTCATGATGCTATACCATGCTAAATGCATGTATTTTTACACACGTGTATAATTATACACTAAGGCAGGTGTCAGTGATAGAAGTTTTAGGAGTAACAGTGGCATCAAAACTTCAAATTGTCACATCTTTTGCTGAGCTAAATGCTTTCTTTTTCTTTGTATCTTTAACAAGCTGGATGAAAAAAACAACAACAAAAACACTCCTCCCGAACCCATCTGCTGGACCCTGGCCCCCACTTGGGCAGACAGCTCCCAATCAAGAGTGCTGGCTCTTTGAAGAGCGTGTTTCTAACCCCACATGCCCCTGCCCTAGTTCAGCCATCCGACCTTTCCAGTGGAAGAACAAGGCAACACGGCTCTGTGACAGTGTCTCTCGGAGCCAACACATGGCCGGAGTCATGTCATCTGCAGCTGAGAGGTACTCAGTGTTTCCATCCAAACCCCATCCGGGCACATTCTGTGCCCCTCCCCTCCATGACAGGGTCTCGAGCATCCTGTAGGCAGTTGGATGCGTTCCACCCACAATCGGAAAGTACCCTCGGCGCTGCCCACATCAGAGACTAACTGACGCATTACGCCATGGAGACAGTCAAGGGCTAGAAATACTGGAACCGTTTGATTATGTTTATCCTAACATCAGCAATATTTAGACTGTCCAGGGTACACCAGTAGGGAGAAAAAGAAGGGCTGCTAGGAATAACTCTTCCAGCTTATGCTATGAACCAAAAACAGCACGGGCTTTCATTCAGAGTCTAACACGGGGTTTGGCGCAGCTCTGACATGTTTGCTCAAGCCCCAGATGGCAGTTTACTTACGCGATTAGAGGCCCCGCCCCTCCAGGCTTGAAATACAACTATTCTTTTGATCTCTCAGAGTTGATTTTCCCCTAATTCAGATCAAAATGTCTAGCAAACAGCTGAGAGAGCAATTCCCAGGCTGTGCTGTAACTACACAAAGAAAGCAGGAGTAGAAATGGAGTGGAAACGCCTGCTCCAGAAAGAGCTCATTGCCACCACGGTCGGATTGTTGAGTAGAGAAGGCTACAGACAGCGCCCAGCCCCACCCTCCCTGGAGACGGGTAACAGCCCCGTCTACACCTTAGGTGGTAGACCTGCCTCTGGGTAACATGTGTGATAATAACGTGTGGATTCACTCTCTGACCTAAGGTCTGGCAGGTGCTAGTAGCACGGGTGGGACAGGTTCACGCTAGTGAGGGCGAATCCATGCCGCCCCTCTAATAGGAAACAGCAGTGAAAAGTGAAGTCGCTCAGTCGTGTCCGACTCTGCGATCCCATGGACTGTAGCCTACCAGGCTCCTCTGTCCATGGGATTTTCCAGGCAATAGTACTGGAGTAGATTGCCATTTCCTTCTCCAGGGATCTTCCCAACCCAGGGTTCGAACCCGCGTCTCCCATACTGTAGACAGACGCTTTACCGTCTGAGCCACCAGCAGTGGGAAGGTCCAAACCTGAAGCTGGTGTGGCCAACACCACAGCCTAGCTGTCCATTTCAGACAGGACCTCCTCCTTCCTTGGAGCCATCGTTCCTTTGACACCATCCTTCCTCTGTAACCAAGATGCTGAAGCCTGGAGGCCAACCACTTGGGTTTGTAACTCTCCCACACACTTCCTGACTGTGTGATTTGGAGTAAATTATAATCTCTCTGTACTTCAATGAATTTCCTCATTGATAACACGGAATTCATAATAATAGTAACTTCATAGGAAGGGTTGTGGCAAAGATGAATCAAGTTATTGCATCATATCAAGTACTTAGAATCTCACACATATTATGTACTCAACAAATGTTAGCTATTCTTTTTATTACTATTCTCTCCGAGTAACCTTTATCCACCACATACACATATTCCCACTTACCAGTTTAATGAGCTGTTTTAGGGGTGGGTTACCAACTCCACCCATATTAAAAATATCTGTGGTGTACAGAGTTCAGGCTTTCACTTCTACAACCTCTCAAACCAGATTTCCCTTAGGATCCTTTTGGCCACCAAGTTGATGAGGTCCTGTGCGTCTGTCTGTCCTCCAACATCATCATTGTTTTCAGAGTTGTCTGAATTCTAAGACAGCATCTTCCCTGGAATCTGCTCACCAGACTCCCATCCTGCGCCCCTACTTTCCTGCTCTTAATTCTCAGCAGTGCCTTGCACATAGTGGAGCTGTAAGAAACGCCTGTTGACTTTAACTGAACTGGCTGCTCCAGCAGCCATAGGACTATGTTAACTGCCTTGGTTCCTCCGGCTTGCGGAAGGCCTAGTCTTCACGAAGGGCCCTCTTCCCCAGGGGGTCTCCTCCTCTTGCCTTGTTTCTGAGCCCCCTGGTATTCTCTAAGGAAGCATTAGCATAGATTCAATTACTCCAGTCCCACTGGGGTGTACTTTCTAACCACAGAGGAAAATATATTCTCTATCTTAAAATCTTAGGTAGGTAGAGATTTCTTAGGACACAAGACAGCACGAGATATAAAAGTCAATATAAGTAAGATTCATCAAAATTAAAAAAGATTTGCTCAGTAAAAGACACTATTAGAAAAGTGTCTTTTATTCTCATTAAAAGAAAATTAACAGAAAAGCCATAGATTGGGGGAAAATATTCACAGCATGTATATCTGATAAAGGACTCGAGCTGAGAATATATAAAGAACTAAAAGTCATAACACAAAGATGAACACAGCAAGTTCTTAAATGGGAGAAAGACTTAAGACACTTCACAAAAGAAAACATATGAATGATCAGTAAGTATATGAAAAGGTGCCCGTTACTGGTTACGCAGAAAACACAAATTAAAAGCAAAATAAGATACCATTCACATCCTTTAAGATGGGTTAAAAAAAAGGAAAGAAAAGGGAAGAAACAAAAACAAAAAATGGACACTATTAAATGTTAGAGAGGGACTTCCCTGGTGGTCCTGTGGTTATGAATCCGCCTTTCAATGTAGGAGACGCAGGTTTGATCCCTGTGTACAACCCCACATACCGTGGGGCAACCTAACCTCTGCACCCCAACTACAGAAATGCCCACGCACCACAAAGACCCAGCACAGTGAAAAATAAATTTAAAAATAAATAAATAAATGTTAGAGAAGAGGTAGAGCAATTAAAACTTTCAAACACTAACTATTCGGCAGTTTCTATTCAGGTTAAACATGAATCTTCCCTTTGACTCAGCAATTCCATCTTATTTACCTGAGATAAGTGAACACCCATATCCATAAGAAAACATGGGCAAGAGTGTTCACATGAGCTGTACTCACACAAACTCCTGCAACTGGAGACAACTCAAATGCTCATCAACAGATAAATGGACAGGTTGCAGAATATTCATGCAATGGATACTTTCCAGCAAACGACTGATACAGTGATAAGACAAGTGAATCTCTAAAACATTATTCTGAGTGAATGAAGCCGAGAAAACAAACTAATGTATAATGCCAGAAAGCACAAAAGTGGTTGCCTAGGGTCAGGGATTGGAGGTAGTGGTGAGGTGGAAGGGCATACCTGCACAGGATTGTGAGGGAAGGAACTTTAGGGTGTGACTGAAATGTTCCTTATCTTGATTGAGGCAGTGGTACCCAACTGTACACATTTGTCAAAATACACTGAACTCACTTCACACCCATTAGGATGGCTAGTATTAAAACAAAACAAATCAGAAACTAACAAGCGTCAGTGAAGATGTGGAGAAATGGGATCCCTTGTGTACCGCTGGTAGGAGTGTAAAATAGTATAGCCACTATAGGAAACAGCATGGTACTTCCTTGAAAAATTAAAAATATAATAATTACTATGTGATGTAGCAATTCCATTTATGGGTATATATTCCACCTACATACAATCTGGAGATACCATACATACATATTAATATACATAGTCTTTCCAAAAAATTGAAAGCAGGGACTCAATGAGGTGTCTGTACACTCACGTTCATAGCAGGATTATTCAAAATAGCCAAAAGATGGAAGCAACCCATGTGTCAACTGATAGAGGAATGTATAAACAAAATGTGATACATACAGCAAAATATTATTCAGCCTCGAAAAGAAATTTGACATGGACTTTGAGGACATTATGCTAAGTGAAACAGCCAGACACAAAAAGATCACTACAATATGATTCCACTTATATTGAGAGCTTAGAGTAGTCAAACTCATGTAGGATGGTAGTGCCAGAGGTGGAAGAAGGGGCGAGAAGGAATTATAGTCTAGCAGGTATAGAATTTCAGTTCCACAAGATGATAAGGCTTGGTAGTGATGGTTGCAAAACAATGTAACTGTATTCACACCACCAAACTGAATGCTTAGAAATAGTTAAAATGGTAAGTTTTATCTTATGTGTATTTTACCACAATTTAAAAAAATAATTTTTACAGTATTCTTGGCTGGGAAATCCCATGGACAGAGGAGCCTGGGAGGCTACAGTCCATGGGGTTGCAAAAGAGTAGGACACGACTTAGTGACTAAATGACAACAACAAACAATTACAAAGAGAAAGAAAATTTTAAAAATAAAATAAAAGAAGCAATTTTAAAAAGTGAACTCCTTAAGAAAAAAACACCTCACTGAACTAAGCACTTAAGATCTGTGTATTTTATCATATGTAATTAATACTTCAATACAATCATAAACATGTCTACAGCCAAAAGTATATGATTCAGATAATACACAGGTATCCAGCTTTGCAGGCTGAGGGTGGCCTCTCAGGTAAAGCCTGCCACTGTGTGTCTTCCTTTAGCAATGTCCTCTCAGAGGCAAAATCCAACTCAGTGGAATCCAAAAATCCATACAGCTTTTGCATAGCATCATGGGTAAAGCCACGTCTCCTCAGGGATAACAGCTATTCAAAGAGAAAAATCTGTCCAGCATAGTTAAGCTTTGCCACAGGTTACACTGTTTTTCCCGCTCCATTTCCCAAGTTACTTTAAAATCAGAGGCCCTCAAAGAAACGTGAAAGGTCACTTAATTCCATTTTCCTCCTTCAAAAATACTGTAAGTAAACTATTCTGGACAAGGAAAACTCTAAGACAGGAACCCCACTAACTGTTCACATAGGAACCCCCACCAGTTGATCATAAGCTACTGGTGTTGATCTCCAGCTTTTGTCTCTTTTACCACTAGAGTTTCTGTATGTCCGTCTGCACCCAGGTCACCTGGATCCTACCTTATGAATCACAAACTACAGGCCACCATATCCTGAGACCCCCAATTCCAAGGCTGTACATCCAGCTGCACCCAGGTCACCCGGACCCCTCCTTATGAATCATAAACTACAGACCACCATATCCTGAGAGCCCAGTTCCAAGGCAGACCAGTACTCCTGATATCTCTCGTCTCAGCCATCATAAGTCTCAGGGGCAAAGAAGAAGAGCACCTCATCAGAAAAAGGAATCCTGAATCTAACATCTGGTCTTTCTTTTATAATCTGTCCCAGAGAAACTACAGTCCACTCCATCTTTCTTTACAGAATTCTTGTGAGGCTGGAAGGAGGAGACAGACAGGACCTGAATGAGAAACTCAAGTACCAGAGGGGAGTGATTGGCAAAGAGGCAGTGAGTGGCCAGGCTTCCTATTGTCCTGTTAGGTTTTATTTGCCTACAGGTAGGAAAAGTGTTATTACACAGCCCAGGCTTTTCCTCACCAACACCGCCACTTCCATTTGCCACAAGGGAAGAAAACTCTCTTCCCAAACGAGCAGGAAAAGCAGCTGGGTTTTCTTCACAGATTTACACTGCTTTGACCCTGGCAATCTGGAATAAGCTGGAGAAGAAACACGGCTCTCTTGAAATGGCACGTTTTCTTCTGGTGCTGCCCATGCCCTATAAATACTGGAGATCTAGCTCTGTGGGCGACTCTCTCTCCCCCTGGATCAGCCACTCCTTCCGTGGACCAGAGCAGGGATCTATTTTCAAATCTTTCCAGCGTTCAAGCTGACTCTGGCCAAACAATACAAAAACAGAACTGTTAGAATTCCTCCACGGTGGATGTCTGATTCACATAGGGAACTTGTTATTTCTGATGCAGCCTCTCCTGTTTGTTTGTTTGTTTGTTTTCCCATGAAAAACCTCATGAAGGCAAAGCAGGGCCACGGAAGAAACTCGTGACAAAATCCAAAGGACTAGGACTGACATGAGACAAGATCAGAAGCTGAAAGGAACCGAAACTAAGTAGAGGCAGATGTGTGTAAGAGACGCACAGAAAAAGCCAGAAAGAGGGGGATAGTAAGGAGCTGAGTAACGTGTCTCCATCAGCCCAATGGGGAATCCCCCCAGAAAACCCCAGCCCTGCCCACCCACTTGAGCTGAGGAGCTGTGAGGCGGACCCTTTACTGATCCTACTAATTCCCCAAGCCAGACACGAAGCAGAGTAGATGCAGGGAAAAGTGACCAAAGAAAAGAATCCTGGTGGAAAGGCATCCTTTATGTATGAAAGAACCAGGCACTAGGGATAGGAAAAGATGCCACCTCAGAGAGGCAGAGAGAAATGGGGAAAACCAGTTGGAAACAGGAATTGGACTGAGTACTGTGCAAACAAATTTCTCTCCTGCTTAAAGCTGATGCCAACACAAAAAGGACTAAGGTGTTCTGTCCACCTTTCCTTTGACAGACACAGTCGGCACCTGTGTTGCGCAACATGGTAGCCACAAGCCACCAAGCAGTTATTGAGTAACTGAAATGCAACTAGTGCAACAGAGAAAATGACTCAATTTTAATTTGAAGTCAATTTAAAATTGAAGCAGTATAAAATATTTTTTCATAACACAGGACAGCAGCATTTTTTGATGGGGCCACGATTCACTGTAACCGTTACACTGTGCAGCATGCTTGTCAGCCACGCTGCATCTTTTCTAGTATTATACCGAATCACAGCACCAATCCCCTTGCTGTCAACACATTGATTCACTTTGATATCATCTATGCATTAATGCAACATTTTGAATGTGTTTATTTGGAATATGTTCTACAGACAGCATGAATTACAGTGATACCTATATAGATTGTAATTCATAATTACATTTAAATACTTACTTTAATTATAACATTTTCTAGTATAAAAAATAACAATGGATATTTAAAAAATTTTTAAAAGAAGGTGGCTTACTGATGTGGAATTGAGTCAAGAGGCAGAAGCACTGTGACTGATACAGTAAGGAAAAAGAGATTCAATTTGCATATAAGAGTTAGTGAATTAACTGGACAGGTGCAGTTTTATTTTTTTAATATAAATTTATTTATTTTAATTGGAGGCTAATTACTTTACAATATTGTAGTGGTTTTGCTATACATTGACATGGATCTGCCACGGGTGTACATGTGTTCCCCATCCTGAACCCCTCTCCCACCTCCCTCCCCATCCCATCCCTCTGGGTCATCCCAGTGCACCAGCCCTGAGCACCCTGTCTCATGCATCGAACCTGGACTGGTGATCCAGACAGGTGCAGTTTTAATCGATACCATCTTATAGAAAACCTCGAACAGACTCTCTCTCCAACCCAGTACTTGGTTGGGTAGGATAATTTATATTATTCATTTCACCTGTCTCGTTTGTTTTTAAATGTGACTACTAGATAATTCAGACTTACATTTGTGGCTCACTTTATATTTCTATCACATAGCACTGATCTACACCTACCTTGTGTAATAATAATTTTTAAATTTCTTCTTTATTTTTAATTGGAGGCTAACTGCTTTACAAAGTTGTATTGGTTTCCGCCACACAACAGTGCAAGTCAGCCCTAAGTGTGTATATATATACATCCCCTCCCTTTGAAGCCTCCCTCCCCCTCTCCCTCCCCACCGTCCCACCCCTCTAGGTGGTCACAGAGCTCCAGGCTGGGCTCCCTGTGTTTTGCTGCAACCTCCCCCTGGCTCTCCAGTTTACATACGCTAGTGTATACACTTCAATGCTACTCTCTCCATTCAACCAACCCTCTCCTTCCCCTGTTGGGTCTGCAAGTTTGTTCTCTACATCTGTGTCTCTATTCCCGCCCTGCAAACAGGTTCATTAGTACCATTTTCCTAGATTCCATATATGTGTGTTAATATAGGATACTTGTTTCACTCTTTTTTGACTTACTTGACTCTGTGTAAGAGGCTCTGGGTTCATTCACCTCAATTCAACTGACACATCCATTCCTTTTTGTGGTTAATAATAATTATAATAGCTACTGTTGAGCATATATCTTATTGTGTCAGACATTGTTCTAAATACTTCACATGAATAATTATCTCAGATATCTCTTTTAAATCTCATCAAGAAAATTATTTATCTTCTTGGTGACTTCATTTCCCCCATTTTTTTAAAAAAAGAAAGAAAAACACAGTATGGGTCTATGACAAAAGAACGAGCACCCTGGAATGTGCAAAGGCAAAGCTTATCCCGAAAATAATTCACTTAATTATTCAGAAGAAACATTCAGGGAACCATTGGGCATCCTCAATATTTGATGGAAGAATAGCATTCTAAGTACGAGGAGAAAAATGATTAGTATAACACCAAGAAATCCTTTGAGATGAAAGATTTTGGCTTAAATATTCTGTACTCAGAACATCAAGGCCAAGGTTAATTTTCAACAATCACCCTTTTCCTCCTTCCCAAATAGAAAGAGATCTGATTTTTAAAATGCTTATGTGTATTTAAGAGGGCTTACCAAATCTAATATTAATATAAGGAGGTTTACCAAATATTTAAATAATATTCTTTTCACTACCCTTTGGTTTCAACTATCCCTCCTTCCCCAAAACAGAATCCTCCAGCAAGAGTCCTTCTAAAAGAAATGAAGCATCTGCAGAGATCATGAAAAATTTAATATTAACACCTCGAGAGACCACAGAAAATAGAAAATACTGATTAGCTTAAAAAAAAAACCTCTTTACTTTTTAATAAAATGTATACAGCAGAAAATTTATTATTTGGTTTATTTCTGTTTCAGCAACCTCAAGACTTTTTGGTTGTAAAAATGAAATATGGATTTGGGATAGTTGGCATTAATTTTATTTGTCGCTATCAACCTCCATATTCCCTCCAGTCGTGGATTGTTTAAGTTGCCTGCCTGATCTGATAAACTTGTTTCCTAAACCCAGCAAGCATGTGGGAACAGGCAGAATGTTCCACTGCAGTGCTGAAAATTATGTCTCTTTCCTACAAAAGAAAAAGATCAACTTTCGTAGGATTTTAGAGAGTATAAGGCCTTTAGCAATCATATCTATTTCCCCCTTTCATTTTATTTTGTAAATTATTAAATCAAATCTAAGCACTGAAAAGGCCATTTTAAAAGTGTAAACATACCATGTACTTTCACTTTTTGTGTGTTCCAATCTTTTAGCAGTTGTAATCACAGTATGTATATCATTTTATGTTCTGCTCTCTCCTCTTAATTTTCCAAATTCTACACAATCATCATATTATTTTATTAAATTTATATTCTTCCATCGTATTGATACATTATAACTTATTCAATGTCCCTACTATTTGGTTATTGTTGTGCCCAAGTCGCAAAATCTCCCAATGACCACCAGGGAGCCGATATCCGATGCAAAAGCAAGAGAGTTTTTATTACCAAGCTCGAGCTGGGGCTCCCACCGTTACCCACGCAGCGGCTAAGGAGAGGAGCTCTGAACTCTGGGTTACATTGCTTATACAGGGTATTCTCCTGCGAAAAATTTGCAAAACGGGAGTTTCCGGGTTGGGAGACGTCTAATTGGTTACCTTCTGTGGAAGGGTTAGGTGTTGGGTTTTGATTGGTTTTCATTTCCCGGGCTGGCCACGGGTTCTGATTGGTTCCCATTTCCCGGACTTAATTCGAATTTCCTGGGGAAGGTCATAAGTCCTGAACTTAAAGTCAGGAGATCCTGATCTGGGATCTGATCGGCTCGCAGGTGGGGTGAGGTCAGGGGATTTCCAAAGACTTTTTCCTCAGAACTCTAAAATGGAGTCTTTTTTTTTTTTTGGCAAAATGGAGTGGCTTAGGCTCTTCAGTTATTCAGGGTTTTTTTTTTAATGATATGACTACAATCTTTATAATTAGCTTTGTAGATTTTGTTCTTCTTTTGACCAATTTATTCCTTGTGATACCAATACCTGGATAATTATGAATATCTCCTGTTGTCCTCCAAATTTACAAGGATATCCAATTCTCAGCCAGCCAAAATATGTTCATTTGCTATATTTATTATTTAATGTTTAGGTGTAATACTGAGCCTTATCATAGGTTTAACTCCTTTGAATAAATACTGAATTGTCTCTTTTTCTACTTATACGCCTTTTTGTGAATTATCTGCTTGCATTTTTTGCCCATTTTAGGGATCCTGATGCTTTACTAACACATTTCCAGGAATTATGCACATATTATAGAACTTAATCTTTTATACCCAGAATTTATTAGCATGCATTTTTCCAATTTCATATTTTCCTTTTAGTAGAGTCAAACTTTGGGAGAAAAATTTTAAATCATACCTATCCATCTTTTCCTTTGTATTCCTCCCCGTTCTTATTACCTCAATGGTTAGAAAAGTCTTTTTTTTTATGAAAATGTTGATAAGCGTTGAACTGGAGGATGAATAGGTACATGAGGTTTCCTTTTACTATTCTGCCACTTTGGGTATATGTTAGGAAAAGTTTATAATAAAAAAAATTTTTTTTTAAGTAGCTCTTTCCCACTGCTAGAATAATCACTTTATTTTATTTCTGCCAGTTTTTCTCCCACCCCTTCCATGTTCCAGTTGAGGAAACTCTTGCCCAGGAGGTTAAAGCAACTCTCTTACTACATGTCTCATCTTGCGTCTCACCCACTAAACTTAGCCACAACATCTGTTTGGGGCTTGGGGAAAACAGCCAATGACAAGGCTATTTGGAAAGAGCTAGAATTCAGTTTAAGAAAATTTGGCTGGAAGATCCTAAGTAGCTGGTGTTTTATTCCTGCAAGCTTGCTCCAACCCTGCCCCATTAATGAGCCATAATAAGACCAGGGGTGTGCTGATAAACTTAACAGCTGGCTCTCCAAGGAAAGAAAACCCTGATTTGTAGCCGTTTCTTTGGTGTAAATATTTTCAACATGATTCATTTCAAGTTACTTATGTGGTGTTACTTTTAGAGTTGGTAATGCTAAAGCTGAAACTCCAGTACTTTGGCCACCTCATGTGAAGAGTTGACTCATTGGAAAATACTTTGATGCTGGGAGGGATTGGGGGCAGGAGAAGAAGGGGACAACCGAGGATGAGATGGCTGGATGGCATCACTGACTCGATGGACGCGAGTCTGAGTGAACTCTGGGAGTTGGTGATGGACAGGGAGGCCTGGCGTACTGCGATTCATGGGGTCGCAAAGAGTTGGACACGCCTGAGCGACTGAACTGAACTGAACTGAATCAGTAGACAATGGCATGCCATTATATAGTATTTCCACCATACAGACACAAGAGATGTAAAGAACTTCAAGAACATATGTAATAGTAAAAGGTGGTAAAATAATTAGAAAGTTACAGGGTGTTTTCAATATAATTTACTGATAAATATTTCTACCTTAATATAATTCATTTAATGGCTATATTTATAATATATAATGGTTAAATAATGGCTATATTTAACAATTAGTTTGAAAAAACCCTGAACACTTAACAATCATTTCTGATGGGTTTCCCACGTGGCTCAGTGGTAAAGAATCCATTTGCCAAAGCATGAGACGCAGGAGATGTGGGTTCGACCTCTGGGTTGGGAAGATCCCCAGGAGGAGGAAATGGCAACCCACTCTAGTAGTCTTGCCTGGAAAATCCCATGGACAGAGGAGCCTGGCAGGCTACAGTCCATGGAGCTGCAGAGTTGGACATTACTGAATGACTGAGCATGCACTCTGATGGGTTGATAGAACAATGCCCCAAGACACCATTGGGAGGACAGTAACAGAAGCAGGATTTTTTTCAAAAAACTGTGGTTAAAAAAAATGACAAAACTTACCATTTTAATAGTTTTTAATAGTTAAGAGTTGCTAGAATATTTGCTTTATTTTGTTCCTATTGTCTATGTTTTATTCTATTTATTTCATTTTAAAATTCAGTGGCATTGATTACATTTACAATGTTGTACAACCATTACCACTATCCATTCCCAGAACTTCTCCATCGCCCCACATAGAAACTTTCTATGCATTAAATAATAACTCATCATTTCTCCCTTACCCTAGACTCTGCAAACCATCATTCTGTTTTCTATCTCTATGAATTTGAATTTTATCCTATATAGGCGGAATGATATATTTGTTCTTTTGTGTCTGGATTATTTCATTTGGCATAATGTTCTCAAAGTTCAACTATGTTTGAGTACCTATCAGAAATTCACTCTTTCTTAAGGTAAAAGCAGGGTTTTAAGACCAATATTTAAGGCCACCATGAATGCTCAGCCTGGAGGGAGAGTGTGTGGGTGTTGCTCCATCTTCTCACCTCTGAGGTATAAGCTTTCCTCAGATTCACCAACATAGAGAAAATCCAGGGAATCAAGTCCACCCAAAGAGGAGGTCACAGGCAGCTTTAATAGGGAGCACAAAAGAATCTGAAAAAGGTAGAAGATCCCATGTGCATGATTAAAATTCCCCTATGTTTATATTTTCATTATATCCAGACCAGTATTTCAACCTAAAAGAAGTTTATACAACTAAGTGCTTGTGAAAGTGGTTCCATGACCAGGAACATCACCATCAACTGGGAATTTGTTAAAAGTGTAAATTCATAGGCCCAACCTCAGACCTACAGAATCCAAAACTCGGGAGGTGGAGTTAAGAGGCTCCCCGACATGATTCTGATGCATTCTCAGATTTGATAACGACTGCTCTAGAGTAATGATTCTAGATTCCAACTACAGATACCTAAAAGGTTCCCAAACCACCCCATGGGCATTTTGTAAGTGTAGGTTCTCATTCATGATCCTTCACCAACAGTAAGTTAATGGGGGACTTCCCTGGTGGTCCAGAGGTTAAGACTTTGCCTTCCAATGCAGGGGGTATGTGTTCCATCCCTGGTGGGGAAGCTACGAGCCCAAATGCCTCTGGGCCAAAACCCAAAAACATAAGTAATAATGTTAACAAAATTCAATGAAGACTTTAAAAAATGGTTCATATTTTTAAAAATCTTTAAAAAAGAATAAAGTAATAGGGAAAAAATGAGTGAAATAATATTAACATCTTTTAATATGTTATACACAGGCATGTATAGTTATGCATAAATACGACTCAGGATATATGTCTGCTAAAGATTATTTGAATAGTAGAGTTCTCAAAACCATCCAGGGCAAACACACCTCACTCCTGGAAGGCCTGATCTGTTAATTTACAAGATCTGTGAAACTCCAGATTCCAGTCTTCTCCCTCGTTTGAGTGTTGGCCTAGGCTGTAAGGCACGCATTCAGTTCAGGAGATAGCAGGCTGCGAATCCACAACAAGGGCAGAGCTCCAGTCCTTCCTTGTTTCAAGATCTAACCCCACCTGTGGGAGCCAGTTTATTCTGGCATCAAGCTGAGGTAGACTACTGTGCAAGATTTCTGCCAGGATTAGCAATCAATCTCTATTACACCCTCCTTCCTCATTGAGAGAGCCTGCATGAGTTGAGGGACTGAGTTCGGTAAACCAGGAAAGTGGGACTCTCCTAGAAAGAATGATTGGTCCAAGGCAAGCCCATTCCAACCGCCACAGTGGTTTATGAATAGCCATGTGACACACTGTGGAGGTTGAGAAGTGAAGGCAAGCCTGTCTAGAGGCTTGGAGAAAGAGCGTTCCCCATGCTAAAATGACTGAGTCAGCCTACCAACTTCCCCTTTTGGCCTTGGATGAAGCCACGACTTGGGCTTCCCTGGTAGCTCAGCTGGTAAAGAATCTACCTTCAATGCAGGAGACCCCGGTTCAATTCCTGGCTTGGGAAGTTCCCCTGGATGGATAGGCTTACCCACTCCAGTATTCTTGGCTTCCCTGGTGGCTCAGACAGTAAAGAATCCGCCTGCAATGAGGGAGATCTGGATTTGATCCCTGGGTTGGGAAGATTCAATGGAGAGGGCATGGCAACCCACTCTAGTATTCTCGCCTGAGAATCCTATGAAGAGAGGACCCCGGTGGGCTGCAGTTCATGGGGTTGCAAAGAGTCAGACATGACTAAGCAGCTAAGCACAGAAGGCATGACTCAGTGTCCGGAGCTATGGCTTCAAAAGGATCCTAATTAGTACAGAGGGTAAGGCAGCTGGCATGGTATCTTGGGAAAAGCTCTTAAACTTTAGTGGGCACAAAAATCCCCTGGAGAGTGTTTAGAAATACAGATCTGGGGGATGTCAGACTCTAGAGCTTGAGTCAGTAAATCTTGGGTGGGGCTCAGAGACCTTACTCAATTAAGTTTCAGCATGCAGTCCTGGTTATTCTCACACCCAGCTCTGAGCCCTGACTCTCAAATAGGTGGTCTCTGCATGAGACCCCCTGTTTCAAAACTGCCACTTGCTGTGTGTGCAGGCACTCATCGTCTTCACTTAAACATTCAGTTGAGGGCTTCCTTGGTGGCTCAGTGGTAAAGAATCCGCCTGCCAATGCAGGAGACCCGGATTCGATCCCAGATCTAGGAAGATCCCACACGCTAAGGAACAATGAAGACCATGCACCACACTACTAAACCTGTGCTCTCGAGCCTGAGAGTCGACCTGCTGAGTCCATATGCCTCAACTACTGAAGCCCGTGGGCCCTAGAGCCCGTCTCTGCTTCAAAAGAACCCACCGCAATGAGAACCCCATGCTTCGCAACTAGAGAGTAGCCCCACTCTTTGCAACTAGAGAAACGCCCACACAGCAACCAAGACCCAGCACAGCCAAAAATAACAAATAAATAAATGTAAAAAAAGTTTATTTTGCTCCTATCAGGTACTAGGCATTGCGAAAGAAACAAAGATGAAGATGATTTTGCTCTCAAGAAGCATGATAGCCAGTAAGAGAAACAAAACTAGTATGTAACCAACCCAATGGCAAAGCAGTTCTCGGCAGCTATTAACATTACAACTTCAAGGAAGGGAGAGACTACAGACTAAGTAATCCCACCTCACTCCCCCCCACCCAAGAGAGGCAAAGAGATTTCATTTGATTAAGGCTCAGATAGGATTTTAACAGCAAAGAGTCCATAGGCAAAGACAGTAAAAATGAGTCTTCCGCTCTGATTATGACCGATACGACTTATTTGGAAAACAGAATATTTGACCTTTGAGCAATACAGGTTTGAACTTCCCCAGGACAACTTATATCTGAGTTTTTTTCACTAAATGCTACTGCACCATTACACCATCCACAGTTGGTTGAATCTGCAGATGTAGATCCCAAGATATCCAGGAACAAAGACAAGGCAGTAGGGAAGTGGGAAGTGTAAAATGATACGTGGATTTCTCAACTGCACAGGAAATGCATTAAGGGTCAAATGCATTAAGTTTGGAGTTTGGCTGGTTTAAGGATATGATGGGAGTGGAGACAAAGAATGGAACAATCATTTTTAAAAATGGGTCATTTGAACCTCCCTGGCTATCCAGTGCTTAGAACTCTGTGCTTCCAGTGCCGAGGGTGCAGGTTCAACCCATGATAGGGGAACTCCAATTACAAATGCTGTGCAGTGTGGTAAAAAAGAAAAAGAAACTTTTTCAGCAAGTGGATCGTTCTGTAGGGCTCAGAGGTTGGAATAAATTTTCTAGGCCATGAAAAATCACACATTCACTCAGCACACACCTTTGGTGAGCACTCACCGGGCAATGGGCCAGAGGAATGGGGCTCTGTGGTCCTGATCTCAGAGGAGCTCAAAGCTGAGAGGAGGGCACAAGTCTGTATTCAAGAAAAAATTAAGCGTGGTGGGGGAATCACAGGGAGACAAGGGCACACAGAGGAGGACCGTCACCCAGATTACATCCAAGACAAACCCTGAAGAGTTGGCCTGGTGTAGGACAGCGAAGCTGGGAGTCTTGTTTCTCTAAGGCTGAATCTCTGCCTTGATTTCCTTCCTGGTACCCAGAGTTTCCTTTTTATTTAAAAATATCTATCACAAAACTGGCGGCTTCCCAGGTGGCGCCAGTGGTAAAGAACCCACCTGCCAATGCAGGAGGCATAGGAGATGCAGGTTCGATCCCTGAGTTGGGAAGATCCTCTGGAGGAGGGCATGGCAACCCACTCCAGTATTCTTGCCTAGAGAATCCCATGAACAGAGGAGCCTTGTGGGCTACGGTCCATGGAGTCACAAAGAGCTGGACAGGACTGAAGCGATGTAGAATGCATGCACACTAGCATGATCATATAACTATGCTAAACATAGAAGCAGATGCAGAAGAAAACAGGAATTTATGACTGAGGCCAGCAACTCATACTATGGGATCCCTGGAATCTCTAAGACCTAACTCCCAATAATTGGTCCTGTCTCCCAGGGGCCCACAGAATGACATTAATTTCTGAGGGCCCTCAAGCTCTGGCCTCTGGACTAGCCCTGCTCTGGCTGAATGGCACTCCTCCATGTCTGTGCATAAGCCCTTCTTCTCCTATTCCCACCTCCAAGATCATTCTCATTCTCCCTCCAAGAAGCCTTCTCTGACCACCCATGATGGGGTTAGGTGCACCTCCTCAGTTCTGTGGCAGGCTATGCACAGTGCATTGAAGTGCATTCACTTCTCATGCAGTCCTATGAGTTTTTAATTGTTGATATGCTAGTTTATCTCCCTAAGGATGGGGTCTGGGTATTTTACCCTTGAATATATAGCATCTGTCACATTGTATAATAAATAAATGAACCTTTATCCATTTGGTGGGGGCCACTGACATTCTGCCCACCAACTGAAGGCCCTTCCATGTGCATGTCCAACCATATCTTTCAGATAAATTCCTAGTATTCAAATGGATGGAACACAAGTTAATGGACTTTAAAATTTTGAGAAACACTGCCAAATTTCAGGGCAATTCTTAACACAGTGTCTAGGCATTTGGCTGATCTCAAGCATCTTGAACATTTAAGACAAATTCTTCAAAGGTGGTGGTTCAGGTTCCCACGGCAAAGCTCTCTGTCCAGTTCAAACATAACTGAACAAGTTACTCCCAATAAAACCAACACAACAGGCAGATTCCTGGGTCCCACCCTGTCATACTGCATCAGAACGCTGGGGGCAAAAATCTGTATGCTGTGCAAGCTTCCAGGGGGATGCACCCAAAGCTTGGAGACAATGGCTTTGGAAGTCATCTTAGTTTAACCTTCTCCCCTTCCCAGTTCCATCAGAAAGGGGCTGTGGGGCTTCTGCCCAGATATCTCTGGTGACAGAACTCCTGCCAATTCCAAACCCATCCAGCCTGTGGGTTTCAAAAGTCATTTCCTTAAATTCAACCAGAACCTGCCATCCAAAACACTCCTGCCCAGCTCTTCCCAGGGCCACAAAGAATGAGCTGACTCCCTTATTCAAAAGCCAAGCCCCTCCTGAATCCAGGGCCATTAACCTGTATTCCCACTACTGCCAGCTCCAGTTCTTCCCACCGTAGTTTACACATCAGCTTGACCAGAAGAAAGATGAAAAGGAAAAGAATAACATTTGGTCAAGATTAGTTCATAAACCCGGAAGCCACAAATCCAAATGCCAAATCATTCTGAACCAAGCACTGACAGGGCCACAGTAAGGCAGGGAGGCTAAGGGAACAGGCTTTAGTATCCATTGCGTGTGTGTGCACGCACACACATGCATGCTCAGTTGTGTCCAACTCTTTGCAACCGTATGGATGGAGCCCACCAGGCGCCTCTGTCCATGGGATTTTTTCAAGCCAGAATACTAGAGTGGGTTGCCATTGCCTCCTCCAGGGGATCTTCCGGACCCAGGGATTGAACCCAAGTCTCTTGTGTCTCCTGTATTAGCAGGTGGATTCTTTATCACTGTGCCATCTGGGAAGCCAGTATCCAGCAGCTGGATTTAAATCTTTTTGCAAGGAGTCCAACCCTTGTATCACAACTTGGAGCCTTGGGATCTCTTCTGTAAAACAAACTTAATAATCCTGCCTCAGGTTGAAAAAAAAAAAAAAAAAAGATGAATGAGGGGACTTCCCTAATGGTCCACTGGTTAAGAATTTCAAATGCAGGGGCACAGGTTTGATGCCTGGTCGGCGAAGTAAGATCCCACGTGCTGCAGGGCAACTAAACCTGTGCGTTGCAACTACTGAGCCCGAGCGCCACAACGAAAGGTCATGCATGTTGTGATGAAGATCCCACATGCCACAACTAGCATGCCATTCAAAGTCCTTCCAGGGAAGACATTGCAGCATCTACCAAACTGCCTCCATAAGTAGCCCTCATTGCAGTGAAAGCAAATGCCCAAAGGTTATGTCTGGGCCAACCCACAGCCCAAAGTCCAAACAAACATTTTAGAAGTTTCTTCTTTTATATAAAGAAAGTATTTAAATTCTGAATCCTGCCACAAAATATACCTGCAATTGTTTTAGTATAAAAAGCATTTTTATCCTCAAATATCTGGATAAAATTGGACAACCAAGGAAAAGCCTCCTATCCTTTATTCTGAATCATCAGGTACTCCTTGGCACAACATCTGTTACTCGAGTGCCTGCCCTCACCTCCATCTCCCTTGGAGAAGAGCAGCCTTAGTCTACCAGCAGATGAGCAAGGACTGGGAAAACAGATGAGCTACAGATAAAAGAAGAGAAACCGGCCACAAGCTACAGTTTGAAGTGATCAGATGGTCATCACCCTTTCAGCATCCCCTTCAGACACTCAGGGATGGCCTGCTTGGACCTGACTACATATGTTACTCTCTAAAAAGCTTTCAGACAAAAAAATATCCTTAACCAAATGCAAGCATATCTAGGAGGGAAAGTCACAGCATTTTTGACCCAGTAGTTGTGTGTATGTCTGTCTGTGTTTGCAGTCAGGTGTGTATCCCCAAAGCAAAAGAAATCTGATCTAAGCTGAGGGAGGCAGCCTGGCCTTGACCAGAAAGGACTCTGGGACGTTAGCTGGTCCTCAACGGCTATGGCAACCCATTTCCTCATTCCTGCCCACTTCCTCTGTTGCTTGCTCTTCCACCTCTGTCATCTGAGAATTCCATGGCGACTAAAGAGCTAGAGCTTCCCTATCAACAGAATTACTTGCAATATAAGGAGGAGGCGGAGGGTTCTAGAATTGATGGGCAATGGGATGCATCACTTTAGACGAGGAGGGGGGGGGGATCCTATTCATTCTTCTCACTGTCACCTGAAGAGAGGCAGACACTCACTTTTCCTGAAAGCTGTGGGTTACTCAGGTCGCACATGCTCCCAACAGCTTACAGAAGACTTTCATCAATTTGGGAAGCACTTACAGTTGGGCAGATTGTTGAAAAGCAATAACCTCTCTGGTTCCAGAGTCTCCAGCTGGTCAAAGCCACGACCACAGAGTAAGACTGGGCCATTCCCAGGCTCAGTTCATGGATCTCACAGTAATGACAGATTCCCATGTGCCAGGCATTGTACTGAAGGCATTAGGTCCACAAGGAGAAAAAGAGTAAGAGACCAGGAGAAAGGAGTAAGTTTCTTAAAAGGAGTAACTGCTACTGCTACTGCTAAGTCGCTTCAGTCGTGTCCGACTCTGTGCGACCCCATAGATGGCAGCCCACCAGGCTCCCCCGTCCCTGGGATTCTCCAGGGAAGAACACTGGAGTGGGTTGCCATTTTCTTCTCCAATGCATGAAAGTGAAAAGTGAAAGTGAAGTTGCTCAGTCGTGACTTTTAGCGACCCCATGGACTGTAGCCCACCAGGCTCCTCCGTCCATGGGATTTTCCAGGCAAGAGTACTGGAGTGGGGTGCCATTGCCTTCTCCATAAAAGGAGTAAAGAAAGAATTAAAAAAGCAAAACGTGGGTGTTAGAGTCAGTTCCAGGGAATATTACTCAATCCTTTCTTTGTAACGCCTAAATCCAGCACAGCGCTTGGCACATGAACTCGATAAATAACTGCAGTGACCTCTGACATTCTAAGCTCCACACACTGCTCCGGAGGTCCTTCTGCAAAGGGCGGGTGGACACGGGCGGTGTCTGCCTTCCGCTTGCCCATCCGGAGCGAGTCCCGGCCGGCTCCACCCTGTGCCAGAGCCGGCACCTCCGCCTGGGCGCGGCGCCCGACCGGCCACCCCCGCGAGGCCCTCCCGAGCTGCTGTACCCCTTCTGGAGCCCAGGACCACCGGCCCTGGTCCCCCTTACCCCAGAGACCGAGATGGGACGGCGCCCGTTCTCTGCTGCCACGGAGATCACACCCAGACAGGGCCGGGCAGCGGGCCTTATCCCGGACGGACCCGCCCCGCTTCGGGGTGGAGACTGATCCCAAGTTCCTGGTTGTCCCTCTGCCCACGAGACCGGAAAGTCCTCCGCGGGCGAAGCGCACCTGGAGTTCGGGGAGCGGGGGAAGACGCTCCCGGCCTCGTCCCCCGCCGGGATCCCAGGTTGCCGGCCCCGCCCGGGTTCCCGCGAGTCGGAGCAGTGGGACTCTCAGATCGCGGGTGCCCGGGCGCCGGTGCACTCGAGGAGGCCCGCGCCCAGGGCCTCTCCTGTCCGCGCCCTGCTCCCACCGCGGCCGGGATTGCCGCTCAGAGTCAAAGCTTCCTCCCCCGGACACTGCACTTTCTCACGGCGAAGTGGAAAGTGGAACGGCACATTTACATTCCCGCGAAGCTCCCAGTCGTTCCACTTCTCCCTTGAGAAAAACCGAGTTCCCTTTCTTGGGGAAGCTTTTGGGAATGGGAGTTTGGAGCAGTTCTAGAGCTTTCTCTCTTTACCCGTAAATTACCTGGGTTCCCTGCTGGTCCGTAGCTCCCAGGTTCGGCCTTGAGGCCGAGCTCCCTACCCCTTGTTATACAGTCTTGTATGTTAGTATTTGCCTCTCCTGCAGGACTCGAGTCTCTGGAAGATACTGACTGGGTCTACGCGGTCATTGCACACACACCCAGTACCATGCTGGTTCATGGCAGGTACTCAGTGAATGCTTGCAAAATGAACGCATTGGGTATATAAGTAAATTCGGACTTTATTTAACAGAAGGTAGGAAGCTTTGGAGAGTGTGTTTTATATCCAACAGATCAAGTGACTGTTAGCACACTTAAAGCTGTAGAGGTAACGATAAATTATTTCCTTAAGATGCAGCTAAAGAGGGTGACAATATGATTAAAAGCATGGGTTTTGGAACCAGACTGATTTGGATTCCACCTCCTTTTTTCTGCTTGATACTCTGAAGTTTCTGAACTTCAGTTTATGAACTAACATGGAAGAATCTAAATTAACAAGACAAACAATGGAAAAAGAATGAAAAAAGGTTAATTCATTTTCTCAGAGGGATTAGAAAGACTACTTATTCCTTAAAAAGTAAAAAATAAAAGGTTAGAAATTGAGCAGATGCACCCTGCCAAGATCACCTTTACTAGGCAGGTGTACCCAACTCACAGCGGCCCTTTTCTTTCCCATGACTGCCCTCATGCCAGGTTGGGAAGCCACAGTCAGTGCTAACTTTACAGGATACAAAAGGCCAAGAACTGATCAATGAGAGCCTTCCTATTCCAGAGCTCCCATGGGCTTAGCCTGAGGCTAGATTTCTGCAGAAACCACTCCTGTGTTGTTTTCTTCCTTGGTGCAATCCTGTTTGACTCACAGGTTCTGCTGAGAATATCCCCTCACTAAAGCACTTACACAACAATCTATATCGTGGGCTTTGCTTCTAGGCCACCTGAGCTACAAGTATTTTATTTTATTAAAAAAAATTTTATGAGTATTTAAAAATTAGTATAATCATTGAAATTAAAGACTCAAGCCTTTCAATTAAGGATAGCAGGGGACTTCACTGGTGGTCCAGTGACTAAGACTCCACACTCCCAATGCAGGAGCTGGATCCTCTAGATTCCACATGCTCACCCCAACCCCACTCCTCCTACCACTTCCCACATCCCCTAACTTCCCACTGCAAGTAAAATCCACATGGCACAATGAAGATCTGGAGTGTTGCAACGAAGACCCAGCATAGTCAAATAAATTAACTGATTAAAGATAGAATGAGCACATGCATTGCTTCCTCTCGAAATCTGACATAAGCAATAGGAGATTTTCTTTAAAAGAATGAACTAGTGCCATTTGTACCAACATGAATGGACCTAGAGATTTTCCTACTAAGTGAAGTCAGAAAGAGAAAGACACAATATAATATCACTTATATGTGAAATCTAAAATATGACATAAATGAACATAGCTAAAAAACAGAAAACAGACTCACAATTAGAGAACAGACTTTTGGCTGTCAAGTGGAAAGAGGTTGGGAGAGGGAAGTATTGGAAGTTTGGAATTAGGAGATGCGAACTATTAGATATGAATAAGATGGATAAACAACAAAGTCCTACTACATAGCACAAGGGACTATATTCAATATCCTGTCTGTAATAAACCATAATGGAAAATATATGAAAAAGAATATGCATACGTATAACTGAACCACTTTGCTGTTCAACAGAAATTAACACAACATTGTAAATCAAATGTACTTAAATAATTTTTAAGAAATAGTAGATTTGAGAAAACTCACAAGAACAAAAGAGGGAAAATAATTAAATTTTGGAAACTGGAAAGAAGATACTGCAGGTAATATTGACTTAGCAGACCCGGGAAAACGGACTCCTAAGCCAGGAGTAGGGAAAGCCAAGAAGCAACATGATTTTATAGATTTACCCAGGATAACCCAGGTATTGCTGCACCAGGTCCTTCTAAAAGTAGGTATGTAATTAAGACAAAAAACAGGAGGATTTTTCATAAGTACATACTGGAAGCAATGAATCTCCTCCACATACTTCCCAATACTACACAGTTGCCACTGCTCTCTCCCACTTGGGTGGAAAATTGGAAGCATTCTCTGGAGGGGAAAAAGCAGAGAATCCCTGGAATGGGGCATACAAGGTATAGTCAAGATGTTCTGATTATCTAAGGCTGACCAATAAACTACACAGATTTTGATGACTAAAATCAATGGCCATTTTCTTACATCTTGTGATTTTGTAGGTCTGAATTTGGACAGGACTTGGCAGTTCCCCTGATTTGTGTGACATCAGCAGAAGTCACTTGGCCTCACATGAGTCAGAATAGTTATTATCAAAAAGATAACAAGTAACAGTGAGGATGTGGAGAAAAGGGAACTTCTGCACTGTGAGTGGGAATGTAAATTGGTGCAGCCACTATAGAAAACAGCATGGAGATTCCTCAAAAAATTAAAAATAGAACCACCGTATTATCCAGCAATTCCACCTCTGGCTAATTATCCGAAGGAAACAAAAGCACTAATTAGAAAAGGTATATTCACTTCTATGCTCCTTGCAGCACTATTTATAATAGCCAAGATATGAAAGCAAGCCAAGTACCCATCAAGAGATAAATGAATAAATTATATATATATATATACATATATATATATATATATGTATACACACATACACATGGGGTTTCCAGTTGGTGCAGTGAAAAATAATACATCTACCAATGCAGGAGACACAAGAGATGCAGGTTCAATCCCTGGGTGTCAGGCAGATCCCATGGAGAAGAAAACAGCAACCCACTTCAGTGTTCTTGCCTGGGAAATCCCATGCACAGAGGAGCCTGGCAGGCTGTAGTCCATGCAGTCACAAAGAGTTGGACACGATGGAGTGTGCTCACACACACACACACACACACACACGTGCATACTTATATAAGATTTCATTCATGTGTGGACTCTAAAAGACAAAACAAATGAACAAAGATAACCAAATAGAGCCATAGATACAGAGAACAAACAGCTGTTTGCAGTGGGGGAAGGGGTGGGGGAAGGAGAGAAATGGATGAGGGAGGTTAAGAGGTACAAACATTCAGTTACAAAATAAGTGAGTCACAGGTATGGAGTGAGTCACATTGTGGAGAATACAATCAATAATATGCAATATATTTTTATGGTGACACAGGACAGCTAGGCTTATCATGGTGATCATTTTGAAATGTATAGAAATATCAAATCCTGTTATGTACCAGGAAGTTTTATATAAATGTGTGTGTGTGCATGTGTATATGTGTGTATATATGTGTGTGTGTTTAAAATATACACCAGACCAGACTTTTTAGAAATCTCAATTGGTAGTATTCAGCTGGCAGATGGGCCAGTCTGAAGGATTCACTCACATGTCTGGCACCATGGCAAGATAAACTGGAAGGCTGATCTCAGTTGGCACTGTCCATCAGAACACATACACATGCCCTCTCCGCATGGCAGTATCAGGATGGTCAGATTTCCTACGGAGGTTCAGGGCAAGGTACCCAAAAACGATACTCCCAGAAATCCAAGCAAAAGTCGCTGGACTTATTACCTGGGCTGGGCAGCTCTTGAATGTTATGTCTATTGCATTCTATAGCTCATGGAAGTCACTAAGGCCAGCCCAGATTCAAAGAAGTGGAATTAGGTTTCATCCCTGAATGGGGGGATTAGCAAAAAAATTGTACCCACCTTTAATCTACCACACAAGGATAGGGGAATGGTACTGAAATTGAAGATCTATCAATACATGAAACCTAGCATAATGAATATTGAGCTGCTCAGTATTCTTCCTACACTTGACTTCTACAACACTGGCAACCAAGATGAAGAGTTTGAAATATTCTTCTCTGGAGAAGAGTAAAGACCTAAGAGACTGTCATCAGTTATTTAATGAAAACTGGAGCTACCCTTTAGTAAATTCATCATAGTCGAACCCCACCCCTTATACAGGCATACAGAGCTTCCAGGGAGCTTTTTATTTTAAATTTTTTGAATTTTATTTTTTTCTAGTTTTATTAAAGTATAATTGAAATACTACACTGTATAAGTTTAAGGTGCACAGCAAATGATTTGACTCACATCCATCATGAAATGATTACCACAGTAAGTTAGTGAGGATCCATCATCTCATACAGATACAAAATTAAAGAAATAGAAAAAAACGCTTTGTGTGATGAGCATTCTTAGGATTTACTCTCAGTGACTTTTGGGTGTAACACATATCAGTGTTAATTATATTTATCTTATTGTAGATTACATCCCTAGTACTTATCTATCTTATAACTGGAAGTCTGCAGTACATTTTGACTGCCTTCATCCACTTATTTCTACCAATCTACCTCTGAACTCTGGTACCCACAGATTTGATTGTTTTTCCTGTGAGTTTGTATGTTTTTTGTTTTTGAAATATAACTGACCTCCAACACTATGTTAGTTCCTATTACACAATGCAGTGATTTTTCTGTAAATATCAAAATGATCACCATGATAAGCCTAGCTATGATATGTTGTAATACAAAGATATTACTTAGATCTTGACTATATTCTGCACACTTTCATACCCATAACTCATTTATTTCGCAACTGGAAGTCTGTTCCTTTTAATCTCCCTCATCTGTTTCTTCCCTTTCCCCAGCCCCATTCCCTCTGGTGACCACTTGTTTGTTCTCTATAATTCTGTTTCCATTTTGCTATGTTTGTTCATTTTTTAGATTCATTTACTTTTTTAGATTCCAAATATAAGTGAAATCATACCATACTTGTCTTTCTCTGTTTGACTTATTTCACTTTAACACAGTACCCTCTAGATCCATCCTTTTTTTTTTTTTCCCAGGTAGCATTTTACACCTCAGTCTTAGGGTTGCTAGATAAAGTACAGGATACTTAGTCCCTTAGGATACTTGACTGCAAGGAGATCAAACCAGTCAATCCTAAAGGAAATCAGTCCTGAATATTCATTGGGAGGGCTGATGCTGAAGCTGAAGCTCCAATACTTTAGCCACCTGATGCGAAGAAGTAACTCACTGGAAAAGACCACGATGCTGGGGAAGATTGAAGGCAGGAGAAGGGGATGACAGAGGATGAGTTTGTTGGATGGCATCACCAACTGGATGGACATGAGTTTAAGCAAGATCTGGGAGTTAGTGATGGACAGGGAAACCTGGCATGCTGCAGTCCATGGGGTCGCAAAGAGTCAGACACGACTCAGTGACTGAACTGAACTGACTTAAAATGGAATTTCAAATAAACAGCAAAGAATTTTTTTTATTAAATTACAAAATACTTAAATAAGTATGCCTTAAATATTGCATGAGATATATGTATACTAAAAATTATTTATTGTTTATCTAAAATTCAAAGTTAACTAAGTGTCCTGTTTTGTTTTGCTAAGTTTGACACTATTAAGTAAGAGCAAACAGTCAAACGGCATCAGAATTTAAGGGAAGGATCTCATATGAAACAGAACAGGGAAAAAGAAACTTGGAAGAAACAGATAGAGGGGGAGATGAAAATTTTGAAAAATCTTTCATTGATCTTCTTTGAGAAATAAAAATAGAAGAGAAATAGAATAGATTCTCTGAAAAGTGAACACTCAGAGAACCAAATAGCAGTCAAGTTAAAAATATAGCAAAAATTTAAAACTTGGTAAAGTAGTACAAAGATGGGGCTTTCCTGATGGCTCAGATGATAAAGAATCTGCCTGCAATACAGGAGATCCAGGTTCAATCCCTGGGGTGGGAAGGTCTCTTGGAGAAGAAAATGGCTACTGACTTCAGCATTCTTGCCTGGAGAATTCCATGGACGGAGGAGCCTGGCAGTCTGCAATCCATGGGGTTGCAAAGAGTCAGACATGACTGAGTGACTAAATACTTTCACTTTCACAACACAAAGTTGAAGAAATGTCCTAAAATGTAAAGACAGACAGCAAACAGAAGAAAAGGATGTAAGAAAGGATAAGAAAATTCAGAAGCCAGCCCAGGGTTCCTGGGAAACAGAGGGGAAGAAATCAATTAGCTATTAATAATTTAATCATGTATATTTAGAACTGAAGGGCATGATTTTCCACATTGAAAGTGCTCACTGACTCCAACAAAATGTACAAAACCATACCCATGCTTAGGCACACCATGACAAAATTTCACAAGACTGGGTACATTGAGTAGATCTTTCCAAAGGGAAAAATGAGGTTGTGTACAAAGGATCAAGAACCAGAATGGCATCAGATTTCTCTCTAGCAACACACGAAACTGGAAGACAAGGGAATAATGTATTTGCAGTTCTGGGAGAAAATTTCTTCCAGTATAGATTCTTTGCCCAGCCAAGCTATCAGTCAAGTGTGGGGGTAAATAAAGATATTTTCAGACATGTAAGATATTAAAAAAAATTTTTATTTCCCAAGAAACTTTTCTTAAAAAGCTTTCAGATGACATGGTCCGACAAAACAAGGAGATAAACCAAAAATTTTTTTCTTTTAAATAAATAGCAGAATGAGCAATTGAAAACTGAATGGCAGGGAAGGGCAGTTAGTTAACACGATAGATTTTGAGTCTCATTTTCTTAAACTGTAAAGTATTATCTAACATTTATATAAGTACTTACTATTGCAGGCAGATTCTTTACTCATCTGAGCTACCAGGGAAGCCCTTAGATATAATGTTTTAGCTTGCATGGAGTGTCAGTATTACTATGGATGGCATATAGTCATTTACAAAATTGTATTAAACTTCCTGTGGCAGATTGCATTTTTCAAAACCGGTTGAAATAATATATTCAGTCTCTTGTGCTCTTCCAACCCCACCCTCCCTACCTAGTCAAAAGATGGCATCTTTGTTCCTATTCTTTGGACTTGAGTGGACTTCTTGGGTGAGTTTCTGTAACTGCACAAGAATGTAATGCTTTTGAAGCTGGCTCTTAAAAACTGATACAGCTTCCATCTAGTTCTATTACTCAGAGCATATGCCTGTGGACCCTTGAGGTACAGGTGCCCTGAAGTCACCATGCTGTGGAGACCACACAGCAAGGTGACATGTAGACAAAGTCAGAGGAATCCCAGCTGTTTCAGCCCCAGCAGTTTGAACATTCCCAGACTCAATGGCAAACATGCTAATGAGGAAAACAGATGACCCCTGCATCATCCCTGCCTCACGGCAACCAGGTGAGAGACCCTGAGTGAGAATCACCTAGCGGAGCCCAGCCCATCTCCAGATTCCTGAGAGATGACAATAGTATATGATTATCATTGCTTCATATCATCAACGTTGGGGTGTTATTTCATGTCACAACAGATTGCCAGAACACTTCTAGATAGAAGTGGTGGGTGGGGGGTCTAGCCCAGACTTCTGAATATCCCTCCCCAGTACTCACTGAAATGGTCCACAGCACCTAGAGGGGAAATTTTTACCCTGAATGGCAAGCTCCTCTCTGATAGCCAGTCTGGCTGCTTGCCCAGAAGGAGGTGAGGACAAAGGCAAGGTAACCTTCAGCCCTTTGGGACAGTGGCTTTGCAAAACATTAAGAAGAAACCTTGCAGGAGTGACATTCCTTGCCAGATGGCTCTCTTCACAGTCTTTGTAGGCTGCTGGAAGGTAATCGATCCTCCAGCCTAAGATATTAGAAGAAGATTCTAAGGGCATCCAAACAGACAGGCAGGGAGCCAAGAAGAATTAGCTCATCCTCTTTGGGAACAAATGCAAAGCGTGTATTAATCTTTTAACATTCAAGGATGAGTAAGCATAAAAAAGGATATAAAACCACAAAAAATTCTGGAACATAGAAAAGAGCATCTAAGAGACAGAAGAAGAAACTGATTTTTCAAGTTTTACAATATGAAGCAGAAGTAAGTTTGAAACTGTTTCTTCTATAACTTTGATAGACTGAACAGAACAAAAAACATGGATGGGATCAGAGTAATATTATTTATGAGATAGAATAACTAGTTATGAACTAGATTGGATTATTCTATATTCTAGAGAGAAAAGACTTTTTTACAATTATCTACTGAATAGTCACAAAAACTGACAAGATATTTTTTTGCAAAGAAAACCTCATAAAATTTCAAAATGAAAATGCCTGGTGGTTCAGTGGTTAAGCATCTGCCTACCAATGCAGGGACATAAGTTCAGTTTCTGGTCCAAGAAGATTCCACATGCTTCAGGACAGCTAAGCCCACACACCACAATTACTCAGCTGGCATGCCACAACTACTGAGACCCATGGGCCCTTCAGCCCGTGCTCTGCAACGAGAGAAACCACCTCAATGAGAAGTCTATGCACCGAAACTAGAGAGTAGCCCCCACTTGCTCCAACTAGAGAAAGTCCACGTGCAGTGAAGACCCAAAGCAGCCAAAATAAAAATTAATTAATTAATTTAAAGAATAGCATCTCTGTCCCTACTGTTTGGACTTGAGTGGACCAGCTATACCACTTCTTAGCTGATGACCTTAAGAAAATCAATTATCTTTTCTGTGCCTTTGTAGGGAACAAGGTATAAGGAAGGTTGAGAAGTGCTTGCAAACGAGACTCTCAACCAGGGCTGAACATTCTTGCAAACGAGATGTTCTGCCCAGTGTAGGGAACTAGGTTTAAAGAAGGTTGAGAAGTGCTTGCAAGCAAGACTCTCAACCAGGCCTGAACATTCTTGCAAACAAGATGTTCAGCTAAGAATCCTCTGTTTGTTCCCATGGGAAAAGAACATTTCTTGCACACAAGGATGTTTCTCTGATTCCTCAAAAGGAACAGACCCAGGGACAAAACGGATTCTAAATTGATAAGGAAGTTCCCCAAAACAAAGTCTTAGCTGCAGTAAATAAGTTAAGGTAAAGGTTATCTCGCCCTGCGCCTGTGCACTGTATAGTCACTAAATCATAGTGCTTGGCAACTTGCCCTGTAGGTTGTTGTGCAAGGGATATAAAATAAAGCAGCTATAAAAAGCAAGGAGTACAGCCACATTTTTCACAGAACTAGAACAAATAATTTCAAGATTTGTATGGAAATACAAAAACCTCGAATAGCCAAAGCAATCTTGAGAAAGAAGAATGGAACTGGAGGAATCAACTTGCCTGACTTCAGGCTCTACTACAAAGCCACAGTCATCAAGACAGTATGGTACTGGCACAAAGACAGACATACAGATCAATGGAACAAAATAGAAAGCCCAGAGATAAATCCACACACATATGGACACCTTATCTTTGACAAAGGAGGCAAGAATATACAATGGAGTAAAGACAATCTCTTTAACAAGTGGTGCTGGGAAAACTGGTCAACCACTTGTAAAAGAATGAAACTAGATCACTTTCTAACACCGCACACAAAAATAAACTCAAAATGGATTAAAGATCTAAATGTAAGATCAGAAACTATAAAACTCCTAGAGGAGAACATAGGCAAAACACTCTCAGACATAAATCACAGCAGGATCCTCTATGATCCACCTCCCAGAATGCTGGAAATAAAAGCAAAAATAAACAAATGGGATCTAATTAAAATTAAAAGCTTCTGCACAACCAAGGAAAATATAAGCAAGGTGAAAAGACAGCCTTCTGAATGGGAGAAAATAATAGCAAATGAAGCAACTGACAAACAACTAATCTCAAAAATATACAAGCAACTTCTGCAGCTCAACTCCAGAAAAATAAACGACCCTATCAAAAAATGGGCCAAAGAACTAAATAGACATTTCTCCAAAGAAGACATACGGATGGCTAACAAACACATGAAAAGATGCTCAACATCACTCATTATTAGAGAAATGCAAATCAAAACCACAATGAGGTACCACTTCACACCAGTCAGAATGGCTGCGATCCAAAAATCTGCAAGCAATAACCTCCTACACTGTTGGTGGGAATGCAAAACTAGTACAGCCACTATGGAGAACAGTGTGCAGAAACCAGAATTGAAAGAGACACATGTACCCCAATGTTCATCGCAGCACTGTTTACAATAGCCAGGACATGGAAACAACCTAGATGTCCATCAGCAGATGAATGGATAAGAAAGCTGTGGTACATATACACAATGGAGTATTACTCAGCCGTTAAAAAGAATTCATTTGAATCAGTTCTGATGAGATGGATGAATCTGGAGCCGATTATACAGAGTGAAGTAAGCCAGAAAGAAAAACACCAATACAGTATACTAACACATATATATGGAATTTAGGAAGATGGCAATGACGACCCTGTATGCAAGACAGGGAAAGAGACACAGATGTGTATAACGGACTTTTGGACTCAGAGGAGAGGAGAGGGTGGGATGATTTGGGAGAATGCCATTCTAACATGTATACTATCATGTGAATTGAATTGCCAGTCTATGTCTGACGCAGGATGCAGCATGCTTGGGGCTGGTGCATGGGGATGACCCAGAAGGATGTTATGGGGAGGAGGTGGGAGGGGGTTCATGTTTGGGAATGCATGTAAGAATTAAAGTTTTAAAATTTAAAAAATAAAAACTAAAAAAAAAAAAAAGAATATTTCCTAGAAAAAAAAAAAAAAAAAAAAGCAAGGAGTATAAAGTAAAAAGATTCAAACCACTCTGCAGTGTTGGTGTTTCATTCCGTCGCTAGCAGCCTTAGTTTTCTTATTTGTAGACTAAGGATAATAACAGTACCTATCTTATAGGAGCTATGTTCTAATAATTAAATGATATATATATATATATATATGTATATACATATAGAGTTCTTGGATCATTGTAATTCTATATTAATGTTAACTGTTTTCTGATCAGAGTTAATGAACTTAAAATTCAATAACAAAACTTTGAACTAATTCCTTTTTTAAGCCAATAGTGTTTACTATCAACTAATTGTACAAATACCAGGTTTGGGGGCTCTTAAGGAAACTAACTTTGATATCATCCTTCAGAATATTGATACTATTTGATACCATCCTTCTCCATTGTCTCCTAGAATCCACTGATATCAAAGAAAAATCTGATATCCAAATGATTCTTATTTCTTTGTAGGTAATCTGGTTTTTCTCCCAAGAAAAATTTAAGATTTTTTTTTCCCTTGAAGAACTCTTTCCTTTGAAGAGCATGTTTAGAGCAAAACTTGTTTTGCTTGTCCTGGTTGGCACTCTTAGATCTATTCACTGTGAAGACTGAAATCTTTTCCAAACTCAGAAAAGTTCATCTATATTACATATCTCTTCCTTTTCCTCCTTTCTTTCATTCTGGAATTCCTATCTGATGCTGCGGGAACTTTTGACTTTATCCTCCAGGTCACTTAACCTTTCTTTCATTGGTTGTTTTTGTTTTCAGTTTGGTCCTTTAGCTCTGAGTTTGAGAGAACTCCTAGGATTACTCCGAAGTCCATTGATTGCATTTTCAGTTGTGTCCATTCTACTCAGCCCATCTACCAATTTTGAAAAAAATATAACTTTGATTTTTATCAAAGTTGCAAAGGCACATAGTTTTAAGAGACACAAGTAGTTCTATAAAGTTTGTTACAAAAAGAACAGCAATTTTCATTTCCTCTCTCTTCCATATTTCTACCAGGCAACTAGTGCTTCTTTAGGCACAAACTAGTCTGGGGCCATAGAACCCACTGATTCTGAGGTTATTTATTAGTATGTCCCAATCACAAGTCATAGCAGTGTATTAGGTTTGCTAAAATAACATCTATGCAAGGTTTTCAAGAGGGAGTCTCAATAAAGAAAAGTAGCATTTCCCTATTTGAAAAGATACATGCACCTCCACCTTTATTTTAGTATTATTTACAATTGCCAAGATATGGAAACAACTTAGGTGTTCATTGGCGGATGAACAGATAAGGAAGATGTATATATATGCAATGGAATATTACTCAGCCATAAAAAGAATGAAATCTTGCAACAACATGGATGGACCTTGAAGGCATTATGTGAAGTGAAATAATTCAGAGGGAGAAAGATAAATACCATACAATCTCACTTATACGTATATATGGAACCTAAAAAGCAAACAACAGCAACAAATACCAGCCTCACAGATACAGAGAACAGATTGGTGGTTGCCAGAGGAGGATGTGTAGGGAGGAGTGTGTCAAAGTGGCAAAGTGTGTCAAAAGCTACAGACCTCCAGCTATAAAATAAATGGGTCATGGGAATGTAATGTACAGAATGGTGATTGTAGTTAATATCATTGTATAACATATTGGAAAGTTGCTAAGAGAATAGATTTTAAAAGTCTTTTTTTCACAAAGGAAAAAGGAAAATTTCTGTAACTGCGTGGTGATAGATGTTAAATAGACTATTGTGGTGAACATGTCACAATGTATACAAATATTAAATCATTATACTGTACACCTGAAAATAATATAATGTCATATGTCAATTATACCTCAATCTAAAAATAAAATAAAGCTAAAAAAATAAGAAAATCTGTGTTTCCAATCTGCTAAATTGAGAGTGCGGGAAAGAACAATGGTAAGAATATAGACAGGAAGACAGGTCTGCTTGGGGACAGCCCCTGTCCAAGGGCAGTGACAGCTCTATCTTCAGTGCTTAACACTGGTTTTCCCTTTTCCCCCTGGTGGCTCAGATGGTAAAGTGTCTGTCCACAATGTGGGAGATCCAGGTTTGATCCCTGGGTCAGGAAGATCCCCTGGAGAAGGAAATGGCAGCCCACTCCAGTATTCTTGCGTGGAGAATCCCATGGACGGAGGAGCCTAGTGGACTACAGTCCATGGGATCACAAAGAGTCGGACACGACTGAGCGACCTCAGTTTCCTTCCCTTTCCTTTTTCCCCCAGCTCGTCAAACCCGAGCCAGCAGATCACTGCCACCATGGAGGAGGCAGCGCTACAGCTACAACTTGCTTCACTTCTGGCCTGGGCGCCTGAGAAATTTAAGGCACAACACGGCAGCAGATGAGCAGCCTGCCTAGATTAGGACAATCTGTGAATTAGGGTGCTCTTTGGTACTGTAATAATCTTTACTCAGTGAATGCCTGTGGTGTTTAGAAAGAGGTATTGCCCAATTTATCTCACTTTCAGATACTAGGATCTCAGAAATTTATGTTTACAAAACAAACATCGTAAACAATGGCAATGAATCCTCTATGAACCTCACTCCCCATGAGGAGATAGTCTAATCCTACTGAAAATGTATCGGAGAAAAATCTGCAGTATTTGCCATTTTCCCTTCCCCATGCCCCCAAAGAGGAATGTCTTCTTCTCCAAAACCTGTTTTGTTACCATGAGATGCTGCAGCTCAACAAAAAGAGAAAGTTGATTTGGCCACAGAGAGGATAATCATTTGCATTGCATCAATATAAACGTTAGCAAAGTTTGGCAATCAAATAACAATGCATTTGCAGACCTCTGGCTCCAGGGAAGTGCCCACTTCCACCTTTCACCCCACTCAGAAGCCTAGCAGCTGATGAGGAAAGTAATTTTCCTTCAAGATTGTGGAATTTTTTTTTACACAAATAAAAAAATCCGCTCTTTTGGCTTGTATTTTTCCTGCTGCTGTCCTGCAGGTTACATCTATGCCTCATAAAATCAAACCATCATTATGAAAATTAGCTCTGATCATAGGAATCAACATGGTCTCATTTGTTTTTGCAAATACCCCAGGTGATTGTGGACAGACCTGAATTGACCGCAGGTAAGTTAGCTATCCCAAAAACACAGCAGTTGCAAATAGTATAGGGTGAGTTACCGTGATAATCTATCTTTTCTATACAGCTGTCTCTTGGTATCATCCATGGGGAATTGGTACCAGGACCCCTACAAGATACCCAAATCCATGGATTCTGAAATTCCTTGTATAAAATGGCGTAGTACGAAATACAAGACTGGGAGTGGCCAAGATGGTAGAAGAGGAAGACCCTGAGCTCACCTCCTCCCATGGACACATCAAAATTACTACTTACAGGGTACTATTGATGAGAAAGACTGGAATCTATCAGAAAAGATCTTCTAAACTAAAGATACAAAGAAGGAACCACAACCAAATGGCTAAGAAGGGTGGAGACGTGGTACAGTCAAGCCCTGTACGCCCAGGTAACCAACTCACAAATGAAAAGATAATTACAATTGCAGAAGTTCTCCCCAAGGAGCTCATGGTCTGATCTCCACACTGGGCTCCCCAGCTCAGGGGTCTTGCACCAGGAAGATGAGTCCCCAGAGCATCTGGTTTTGAAAGCCGGTGGGACTCACTTTCAGGAGAGCTGCAGGAAATAGAGACTCCAATCTTAAAGGGTATACACAAAATTTCACATGCTCTGGGACACATAGCAGGCGTAGTAATTTGAAACGAGCCTCGGTCAGACTATCTACTGATCCTGGAGAGACTCACAGAGGCAGGAGGCAACCGGAGCTCACTCTGGGGTCATAGACATTTTGGGAGAACTCCAATAATACGATCCTTCAGTCAGCATGGTACTCACACAAAGACAAATAGATAAATGGAACAGAAGAGAGAGGGCAGAAATAGATCATCACCCACACAGTCACCTGATATATAACCAAGATAGCAGTGCGGTGAGGAAAGGACTTTTCCATAAATGGTGATGGGTCAACTTAGATCATGACAAAATAACGAATCTTGATAGTTAATGAAAGAGAATCAACTGCATGTAAATTGTAGGTCCAAACATGAAAGGAAAAAACAACCAGGAGTCCATGAGTTGCAGTTGCTGAAAGCCATGTGCCCTAGAACCTGTGCTCCACAACAAGAGAAGTCACTGGGGTGAGAGGCCCCCACTCACCGCAACTAGAGAAAGACCCACACAGCAACAGAGACCCAGCACAGCCAAAAATAAATGAGCAAATAAATAAAATAAAATACAGTTATACAATAAATGAGAAGACTAATTCTATCAAATATTGTCAAATCAGAGTCACTACTCCTTTTCTACACTGCTGATGGTAGCTAGTACACCCGCACCGGAAAACAGTTTGCCAGCATCCATTTAAGCTGAACCAGTGTAGATCCCATGACCCAGCAATGTGTCGATAATATGCATCAAGAGATATCTTCAAAACTTATATAGCAGCACGGTTGATAATAGCCAGTAACTGGAAACAGTGTATATGTCCATAAGTAGTGGAATGGATGGATAAATTGTGGTATGGTGACCCAACAGCAAGAGCAAGAACAAATTACAGCAAAGCAGCATAAATGTCTTTCTCGAAGAAAACACTGAGTGATAAGAGACATAGAGGATGGACTTGTGATTTCCAAGTGGGCCGGTGGAGTGGGGAAAGGGACGGATTGGGAGTTTGGGGTTAGCAACTGCAAACTATTACGTATAGAATGGATAAACAACAAGGTCCCACTATATAGCACAGGGAACTATATTCACTATCCTGTGATAAACCATAATTGAGGAGACTACACAAGAATATGCATTAAAAAAATTCAAAATAAAGTCCTGAAGCCAGGCCCATATCAGTACCTAATCTGATTATACTTAGGTGGAAAGTCCAAAAGCAGATAAAATTCATCAGTGTTCTTAGAAATCAGGGTAATAAAGAGACTAGAAGGGCTTCTGGGGATCTGGTAACTGTCACTTGATCTGAGAGTTGATTACACGGTATGTTTACAAATTCACTGAGCTCTGCACATTCCCATATGTATGCTATGCTTCCATAAAACATTTAAAACAAAGAAATCATCTCTTAGCAGAGATCACTGCATTTCCCTAACAGACTAATACTGTCACAGCCAGGGCAGACTGACAAACGAATTTTAACTCCTGGGCTGATGAGTGTTTTGATGGGTTCTTCTGGAACAATTAATTTCAAAACCAATCAGTGGTCTCACTGAACACTTTTGATAATTTTCTTGGCTCTAGCCCAACCACTGAATAGCAAAAGAACTTTAGGAGAACCAAATAATGAAGCAATGGCTAAATACATTTTAAAGAATTTCATATTTCACATATTTATATATCTGGAAGAAAACTGTTACTAAAACACTGGGTAAATGAAATTATTCTTAAATGCCATTTATTTCTTAATAATAAATAGTTGGTTGATTTTACCAGGAAAACACAAAACCATAAGGTTGTGAGTAATTATGAGTTCTATTTAGCTTCTTATAATGCATGTTAACCTCCAGGCCACATAGTCTCCATTCAACCCATTGTTTGCACTCCCCTAGGCCTTGAGTCTTCTTCAGGCCTTGGGGATTGATTTTGAAGGCAGACAAGAGACCTTTCCACCATGATGGAAACGTGTACGTCCCAACTGGAGTTGTGGTTACACTGGCATATATATTTATTAAAACACACTGGACACTACAGTTAAAAATTGCACCTTTAAGTGGGGGGGGGGGAGGGAGAGATAAATTAGGGGTTTAGGATTAACATATACACAATACTTTATATAAAATAGGCTAACAGCAAGGACCTACTGTATAGCACAGGGAACTATATTTAGTATCTTACAGTAATCTATGGAAATGGCAACCCACTCCAGTACTCTTGCCTGGAGAATCCAGTGGAAGGAGGAGCCTCGTAGGCTACAGTCCATGGGGTCGCAAAGAGTCGGACATGACTGAGCGACTTCACTTTCTTTCTTTTCTTTCTACAGTAATCTATAATGGAAAAGAATCTGAAAAAGAATCGATCTATGTACAGGCTTCCCTGGTGGCTCAGATGGTAAAGAATCCGCCTGCAAGGCAGGAGACCCAGGTTTGATTCCTGGGTCAGCAAGAGCCCCTGGAGAAGGGAATGGCTACCCACTTCAGTATTTGTGCCTGGAGAATTTCCTGGACAGGGGAGCTTGGTGGGCTACACAGTCCATGGGGTAGCAAAGAGTCAGACACGACTGAGTGACTAACAATTTCTTTCATATGTATATATGTATAACCGAATCATTTTGTTGTACATTTGAAACTAACACAGTATTGTAAATGAACTACAATCCAATAAAAAAAGCACAATCAAAATTTGAATAAAAAATTTCCCCTTAAAAATTTTGTGCTTTTAAGTATAATGTAAATTATGCTCCAATTAAAAAAGAAGAATGCTTAAAATTAATAGCCATTGGCTGTCTGGAGTTAGAATTTATGAAACCGATACCCAGTTGTGTTATCAATAAGGTCTTCTAGAATTTTCCAGAAATACTAGCGCTCAGGGAGTTGGGTTCCCTATGGCTTGTCCTGTGCCTCCTGGATTTGAACATTTGCGGATGGAAACAAAATCAGGTGAACAAGAAAAAGAGAAGGGGCTCTGTATGAGCTGGGTGAGTGCTGTGAAACTGTTATTCCATTTAATGAAACTACGTGACAGGATGATAAGGCATTTCTGAAACACATAATAAAAGAGCTGGCATCAGTTCAGTCGCTCAGTCTTTGCGACCCCATGAATCACAGCACACCAGGCCACCTTGCCCATCACCAACTCCCAGAGTTTACCCAAACTCCTGTCCGTGGAGTCGCTGATGCCCTCCAGCCATCCTCAGTAAATTCTCTTTCTAGTACCTGGGGGAGGGTGCCATCTGGTGGCAGGAGAAGCAGCTGCAGGCCACAAACTGCATGTGGGTAGTTGAGCTTAGCGTTGCCTTTCTCCAGAACTCAGAAGGTAGTAATTCTCCATCTGTGGATTGCCAGTGATGTGTTAGTCATCCACCAAAGGGCTTGAAAAGATTGTCTGAAACGATTCTTTGAAGCTGAAGGAATTGAGGGTGCTCCTTTATTTATTTATTTATTTAATTTATTTTTTTTTGAGGGTGCTCCTTTAAAAGGCCATTCAGGGAACCTCTCAAGCATGACTCTTGCCCAAGCTGGAGCAGCACACCAATGACAGCCAAGGACACAGGGCTGCAGTGAGCCTCTACTCACTGATGCATTTGTGCCAAATTTTTAAAAAAGTCTTCTTTCACCTGGGTGGACAATGCCCCTGGCTGCACAGCTCGGTAAGTGGAATACCAGCTTTATTTCAGCCCTCCTCACCACCTCTGCCAGGACCTCTTGTGCAGTGGACAACCTGCACAACCATCACTGCAGCCTGGATGCAGCGAGAGAATCTTCTCCAGGTACCTCAGATGCCCAGAGCAAACACCAGTGCCCAAAAGCTGGGGCAGAAGATGGGGGCATCCCACCCTCATATGTATCCTTAAGGTAGTTAGGCAGCTACTGTTACGTGTGAATTTCAGTTTTCTTTCCAACAGGCACTAGCAATTTTAGCTTTCTATTCAGGCCTAGGTGTCTCCAGGTGAAATGGAAAAAAAATGTTGGGAGTCTCTAATGTAGTGTCTTTAGGAAAACAGCATCACACTGCTTTGCCATGAAAGGCTGTGGCATAGAATTAAACAAATCCAAAAGTTATAGGTAAAGTGCTTAGGAAACTACATTTGTGAAACTCTGGACAGACGAAAGATACACTGGGGAACGACTGTGAAGATGCTTATTCATTTCGCAAACATTCCTTAAGCACCCTGGTTTGAGATGTTGGCCTAGGAAAGGGTTACCATGGTGTTAAAACAAGAGTGCCTTTGCCTAGTGATCACACACACACAGAAACACACTCTATGCCCTAGAAAGCTTCTCTCACAAGTTCACAGTTAAACTTCACGAAAAGCACATCTTTGTGAAGACCTCTGCTTTCCTCTGCATTTAGGAGTTTCTTCATAGCATTTTTTTAAAGGGATATTTCTTTTCTATTTTTTATTCATTTATTTTTAAATTTGCAGCATGTGGGATCTAGTTCCCTGACCAGGGATTGAACCTGGGCTCCCTGCATTGGGAAGGCAGAGTCTTAACCACTGGACCACCAGGGAAGTCTCCTCTTCACAACATTTTTATAACACATGTTGCATTTTATTATAATTACTTCCTTTGTTTGTTTATATTTGATCTATTAGCTTTCCTCTCCCACTGAATCAGCTTTTAGTTTGTTGATTTTTTTATTGTTTCTTTGTTTTCTATTTTATTAACTTCTGTTTTATTTTTATTATTTTTAATATACTTTTTAGGAAAGATAAAGGGATCAGAGTCAAAATCACTTAAAATTCCAGACCTTTCGCCTTTAATTAAATTCCATTTTCATCTTATCTTATTATTTGCTGTTCTTAATATTTCTGAAAAATCATTGGTGAAAAGTGTCTCTTCTTACAAAAACTGATTATAAAAAAGTAACTGATTATAAGAATGTAACAGAGCAGCAGGAGGCTGAGGGGTCTTGATTAGTTTTCATTATCTAGTACAGTGGTTCCTGAGCTTGGAATATAAACAATCCAGTGCTCATGGTCAGTCACTCAGTTGTGTCTGACTCCTTTCGACCCCAAAGTCTGTAGGCCACCACATCCATGGGATTTCCCAGGTAAGAATACTGGAATGGGTTGCCATTTCTTCCTCCAGGAAATCTTCCCGACCCAGAGATCAAACCCACAGCTCCTGCTTGGCAGGGGGACTCCTTACCACTGAGCCAAATCTGATCAAGTCACTCCCCTGTTCAAATCTGCCCTTGGCTGCTCCTTGTTGTCAGGATACATTCCTTTGCACTATTGGAAGGTTCTTTGATACCTGGCTCCTGCCAAGCTTTCCAGCCTCATCTGTTTCCAGCACTGTCTCTGCTCCTTTCCAGGATGAATATGCTTTGTTCCAGCTAACCTGAATTTCTTGATTCTGGATTTTCGATGGATTATCATGTAGGCACAGTACTCTTTCACCCAACAGCCTTTGAACACATACAATTGGAGGGGCTTGAATAAGAGTCGTCACAAGGGAACTGCTGGAAAGAGACGTGATGTGGTACAAGGAGGCAGCCAACGCTAGGACCATCCTTAAAAAATGGAAAACTCCTTAAAGGCAGAGATTACAATTAGTATTGCTAGTCTCTCTCCTATCCCTCAAGGGCCAAGCCTTGAGCATATGAAACAAATTCTAAATTGAATTTCTTTCTCTGGAAATATTCTCTAGTTTGCTTAGTTATTTTGGAAGGAAGAAGCAAGTCAAAGGCTTCAGAATGAAAGGAAGATGTAGCAGGTTCTGGAAAGTACAAAGAATTCTGCAAGTCTGAATCTGAGTGATTCTGTGACCTCTTCTAGGGATCTCAAGTTCTGGCTGCACATGGCAGAAATAGCATCTAATTGAGAAAATTAAATATAATTTTGTTAAGAGACTGTAGGAAAGGAAAGAAGAAAGGGTGAAATTACAAACATCCAGAGGTGGGGGTGACATTTATATTGCAGTTTATAGCCTTCTGTGGGAACTCTAATCCTCAGGGAGGCCCTTTGCCCAACACTTCAAGCTTTTATCCAGCAAATGTGGAGTCCTTGCTTTGGTCATGTAGATGAAAAGCAGGGTTCTCCTGGGGTCACACAGCAGGAGCTTTGACATTTGGGGAATGTGATTGATGAGTTCTGTCCTCCCACAGAGGAGTTCCATGGTGAGAGAGGACTCCAGAAGCCAAATAGCCAAGGGACCTTCCAAACCAAACATCTGGAGTGTAATTCAGAATCTGCTGAGCTGTGCCAGACCCAGCTAGACACACAGCCCTGTGTTCCCATGAGGGCAGCCCCTAGCCAGAGTTTCCACCATTAAAACGGCTCTTTTTCATTCCGGCTTTCTCCCTAGAAGACTCCTTTGACAACGTCCTAGGGGGAAAGGATCCCATACATTGTGTAAGTTTCTCAGCTTTCCTGCCCCCTGGAAGAAGGCCAAGCCCCAGGGGCATGCACTGTAGAGGTCCAGGCAGTTCAGAGTTTAGGCATCCCCAGAGATGAGTTAATCAGACGAGATACCAGTCCAGGGCATCATGAGGGCTCAGAGTACCAGATGTTAAGGCAGGGCTTTGGTGGAGAGAGGCCACAGGGAACAAGATATTCCAAAGGAGGGAAGCACATGAGCAGGGAGCTTCCTTAGTTTTCTCTAGGAGCGGCCAATGACTCAGTGTCATTATCAAATCCATTATCTTTGTTCCTCCTCTAACTCTTCTTTTAGGACTCTATAGGAAAAAAATATTAATACCACAGATTAGACCCAGCAGACATCAGCAAGACATTAAATTTCACCCTGATTTTTTTCATCAATGAATTGCTTAAATTATCTACATTGTTAAATTTTTGTTTTAAACTTTTAAGAATTAAAGTATGACATTATACAGGAAATGGAATAAATCACAAGTTTGAGAAATATATATATGGGCAGAAATTATTATTAAATAGCCACCTACCTTCCAAGCCAAGAAAAAGAAAATTACCTTATCCCAAAGTTTCCTTGTGTGCAGTTCTTTGTATTTTTTTATTTGTTTTTGTTTTTTTTTTTGGTTAATAGTTCATTGGTTTTAAGTAAATTTATCCTGTTATGCAACCATTACCACAATCCAGTTTTAGGACACCTCTGTCATACCAAACTTCTGTCCATAGTTCCTCAGGCACTCTGTCTACCAGATTTAATCCCTTGAATCTATTCCTCACCTCCATTATATAATCATAAGGGATTTGATTTAGGTTATACCTGAATGGCCTAGTGGTTCTCACTACTTTTTTCAATTTGAGCCTGAATTTTGCAATAAGGAGCTCCTGATCTGAGGCACAGTCAGCTCTAGGTCCTGTTTTTGCTTACTGTATAGAGCTTCTCCATCTTTGGCTGCAAAGAATATAATCAATCTGATTTGGTATTAACCATCTGGTGATGTCCATATGTAGAGTCATCTGTTGAGTTGTTGGGAAAGGGTGTTTGCTATGACTAATGTGCTCTCTTGGCAAAACTCTGTTAGCCTTTGCCCTGCTTCATTTTGTACTCCAAGGCCAAACTTGCACGTTTTTCGAGGTAACTCTTGGTTTCCTACTTTTGCATTCCAATCTCCTATGATGAAAAGGACATCTTTTTTTGGAGTTAGTTTTAGGTGGTGTAGGTCTTCATAGAACTGCTCAACTTCAACTTCTTCAGCATCAGTGGTTGGGGCATAGACTTGGATTAATGTGATGTTGAATGATTTGGCTTGGAAATGAACCAAGATCATTTTTGTCATTTTTGAGGCTGCACCCAAGTGTTGCACTTAGCACTCATTTGTTGACTATGAGGGCTACTCCATTTCTTCTAAGGGATTCTTGCCCACAGTAGTAGATACAATGGTCATCTGAATTAAATTCACCCATTCCCGTCCATTTTAGTTCACTGATTCCTAAGATGTCGATGCTTAATCTCACCATCTCCTGCTTCATTACATCCAATTTACCTTGATTCATGAACCTAATATTCCAAGTTCCTATGCAATATTATTCTTTACAGCATTGGACTTTAGTCTCACCACCAGACATATTCACAACTGAGCATCATTTCAGGTTTGGTCCAGCTTCTTCATTCTTTCTGGAGCTATTAGTAGTTGCTTTCTGTTCTTCCCCAGTAGCATATCGGACACCTTCCAATCTGAGGGACTTATCTTCCAGTGTCATATCTTCTTGCCTTTTCATACTGCTCTTGGGGTTCTCCTGGCAAGAACTATAGCAGGTTGCCTTTTCTCATCCAGTGGCCCCTGTTTTGTCAGAACTCTTCACTGTGACCCATTGGTCTTGAGTGGCCCTCTTCATTAATTTATGCAACTCCCTTGCCATGACAAAGCTGTGATCCATGAAGAGGACCATCTCAAAAAAAAAAAGGAAAAATAAGAAGGCAAAGTGGTTGTCTCAGGAGACTTTACAAAGAGCTGAGGAAGGAAGAGAAGCGAAAGGCAAAGGAGAAAGGGAAAGATATTCCCAACTGAATGCAGAGTTCCAGAGAGTAGCAAGGAGAGACAAGAAAGCCTTCTTAAGTTAACAATGCAAGGAAATAGAGGAAAACAATAGAATGGGAAAAGCCAGAGATCGCTTCAAGAAAATTAGAGATACTAAGGGAAAATTTCATGCAAAGATAGGCACAATAAAGGACAGAAGTGGCAAAGACCTAACAGAAGCAGAAGTGATTAAGAAGAGGTGGCAAGAATACACAGAAGAACTATACAAAAAAAGTCTTAATGTCCTGGATAACCATAATGGTGTAGTCACTCACCGAGAACCAGACATCCTGGAGTGTGAAGTTAAGTGGGTCTTAGGAAGCGTAACTATGAACAAAACTAGTGGAGGTGATGGAATTCCAGCTGAGCTATTTAAAATCCTAAAAAATGATACTGTTAAAGTGCTGCGCTCAATATGTCAGCAAATTTGGAAAATTCAGCAGTGGCCACAGGACTGGAAAAAGTCAGTTTTCATTCCAATCCCAAAGAAGGGCAATGCCCAAAATGTTCAAACTACCATACAATTGCACTCATTTCACATTCTAGCAAGGTTATGCTCAAAATCTTTCAAGCTAGGCTTCAGCAGTATGTGAATCAAGAACTTCCAGATGTACAAGCTAGGTTTCAAAGAGACAGAGGAACTTGAGATCAAATTGCTGACAGTTGCTGGATCATGGAGAAAGCAAGGGAGTTTCAGAAAAACATCTACTTCTATTTCATTGATTTACCCTAAAGCCTTTGACTGTGTGGATCACAACAAACTTTGGGAAACTTTTAAAGAGATGAGAATACCAGACTGACAGCTTCCTGAGAAATCTGTATATTAATGTAGGCTATATATCCATAAAACTTCCTGCTAGAAAGTGCTTTACCATAGCAGTTTACCATAGCAGAGCTCTGTTTTTGGAATAACAGCTTATTGGCAACCCTTGAAATGAGAAATTTGGAAAGAAAAGGACTCAAGAGGTAGGCATTAGGCTGCTGCTGCTAAGTCGCTTCAGTCGTGTCCGACTCTGTGCGACCCCACAGACGGCAGCTCACTAGGCTCCCTCATCCTTGGGATTCTCCAGGCAAGAACACTGGCGTGGGTTGCCATTTCCTTCTCCAATGCATGAAAGTGAAAAGGGAAAGTGAAGTCGCTCAGTCGTATCTGACTCTTCGCTAACCCGTGAACTGCAGCCTACCAGGCTCCTCCGTCCATGGGATTTTCCAGGCAAGAGTACTGGAGTGGGGTGGCTAGTTGTCACTATTTAGTTGCTGGTAAAGAAGCAAAAGTTAAAACCAGATGTGGAAAAACAAACTAGTTCAAAATTAAAAAAGAAGTATGACAAGACTATATATTGTCATCCTGCTTATTTAAGTTATATGCAGAGTACATCATGCAAAACGCCAGGCTGAATGAATCATGAGCCAGAATGAAGAGTGCCGGGAAAAATATCCGCAACCTCAGATTTGCATATGGTACCACTCTAATGGCAGAAAAGGAAGAGAAACTAAAGAGCCTGTTGATGAGGGTGAAAGAGGAAAGTGAAAAAGCTGGTTTAAAACTCAACATTCAAAAAACTAAGATCATGGCATCTGGTCCCAACACTTCATGGCAAACAGAAGGGGAAAAAGTGGAAGCAGTGAAAGATTTTCCTTTCTTTGGCTCCAAAATCACTGCAGCCATGAAATGAAATGACATTGTCTCCTCTGAAGAAAATCTAGGACTAACCTGACAGTGTATTAAAAAGCAGAGACATCACCTTGCTGACAAAGGTCTGTATAGTCAAAGCTATAATTTTTCCAGTAGTCATGTATGGATGTGAGAGTTGGACTATAAAGAAAGCTGAGCACCGAAGAATTGATGCTTCCGAACTGTGGTGCTGGAGAAGACTCTTTGCCAGGAGCCAGCATGAGGAACTCCACCCATGGAAAGGTCATGAGGAAGGAGGCTTCGGCATACGCAAAGGTGGGATCGAGCCTCAGGAAACCCCCTGTTCCCGAGCATCTACCCCCAAAACCAGAGTCTACCTACTTTACTGTTTTATGCTCTCACCTATACCTCTGACTTTACGGGGGGCTGACCCCCATTACCTCTCTCAGAGAAGGAGTTAACTTACAGCTCCAAGTCAATAAAAATTCCTGGGCGTGACAAGAGTGTTTCAACTTATGAACTCCTCTGAAGATTATCTAGCCTGCCTGTACAGGTTCGTTCGGCCACATGTGATTGTTTACAGCCTCCCAACCGTGAGAGGCATGAGATGTTTTAGACTTACTAAAGGCTAATTCTTTTGGGGAGTTAGAAATTATTAGTATAGTGGGTTGGTTAGGAATTATACTGGTGAAGGGTTTTTCATTTGTTGTGCCAATAATTGCTGCTAATTCCCTGCCTTGGGTGTGACAAGGGTGTCTCAGGTCAAACCTCTCTGCTGACAGACTAGCTTGTATGACAACCTCTCAACCATAAACAGCACAGAGAGTTTGAAGTATTTTGAAAATCTTAATTAGCATTTTGAAAATCTTAATTAGCATAGGGCTTTTCTCATTGTTAAGTCAATGATTGCCACCAGGCCTCCATATCCTTAGGCACCTGGGAATATATTAATGTATTTGGAATATAGAAAAGGAAATACAGTAGTTTTTGATGTTAGCAATACTAGACTTTTTGAGTTAATGAATTTTCTCTTTTGTTATAGATCACTGTACTTTGTTATAAATCACTGTGTCCTTGCTATATAAAAATGTAGCTTTATCAGTATCTTAAGACTAAATAGATCTTAAGGGGAACATTGGTGAAGGGTTTTCATTTATTGGGCTGATGTTTGCTGCTAAATCTCCATATTCCCTGCCCTTATAATGATTATAACTAGCATATAGGAGAAATAAGTATTAACCTTTAAGATTAATCATGTTAACCTTAGGTTAAATAAATTCCTTTCTTAGTTGTAACCCACTACACCCTCACCCTATAGGAATGCAACTTTATCTGGTACCTTCAGAGGGTGGCACCTGGTTTAAGGAAAAACACCCTTGGAAAAAATAAGTTTTTTGGTTATCAGGAAGAAAGGATCATAAAATCTAAGCAGGCCTCATGGCCATAAGATGATGTAAAACCCATAAGACCTTTGTATACGTTTATATGAAGCACCTAATTTTGACAAGGGTCAGGTTTGCTGACCCCCACATAACTCTGTATTCATCCCTATGTATAACAAAAAGTATATAAGCAAACCTGAAAAATAAAGAAATGGGATCAGTTTCTGGAAAGACTGATTCCCCCATGTCATTCTTTCTTTCCCCTTCTGGCTGAATTCCCATCTGGAGCATGGATGCTCACCACGTCTACTTACTTGCCTGGCTTTTAAGTTCCACTCGAGAAGGAGCCCAAGGAGGGGCACCTTCTGATATTCAAGTGGCGCCGGTGGCCCAATGTAGATGGTGCAAACTCCTTGTCTCGGAGTTTTATTGGTATTCCGCATAAACCAAGTTATTCAGTCTCTTTTTCTCCACGAATATTTCCTACTACACTATCCGTTTCTAATCTGTCTATATATCTGTAATTAAATAAGTTCTTTCCTAGGACGCTAACTCCATCCCCGCTTCGAATTACCCTGGATCCACCGGGGCTGGACCCCGGCAACTCTTGATAGTTCCTTGGACTGCTAGGAGATCACACCAATCAATTCTAAAGGAAATCAACCCTGAATATTCTTTGGAAGAACAGATGCTGAAGCTGAAGCTTCAATTCTTTGACCACTTGATGCGAAGACCTGGCTCATTGGAAAGGACCCTGATTCTGGGAAAGATTGAAGGCAAGAGGAGAAGGGGGTGGCAGATGATGAGATGGTTGAACAGTATCACTGACTCAGTACAGAGGAGTCTGGTGACTGGACAACGACAACATGCCAAACAACCCACTCCAGTGTTCTTGCCTGGGAAGTCCCACGGACAGAGGAGCCTGGCACGCTATAGCCCATGGGGCTACAAAAGAGTAAGACACTTAGCGACTAAATGGCAACAACAATCATGCCACAACTTCCCTCCTGCCCATCTGCAGTCAGTCCCTACTCCTGCCTTCAGTCCCAGGCAACCACTGATCTGCTTTCTCCCTCTATGATTCTGCCACATCTAGAAATCTCACATAAATGGAATTATATAATATTTGGGTTGGCCAAAAGTTCATCCAGTTTTTCTGTTTCATCTTATGGAAAGATGAAACAGAAAAACCCAGTGAACTTTTTGGCCAACCCAATAAAGAGTCTCTTTTCCTTAGCATAATGTTTTTGAAGTTCATCTTTTTTTTTTTTTTTGCATCCACCAATGATTTGTTCCTTTTATTGTTGGTAACTATAATGTTGTGTAGATACAACACAACTGTTTGTCTCTTCACTAATTGGTGAGCATTTGGATCATTTCCGATCTGGGCTCCTTAAGAATAGTGCCACTTTGAACACTTGTGAGCAAGTATTTGTGTAGATACGTATTTTCATTTCTCATGGATACATACATAACAGTTTGGAATTACTATGTTGTGAGTATATTTAATTTAAGAAACTGCCAAGTTTTTCCAAAGTAACTCTCAGTTTACATTTTCACCAGCGATGTATGAGGGTTCCTATTTCTTCATAATCTCAACACTTGTCATATTCTGTCTCTTGGGCTTATAGACATTCTAGTGAGTCTGTAGTGGATTCTCTGGAGTATTAACTGGCATTTCCCTAATGATTAATGGCAGTTAGCATCTCTGCATGGGGTTATTAGCCGTTTGAATATTTTCTTTGATGAAATCTCTGCTCAAGTCTTTTGCCTATTTTTTTTATTAGACTGTCTGATTAAGTTATAAGAGTTCTTTCTGTGCTCTATATACAAGTCCATTATCAGATATATGATTTCAGATATTTTCTCCTAATCTATATCTTAATTGTTTTATTAATGTTGTCTTCTGAAGTGAAAAATTTAAATTTTTAAATTGATGTATAATTCACACCCCATAAAATTTACCCTCTTAAGTTGTACAATGATGTGGTTTTTAGTATAGTTGAAGGTCGTACACCCACTCCTGCTATCCAATTCCAAAGCATTTCCATCATCTCCCGAAAGAAACCCTGTTCTCATTAGCAGTCAACCCCCCATTCCTACCTCTTCCCACCCCCTGAACCACTAATTTATTTACTGTCTCCATGGATTTGCTCATTCTAGACATTTCATATAAATGCAATCATATAATATGTAGCCTTTTTTTTCTGGCTTCTTTCACATAGCATAGTGTTTTCAAGATTGTAGCATGTATCATTACTTCATCTGTTTTTATGGCTGAATAATACTCCATTGTATGGAACAGAATAAAGAGCCCAGAAATAAATCAACACAAAAATGTTCAACTAGTATATAAGAGAGGCAGCAAAAATATACCATGGGGAATAGATAATCTCTTCAATAAGTGGTACTGGAAAAATAGGACAACTACATGTAAAAGAATAAATAAAACATTTTCTCACATCATAAACAAAATAAACTCAGAATGAGTTAAACACCAAATGCAAGACCTGAACCCATAAAATTCATAAAAGTAAACATGGGCAGAACATTCTTTGACATCAGGATATCAATATTTTTTTTATTGGCTCTACCTCCTAAGGTAGAAGAAATGAAAAATAAACAAATGGGACCTGATTAAACTTATTAATAAAAGCTTTTGCACAGCAAAGAAAGCCATCAACAAAAGAAGCAGACAACCTACTGAATGGGAGAAACTACTTGCAAATGGCATCATGTATCCAAAATACATGAACATCAACTCAATCTCCAGAAAGTGAAAAACTCAGTTACAAAATGGGCAGAAGACCCGAATAGACGTTTTCCAAAGAGGATACAGATGGCCAACAGGCACATGAAAAGATGCTCAACATCAGAGAAAGACCAGTTCTCTATGTTGTCACTTACATACAGAATCTAAAAAACAAACAAACAAATATAATAAAAGAGAAACCCATCACAGTGGAGGGGCAAGATGGCATGGGGAACTAAGGGGTACATACTACTATATATAAAATAAGACATAGGAATATAATGCACAGCACAATAATACAGCAGATATTTTATACTTTAAATGCGGGACAATCTATAAAAACATTGAATCACTATGTTGTACACCTGAAGCTAATATAATATTATAAATCAAATGGACTTTGATAAAAATAAATAAATATTTCAACAACCATAAAATAAAATGGTTAATGGTTACTTTTCTGTTATGTGAATCTTATGAAAAAAATTAGGATGACATTTGGGAGACGTATGCAGTGAGAGAGAATTTAAATGCTTGGGACTTTTGCCCAGCAGAAATGCCTTCTAAGCTACTCTTGATTCGAACTGGGCTGCATATGTTAGTTAACAAGTATGCTTTGTTTAAACCAGGAAGTAAGTTATTAAATCCTTTGATGCTTCTAAACAAAGATGAGAATTTCACCTCTTCTCTAAAAAAGTTGCATAATTAGTAAAATTTATATGCTGGAAAAAAAAGACTGCAGCTTTCATCTTGGTGCTCTCCTTCTTCCTCCCTCAGATCACTCATTCCAGGGTAAGCTAGGTGCAATGAGGTGAGGTAGCCCTATGGAGAACTTCATATGCTGAGCAAAGGCTTCCAGCCAATAGCCAGCAAGGAACTGCGGCCAGCCAGCTGCCACCTGAGTCAGCATGAAAGCAGATCCTCTCCTAGTTGAGTCTTCAGATAAGACTGCAGCCCTGCCAACAGCTTGACCACAACCGCATGAGAGACCAGAGGTACCCAGCTATGCCATTCCTGCATTCCCGATGTATGGAAACTATGAGACGATAAATGCTTGTTGTTTTAAGCCCCTACATTTTGGAGTAATTTGTTACGTAGCAATAGATAAGTAAAACTATAGACTTCCACTCTTCCTATCTGAAGGTCTAGCAGTTTTTCAAGGATAAACGTTTCTCAATTTGTTTTCTGCCTGTGGTCAATTTCCAGAGCCCTAACATTTCATTTTTAAATACTTTTATCCTGTCTTATACCTCTTGTTTTTGCAAAGAAGATTCACCAACCTCTTCACATAGACATAGCCAGAAGTCTGTAAGGCTGCCTGATTTTTATCTTTTTTTTAAAAATTTTTATTTCTGAAACCAATTTTGTTCACTCAGGGAAACAAAAATAATGTCAAATAATTATTGACATGCCAGAAATATGAGAACAATATTAATTTTAAAAACTATTAGTATGTAATACATAGTACTTGAAATTTTGCGTCCTTTAGATTTTGCACATAAGATAGAAATGATAATTTGTTCTTTACACAAATGATAATATGCTTATGAAGATTTTTTCCTTTTCTGAAAAATTTTTTAAATTGTATTTATTTTTAATTGGAGGATAATTATCTTATGCTTAAACTCCACTCAAAATAATCTCACGCCAATCCTCTTTAGTTTGCATAAGCATTTTCTCAAGAAAGAGAAATTGTGTATTTTACTGACCAGGTTTCCAAGGTAATACCATCATTTCCTCACTATCCCAAACAGTCAGCCCTCCAGCTGGCAACCTGAACTTCCTAACTTTGGAGGAAACCAATCCTTTTCTATAAAATTCTTGCCCAGGCAACCTAGAAACATAGGAATTTACCTTAACTACTTCCTGAATTTTGTGCCCTTATCCAAGGACCCCTTAAAAAGGAAACAACTTGTATTTTGAATGTTACATAGCACTTCAATTTACAGAATGTTCTGAGGAAGACTTTCCGGGTGGTGCAGTGGGTAGGAATCTGCCTGCCATTGCAAGGGACAATGCAATTCCTGGTCCAGGAAGATCCCACATACCGCAGAGGAACTAAGCCTGTGCACTGCAACTACTGAGCCTGCCTGCCCCAACCACTGACGCCCTCACTCTAGAGCCAGCGGGTTGCAACTACAAGTCCCATAGAAGCCGCTGCAGTGAGAAGTCTGAGCACCGTTGCTGGAGTAGTCCCTGCCCCCCCACAGCTACAGGAAGTGCACATGTGGCGCTGAAGACCCAGCCGCCAAAAATAAGGAAACAGAAAAAATAAATAAAGCAGTGTGAGCACGTCAAAAGAGAAAAAGAACTGGCTTCAGTAGAAACGCTGGTTGGCTTGAGTACAGACCTGGAGTAGACAGGATAAAGTAACTTACTTCAAACCCCTTGAAGAGAAATCAAGTTTTTAGATGCTTGGATTCAAAGAGGAAACCATTGTAATAGATATGGTGATAGAGAGTCCAGAAAAAGAAAGGGCTGGACACCAGGTGGGGCTTCCCTGGTAGTTTAGCTGGTAAAGAATCTGCCTGCAATGCAGGAGACCCGTTTGATTCCTGGGTCGGGAAGATCTCCTGGAGAAAGGATAGGCTGCCTACTCCAGTTTTCATGAGCTTCCCCAGTGGCTCAGATGGAAAAGAATCTACCTGCAATGCAGGAGACATGGGTTCAGTCCCTGGGTTGGGAAGATCTTCTGGAAGAAGGCATGGCAACTCACTGCAGTATTCTTGCCTGGAGAATACCCATGGATAGAGGAGCCTGGCGGGCTACAGTCCATGGGGTTGCAGAGTCAGACATGACTGAATGACTAAGCACAGCACAGACATCAGGTATTTCTGGTTCAATTCAAAGTAAGATCCTTTGACTCACAAATAATTTTGGCTGATGCCCTTTATACCTTGGCTTTTATAGCCCTCATTTATGATTCAGGAATAATGATCAAATACAACCCACTTGTGCCAATGAACCAGGCCTGCCAAATACAGAGCAGATGCCAGGATGGGCGTTAGAAATGGGGGATGAAAGGCACTGGGTAAATGAAGAAACATTGACGGGAACTTCCTGCGCACCAGTCTCAGTTTTCCGCCCTGAAGCCTCTTGCCACACAATGGCCAACCTTGAGGGCACAGCCAGGCAAAGAAGGCAAATCTATAAAACAGATGGATTTTTTTTTAAGGGCATGCTCCTATTTGCATGGAGTTGAGACCATGCATCTTGTGGCTGCCTCCTCCACCCTCAGGACTTCTGTACTTCTGTACTTCCTAGCAGCTGACCACCTAAACCAATGAAGCCCCCACTCCACATCCATCTCTGTTACACAGTGCTGCGTTGTTTACCAGGCCCTTCCTTGTTTATTTGTCTACGTGTTTATTATCTGTTTTATCTTCTCTGGAGTATAATCCTGGGGCAGCACGGATTTGACTGTATTCTTCTCAGCACAGTGCTTGCAGTAGTAGGCATGTAGTAAATAGTTGAGGTGAAGACTCAAAGAAACTTTTTATTTATTTATTTTTGTTTTTAGTTTTTTAGTTTTTTATTTTTTAAATTTGAAAAACTTTAATTCTTACATGCATTCCCAAACATGAACCCCCCTCCCACCCCCCTCCCCATAACATCCTTCTGGGTCATCCCCATGCACCAGCCCCAAGCATGCTGCTCAAAGAAACTTTTTAAAAGTCTCTGGTTCAAGCATCTTTTTAATATACACACTGGACAATACTACTTCAATGTCTGACACATACTTCAACCTTGTAGTGACCAAAATGCAATTATTTTTGTCCCTGCACTTCCCTCCAGGAGTTGTTTTCCACCCTGACCTCTCTCCTGGATTCTTGGCCCAGCCTCCTGTTATAACTGCCTCCTGTTGTGTTCCCTTAGATTTGTTTCCTGAGTGACCTTCTGAAGCTTAAACCTGATCACATCATACCACTGCTTAAAACTCCTGGGCGGCTCCACGTTGACCTCATACAAGGCCAAATTATTGGGACTTCTCTCATGGTCCAGTGGCTAAGACTACACGCTTTCAATGCAGAGGGCCAGGGTTCAATCCCTAGTCAGGGAACTAGGTCCCACGTGACGTAACCAAGCGTTCACATGCCACAACTAAAAAGATTCCACATGCAGCAACAAAGATTGAAGACCCAGTGTGCTGCATTCAGACCTGATACAGCCAAATAAACAAATGTTAAGCAGGGCACTAAGGCCTTCACTGGTGTGACTCTTGTCCATCTGTCTACCCTCCACGCATCTCAGCCCCAGCCACACTGAGCCCCCTGCAGTTCCCCAAATGTAACTGCACCTTGGCCTCTATTTTTCTTGCCTTCCTGTCTTCTGGTGAGTCCCTTCTTTCCTGGGTTACCTCATCTATGAAGGTTTTTGTTTTGTTTTTACCAATATTGTATTTCTCAAGACTCAATTTTAAGTGACAGAAACCCACCACAAACTAGCTTTAGTGAAAGAGGGATGGCATAACTCATACAAACGATGACCAGTTGGAGCTGGCTTCAGGAATGGCTGGATCCAGACACTTGAATGATACTGTTAACTGTCTGTCTCTGTGTACACACACACACATACACACTCTATACACATTTTGGCTTCCTGTTAGAAGTTGATCTCATTTTCTGTTGCTCAGGGAAAAATGTCACAAGATGCTCCAGACTTAAACACAGTTTAGACATCCCAAGGGAGAGCAAAAATTTATTTCTCCTGGTTTCAGCTTATAAAAATTACGGGAGGGCTTCCCTGGTGGCTCAGTGGTAAAGAATCAATCTGTCAAAGGCAGGAGACATGGGTTCTATCCCTGGGTTGGGAAGATTCCACCTGCCTCACAGCAGCTAAGCCCACGCACCACAATTATTGAGCCTGCGCTCTAGAGCTTGCGAGCCACAGTGACTGCAGACCAAACACCCTGCAGCCCATGCTCAAGAGAACCCACCACAAGGAGAAGCCTGTGCACCACAGCTAGAGAGCAGACCCCGCTTGCAGCAACTAGAGAACCCTGTTCAATAGCAAAGACCTAGCACAGCCAAAAACAACATAAATAAATAATTTTTTTAAATTATGGGAAACACTAGCTTGGCTGAAGACACATGACTGGTCATTGACCTGTGGATGGAGGGACAAGTTATGGTTGATCAGGCCTTGACCATCCCTCTGTACCTGGGGAAGGAGGATGAGTACTCCCTTTGATGGAGAGCCATTCTCCAATAAAAGAGAAGGTGCTGTCATTAGGAAAATAGACTAGACCACTCCACTAATGTCTATTATGATCATCTTCTCACCTTCTCTCCTGCTCTGTTCATGTTTCACTATCTTGTGTGCCGAAACAGTGGGCTTAGTGGGGGACAGAACAGAATTTTGAGTCAGATGAACATAGATTCAATTATTGGCTTGCTAATAACTCTATGACCTTGAGAAAATTTTAAACCTTTCTGTGCCTTTATTTTTCATCTGTGTAATATTTTGGTCTTGTTGTGAGGATTAAAGACAACATAAACAACATATCCTACATACAGTAGGTAGCATTATTAACAACACTCATAACAATTGATTATATTTGCTTATCTTTTCCTTCTAGATCATGAGTTCCTGAGGCAGGGCTTTTAGGTACAGTAAAACTTAGCTATAGTAGCAAGGCTCAAGTGTATCATAGACAGATATATCAGTTTGCTAGCGCTGTCTTAACAAGTACCACCGTATGGTTGGGCCACCAAAGATGGATGTTCTATTGCTCTCTGTTCATCCCCTGCTCTACCAGTGTCTGCTTTACCTACCTACACCCTTCTCACTTCCCTCTTAATCATAGAGCCTAATCAGTAGGTGTTGCTGGAGAAGACTCTTGAGAGTCCCTTGGACTGCAAGGAGATCAAACCAGTCAATCCTAAAGGAAATCAACCCTGACTATTCATTGGAAGGTCTGATACTGAAGCTGAAACTCCAGTACTTTGGCCACCTGATGTGAAGAACTGACTCACTGGAAAAGACCCTGAAGCTGGGAAAGATTGAAGGCAAAAGGAGAAAGGGGTAGCAGAGGATGAGATGGTTAAATAGCATCACCGATTCAATGGCTATGAATTTGAGCAAACTTCTGAGAGATGGTGGAGGACAGAGGAACCGAGCATGCTGCAGTCATGGGGTCACAGAGAGTCGGACTCGACTTAGTGACTGCTGAGCTGAACTGCATTAGTAAGTACATATGTACTTGCCTCTGGCGCCAGCTAGTGATTATTCTAACCTTCAGCTCAGAGCTATCTCTACTAGGATAGTTTATCAAAGAGGTGGTGAGAGATGCACCCCTCTACTGGTTTCCCTGGCAACCAGTGAGCCAACCTGATGTCCCTTCCTCCTAATCTCCCTCTTCCCCTGGGAGCAAAGACTGCTGCCACGTCCTGCCCACCATCTGCCACACACAGTGGGGTTTCCCTCCAGGACCTTGCTTCCGACCTGTAAGATCTCCCTATCCATTAAACCATTGTTGTCTTTGTTGCTGACTCCAGGCTCTTTCTTTGGCCTTGAGGCTGGGTAAATACAGGGCTTACAAGCCTGTGGGATGCAGCCCAACAACCGCAGACTAGGTGACTAGAACAGCAGAGATTTTTCTTACAGTTCTGGAGGCCAGAACTCTGAGGTCAAGACATTAGCAAGATTGATTTAATCTTAAGCACTTCTCTTTGGCTTGTAGCTGACTGTCTTCCCTCTGTGTCTATTCAGTTCAGCTCAGTGGCTCATTCCTGTCCAACTCTGCGACCCCATGGACTGCAGCACGCCAGGCCTCCCTGTCCATCACCAACTCCCGGAGTTCACTCAAACTCATGTCCACTGAGTCAGTGATGCCATCCAGCCATCTCATCCTCTGTCGTCCCATTCTCTTCCCAACTTCAATCTTTCCCAGCATCAGTCTTCAGATGAGTCAGTTCTTCTCATCAGGTGGCCAAAGTATTGGAGTTTCAGCTTCCACATCAGTCCTTCCAATGAACACCCAGGATTGATCTCCTTTAGGATGGATTGGTTGGATCTCCTTGCAGTCCAAGGGACTCTCAAGAGTCTTCTCCAACACCACAGCTCAAAAGCATCAATTCTTCTGCTCTCAGTTTTCTTTATAGTCCAACTCTCACATCCATACATGACCACTGGAAAAACCATACCCTTGACTAGACGGACCTTTGTTGGCAAAGTAATGTCTCTGCTTTTTAATATGCTGTCTAGGTTGGTCATAACTTTCCTTCCAAGGAGTAAGTGTCTTTTAATTTCATGGCTGCAGTCACCATCTGCAGTGATTTTGGAGCCCCCCAGAATAGTTTGTCACTGTTTCCACTGTTTCCCCATGTTTGTGTCTATTAATACATCCTAATTTCTCCTTCTTGTAAGGATACCAGCCCTACTGAATTAGAGCCCACCCTAATAACGCCATCTAAACCTCACTCCCGCTTTGAAGGTTCTGTCTCTCCATAGAGTCATATTCTGAAGTAATGGAGGTTGGGACTTCATATACATTTGGGGGAAAACAATTCAATCCATTACGATTAATTTCTGTTCACTGAAATAATTTACTACTGAAAAGGTATGCATGATAAGGCAAATTTTGAAGACAAGGGAAGAATTTAGTTCTGTCTGCCCCAGTCTTGGCTTTACAATTACGGTCCCTTGTATTTATGTAGTCTTGCTTTTTTGGTTCTCCAGGGCCTCTTGACATCTATTATTTGACTTCACGGTGTCATCCTAGGGGCCTGGATGAGGTTTCATGACCAGGGATCCAGAAGGAAATGGCAACCCACTCCAGGATTCTTGCCTGGGAAATTCCATGGACAGAGAAGCCTGGTAGGCTACAGTCCATGGGGTCGCACGAGTCGGACACGACTGAAGCGGCTTAGCATGCACACACGCCAGAAGACGAAAGGTTAACGAGAAATGGTCAGCAGGGGGCGCTGTGAACAAGTCCTGAGAAATCCAAGGAGAAACCCGCTGTGGTTTTGCCCTCAGACCTGGAGCTGGCCCAGCGTCCTACCAACTGACTCAATTACCTCTGCACTTCGGTGCCTGGCTATTAGTTGGGCTCAGGCCATAGTTTCATCCTAGGGCATCTCACCACAAATTAGGTCCCAGCCCAGGGATCTGGTCCAGCGTAAGCACACTTTCATGCTTGGGAACCGAGGGGACAATGCGAGTTCACTGGGATCCCAGCCAGTCTTTCAACCCTGCCTGGGTCCCAGGAAACATTGCTGATGTTTGGGAAAGCCTGTATCTCCAGGGGTAGCTGTGGGCCCAGCGGTGGTCACACTGTGAACAGCAGGCTGGGTGAACTGGATTTGTACCTGGATGCCCACCCTGAAGAAAGCTTTACAGTGCTTTGAGAGGTCTCATTCACAGTCCCTCACTGAAGCCCACTGATCTTCTTGGGCATCCCTTCTCGGGCTTTGATTATTGGAAGTAGATGCTTGTATTCTGTCAACTCATTTATATCTGAAGTCCTGTGGTAGATGCCTTTGGTCTTCACGTCATCCTTCGTTTTTTCTTGAAACAGTATACTGCCCTCCTTCAGAGGAATTCAACTCCCATTCCGTGGGCTCTGGATAGGGCTGCCCTCACATATCTGCCCTGACCCCTAGCCTCAACAGATGGGAAAGATCCGGGCTCGTGGGATGGCAGACCTGGCAGGAGGAGAGCTTCCAAAAGAGGGAAGTCAGAAATGTGCTCAGAGATCAGGCTGGCGTCTCACAAGGCTTGGCGAGAGGTCACCCATCACTGAGAACTCACTTAGGACAGAGGTGCAGCATGAAGGCTGTCCTTGTCCTTTCTCTTGTGGAGGACAGGGAAGCAGAGAGTGAAGTTTCTATGAACTGAGCTTTGTGCATGCTATCTACGATATTAGAATTTTCCTTCTGTTCAAGGCAGGTAGCCTGGCCTTTGTGTTCCTTCATCAGATGAAGTCTGTGCTCTATGGTAGAAAGCAGAAGCTGCTGAGACACAACGTTTCTTTAATCGTGCATGTCGTATGTGGGGGATGGTGAGGGAGGGGATGCCAAACCTCTCCAAGTCCCAAACTCCTTAAAGAGTTAGGTGCCCCAAGGAAACAGGCAATGCCTTTCAGAAACAGGTAGAAGCAGTGGAAGGACAGAGGAGTTCTGGGGTCTGTTAACAGCAAGGGACTGAGGCCCCCACAACCATTTATGTGGGTATTGATGTGCTGGAGCCACATAACAGCTCACGGGAGGTGAATGTTCAGTTTTCAGGAATTTTGCAAACGCGTTGGTCTTATTTCAGTAGCTTGAAATCAGCCAGGCTGGAGGTGTTTACACCATGGAAACTGGCCCAAGCTGAAGGCCAGGGTTCTTCTTATTGCTGTGTGTAAGAGTGAGCTTTCTCCCAATCTCATCATTTCAGCATACGGCTTCTTCCTTGGGGAGAATGAGTGACAGGTGGGAGAGAGTGTTCTCCTCTAAAAAGCAGACTGAAGGTTCTTTATGGAAACACATGGAAAATGGAGAGAGAAGACACTCCCTCTTTCACTCTTCCTTCCTCATTCTTTTCTTCCTTCCTCTCTTCCTTTTTATTTTTTACCTCATAATCATACCTATACTGGGAAATTTTAGAGAAGAATAGGAAGCAGCAAGGTATGATGGTTGAGAGCAGATCTTTGCAGTTAGACAGAATTTGGGTTCACACCCCAGCTCACACACTCTCTAGCTGTGTGATGTCGTATAAAATAAAGTTGGAGTGAGAAGCATCTTGTTATGTACCTGGGGCAGAAGTCAGGCTGCTCTGCTCATCGGCTCTTTCAGAAGATCTCAGAGATTCCTACCCTCTCCTTGTGTTGAGCCTCTGCCACCATGGGTGATAGCAGTCACAAGTCTGGTCCACAGAAGGTGGGTATGGTCTCGGTGCTATCCTGACAACTCATGCAGAACCCACGCCTCAACACCCCAAGAAGCTCATCTGCCTCTTCTAAGAACAAAATGCCAACTGCTCTGAACATCTGTCCTTCAGTCTTTTTAATGAGGGAGTAAGTAAATTCCACGGCTTTTCTGAATTTTGATTTCTTCATCCATAAGATGGATAAAATACAGCCTTTTTGCTTTTTGTGGATACAGATTAACGGGCCCAGAACCACTGCAAATTTGTGACTGGAAGTTTCTGGAGTTTCCCACTTGGATTCAATTAGGATCATGACTGGCTTGGTTGCCTCCCCCAGGCTGAAAGAAAAATACCATCATTAACCTTTAATTATTCACAACAAACCCAAAGGAAAAGTCCTTGGCCCAGGTCCTAATGGAGTTATTAAGGCTCTGTTTCTATTCAGCTGTTTAAACTCAAGGCAAATAACCTGGCATTTTTCTGCGGCTTCTCTCCATAGAATGTGAAGAACCAAGAATAAACCCTCCCTACCAGTGCATGCTAGTGCCGGAACCAAACATCTTTGCCATCTTGGTTTTGCTTGCTTTACTTTTCCCACCCACTGTTCTCATTTAGTTGTGTTATTGGAGTGTGTGTGTGTGTGTGTGTGTGTGTGTGTGTGTGTAGGAGTACGTGTGTGGTCTGTGTAGAGGGAAACTTTGGAATGATCACACATGGTGTGTAAGGCTCTCCACTCTGCCCAACTCCTGAAAGAGGAAAGACAAAAGGGAAAAAAAAGAAATTAAGATGAGACAAAATCAGGCAATATAATAATAATAAAAAAAGCCTATGTACCAAAGTCAGCTCTTTCCTTTCCTCAATTTTATGCTCTTTCTTCTTTTTAATGCATATGAGTTTATTTCTCCCCTTCTCTTTTTGATGTTTCTTTGCTCTCTCTGTGCCCTCATTAACTCAACCTCATTAACATGTCCAAATCCAGGAGTCATTATCCTGACACCATCCTCTGCATCCTGCAAGTCCTACTTCTCTGTCTAAATTTCCCCAACTATTCTCAGGTTCTACTTCAGGTCAGCTGCCCAAGTTTAAAACAAACAAACAAACAAACAAAACAAAACAAAACAAAAAACCCTCAGAATTCTTCCTTATTTAAAAATACGCTTATTGAGATATAATTTACGTACAATGAAAATTCATCAGTTTTGATTATAAAATCTAATGCCTTTGAACAAATGTACATAGTCACGTAACCATCACTACAATCAAGACTTTTCCACTGCCTCAAAAAGTTTCCTTCCTATCACTGTAGTTTTGCCTTTTCTAGAATGTCATATGAATAAAATCATATAGTAGTCTTTTGTATCTGGCTTCTTGTCTTAGCATATTGCATTTGAGATTTATCTATATTGTTGCATGTATCAATAACTCACTCATTTTTATTTCTGAGAAATACTGCATTGTATAGGTATATCACAACTGTCTGTTTACCAGTCGATAAACATTGGCATTGTTTTGTTTTGGGTTATTATGAATTAAGTGCTATGAATATTCACATACAGGCCTCTATGTGGACATATATTTTCCCTTCTCATGGGTATAGAATTTTATTTCACTTCTAGCAAGCAAATTGCTGAGTTGTCTGGTAAGTGTAATTTAAGTTTTTAAAACACTGATAAACTATTTTACAAAGGGGTTGCATGATTTTTATTCCCACCAGCAAAATATGAGGATTCCAGTTGCTCCTTATCATTGCCAACACTTTGCACTGTCAATCAAAAAAATTTTAGCCTTTCAAGTAGATGTGTAGTATTACCTTATTGTCCTTTTGTGTTTCCCAGATAAATCATGTTGCTAAGTATATTTTCATGTGCTTATTTGTCTTGAGGATACCTTCTTTGGTAAATTGTCCACATTCTTTTCTCATTTAAAAATTAGGCTGTTTGCCTGTCAGGATGGCTATCATCAAAAAGAATACAAATAAACACAGGAAAGGAAACCATACACAAAATGAAAGAAAACCCACCAAATGGGAGAAAGTATTTGCAAATGATGTGACCGACAGGGATGCAATTTCCGAAGTATAGAAACAGCTCATACAACTCAATATCACAAAACAAAAGACCTAATCAAAAACAGGGGACAAGATCTAAAAAGGCATTTTTCCAAAGAAGACATATAGATGGCCAACAAGCACATGAATACATGCTCAACGTCACTAATTATTAGAGAAGTGCAAAACAAAACAACAATGAGGTATCCTCTCCCTCGGGTCAGAATGTGTGTGTGTGCGTGTATTTACGTGCATACTCGGTCGTGTCTGACTCTGCGGCCCTATAGACCACAGCCCGCCACACTCCTCTGTCCCATGGAATTTTCCAGCAAGAATACTGGAGTGGGTTGCTGTTTCCTCCTCCAGGGGATCTTCCCAACCCAGGAATTGAAACTGCATCTCTTTGGTCTCCTGCATTGGCAGACAGGTTTCTCGCCACTAGCACCACCTGGGAAACCCCCCTGGTCAGAGCCATCATCAAAAAGTCTGCAAATGATAACTGCGGGAGAGGGTGTGGAGAAAAGGAGCCCTCCTACACTGTTGATTGGAATGTAAATCGGTACAGCCACTATGGAGAGCAGTATGGAGATCCTAACAAAACTAGAAATAGAGTTACTATATTATCCTGCAATCCACTCCTGGACAGAGAAAATCATAATCCAAAAAAGATACATACACAAAAAACATACAGTGTTTATTGCAGCACCATTTATAATAGCCAGTGCTTGGAAGCAACCTAAATGTCCATGACAGATGAATGGATAAAGATGTGGTATATGTATCCAAAGGAATACTGCTCAGCCAAAAAAAAAAAAAGAAATAATGCCATTTGTAGCAACATGGATAAACTTAGAGATTATCATACTAAGTGAAGTGAGGTGAAGCAAACAGAGAAAGACAAATAAATACCTTATGATATCAATAATATATGTGGAATCTAAAATATGACACAAATGAACTTATTTACAAAACAGAAAGAGACTCACAGACACAGAAAACAGACTTATCACCAAAGGGTAGGGAAGGGATAAATTAGTAATTTAGGATTAACATATACATACTACTATATATAAAATTGATAGCCAACAAGGAACTACTGTGTAACTCAATATTTTATAATGACCTATAAGGAAAAAGAATCTGAAAAAATATATTTGTATGTATATATATATATGTATATCTGAATAGCTGTGTGGTAAACCTGAAATTAACACGACATTTTAAATCAACTATATTTCAGTTAAACATAAAGAAGGCAAATAAGAAATGTTGACAAGGATGCGGAGAATATTCTCACTATTGGTGAGAATGGAAACTGGTGTAGCCACTGTGGAAAACAGTATGAAGGTTTTTCAAAAAAATTAAAAATAGAAATAGAATTACGATATGACCTGGCAATTCCATTCCTGGGTATATATCTGAAAAAAACAAAAACACTAACTCAAAAAGATACATGCACCCCAATGTTCATAGCAGCATTATCTACAACTGCCAAGATATGGAAGGAATCTAAATGTTTGTTGACAATTAAAGGAATAAAAAAGATGTGTATATATACACATATAATTGTCCACACGCACACACAATGGAATACTATTCAGTCTTTAAAAAATGAAATTTGGCCAGTTATAGCAACATGGATGGATGTGGAGGGTTTTATACCAAGTGAAATAAGTCAGACAGAAAATGGCAAATCTATACAATGTCATGTATATGCAGAATTTAAAAAATACGACAAACTAGTGAATATAACAAAAGAGAAGCGACTCACAGGCATAGAGAATAAATTAGCGGTTACAGTAGGGAGAGGGAAGGAGGGAGGGGCAACATCAGGGCAGGGAATTAGGTACAAAATACTAGGTATAAAAAAGCTATAAGCATACTATTGTACAACTTGGAATATAGCCAATGTTTTTTAAAACTGTAACTGGACTATAACCTTTAAAAAGTATGAATATTGTAGACCTGCAACATATAATATTTATATCAACCACTCTTCAATTTTTAAAAAATGGATTTTTTATTTTTATTGTTGATTTGTAAGAGTTCTTTGAATACTCTGGATAGGAAATTCCCTGGCAGTCCAGTGGTTAGGATTTGGTGATTTCAGGGCCATTGTCTGGGTTCAATCCCTGGTCAGGGAACTAAGGTTCTGCAAGTTGTGTGGCAAGCCCCCCCAAATTCTGGATTATAAGTTATTTATCAGATACACATTTTGCCTATGGAAATAAATCAAAATTCAAAAAGTCTTATATGAGGTTTTTCACTTCAATGTTATTTACAATTGTGATGAAACTGGAAAGAAGTTACAATCTAATAAAAGGGAAACTGTTCACTTCCTTGAAATTCAAAGACATGTTTCAGTCATTTATTAACACTAAAAATATAAAGACATGGAAACCGCTTTTTATGTAATGTTAGGCAGAAAATAAAATTATGTATCATATCAGCTATGCATTAAGAAAACTTGGAAGTATATGCCAAAATAATAAGGGTGCTACTCTGAGTGGTAAGATTATGGCTGGTGTTTAAATTCTCTACGGTTTTCTGTTCTTTTCAAGATTGATAACAGAAAGAAGCCTTAGTTTTAAAAAAAATCTCATAAAGAAGTAAATGGTTAACACTGTGGTTGGTGCTTCCTTTACATGCTCACCTAGACTGCAGCATGATTTGTGATACCATTAAAAACCAAGTGAGGGCTTTCCGAGTGGCTCAGCAGTAAAGAATCTGCCTGCAAAGCAGAAACCACAGGAGATGGGGGGTTTGATCCCTGGCTTGGGAAGATCCCCTGGAGGAGGGCATGGCAATGCCTTCCAGTATTCTTGCCTAGGAAATTCCATGGACAGAGCAGCCTGGCAGGCTATGGTCCATACGGTTGCAAAGAGTTGGACACGACTGAAGTGACTTAGCACACATACGAAAACCAAGCGAGTTAGTTAATAGCATAACAGACCCCCCAAAATCTTTGAACTGTAATTCCAGCTTTGCCCTTGAACTTCAGACAATTTTTTACTCCTGTTTAAAATGGGACTCAGAACTGTGAAGCTAGCATAGCTGTCATTTAGCTTTCTGGGGAACTGCTTCCCAGGTATGTGCTCTCAAATAAACACAACAGCTCTTATACTTTTGTTCACTGACTTGGGGAGATAATCTTGAGAAATCAGGCATGCCTTTAATATTTAGAAGACAGAGCCGTTGTGCTCCTGGTCATACACAGATACAGAGAGCTGGAGGGCAAGCAATGAAGGCTATTAAAGAGAAAAGTCTTGAGTTGAAGAAAATACTGGAGGCAAGAATAGAAGAATAGGGTGAAATGAGGAAATGGAGGAAAGAATTGAGAACCTAAGTAAATAAGTCTCAGGACAGAGAATTGACAGACTTTGAATAAGAACTTTGTAGCTATGGCTGTGCCTGTAAAGTCTTATCCTGAAAATAACTTGTGTCCTTTTATTCATGAGAGCTTCCCTGGTGGCTCAGAGGGTAAGGCATCTGCCTGTAAGGCGGGAGACCTGGGTTCGATGCCTGGGTGCGGAAGATCCCCTAGAGAAGGCAATGGCAACCCACTCCAGTATTTTTGCCTGGAAAACCCCATGGACGGAGAAGCCTGGTGGGCTACAGTCCATGGAGTCGCAAAGAGTCGGACACAACTTAGCGACTTCACTTTCTTTTATTCATTTTCAATATTTCTAGTTTTTCAGCTATTTATGTTATCCTCTGAAGAGGATGTCCTGGAAAGAGAGGACAATTATTCCTGGGTTTATTGAGAGAAAGGGATTTAAGCTGCTTCTGCAGGGATGGGCCGTCATAAGAAGGCAGTTTCCTCAGGAAACATATTTTGTGAAGATTAGTGATTCAGCTCATATCAGAAATATTTTTGAGCCAAGTCAGTTACTTTACCAAAGACAGGCACATGATGTATGTTTTCTGATGAGTAATCCATGAACCCAAGAAATAATATTCAAATGATTATTCAGAAGATCAAATAGAGGGTTTTAAAAAAATTTGGTAGCCAAAAAAATCTAACCAATTTTTTTTTCTGAAACTTGATAATGTGGAAATACAAAGGGCCTAGAATAACTCACAAAATCTTGAAGAAAAGAAAGTGGGAGAACTTCCTCTGTTATATATTTACATCTATTAGAAATTATTTTGGCACAAATATAGGCATACTGATCAATGAAATAAAGTATGAATCCATAAGGAGATCAATGAATATGTAGATATTTTATTTATGACAAAAGAGACACTGCAAAGCATTAAAGAAAAGATAATCTTTTCAATAAACAGCCCTAGGAGAATTGAATAAATTATGGGGAGAAACTTGCCCCTTACCTCACATTGTATATAAAAATTCATTTTAGATGTATCATAGACTAAAATGTAAAAGGCTAAATAAAGCTTCTAGAGGAAGAAGAACTTCATGACTGCAAGACAAGGAAAGATTATTTAAGCACTAATCATAAAGAAAATGATCGTTTGAGTATTAAATACATTACAATTTAAAGCCTCATTAAAGGTAAGGAAAGGCTTTAAAAAATTTTCTATTTATTTATTTTTGGCTGTGCTGCATCTTTGTTGCTTTGCATGGGCTTTCTCTAGCTGCGGCGAGCAGGGGCTCTGCTTCATTGCAGTGCGCAGGCTTCTCCTTGAAGTGCCTTCTCTTGCTGCGGAGCACAGGCTCCAGGTGCGCGGGCTTCCGTAGTTGCAGCGCGTGGGCTCAGTAATTGTGGCTCCTGGGCTCTAGCGCACAGGTTCCGTGGTTGTGGCACTTGAGCTTAACTGCTCCACAGCATGTAGAATCTTCCTGGACCATGGATTGAACCCATGTCCCCAGGATTGGCAGGCAGATTCTTATACACTGAGCCACCAGGGAAGTCCCTGGCAAGACTTTTAAGTTAGGAGACAAAAAGAACTGATTGTAAAGAAAAAGATGCATAAATTTGAGATTAATTTGACATTAGTATTAAGAACTCCTCTTTACTAAAAGATACAGAAAATGGAGAAAATATTTGTAACACCTATAACCTACAAAGAGTTCATGTATGAAATACATAAAGAAAGCCTACAAACCAGTAAGAAAATGATAGTCAACACAAAGGAAAAATGGGAGCACTTGAACAGATGCTTCTGCGGGAAAAGAGAAAAAAACGATATCAAATGGACAGAGACATATGAAAAGATACTTAAAATCACTAATAATCAGGGCAATACAAATAAAAACTATAACCAGACATCATTTGATACCCACTAGAATGGCTAAAATTAAAAGACCAACACTACCAAGTGTTGATAAGGATGTGGGTAACAGATACTTTTAGAGAAGGCGATGGCACCCCACTCCAGTACTCTTGCCTGGAAAATCCCATGGACGGAGGAGTCTGGTAGGCTGCAGTCCATGGAGTCGTGAAGAGTCCGACACGACTGACCGACTTCACTTTCACTTTTCACTTTCATGCATTGGAGAAGGAAATGGCGACCCACTCCAGTGTTCTTGCCTGGAGAATCCCAGAGACAGGGGAGCCTGGTGGGCTGCCGTCTATGGGGTCACACAGAGTCGGACACGACTGAAGTGACTTAGCAGCACCATCAGATACTTTTATATGGTCCTGAAGGAGTGCAGATTATGACAACATTTTGGAAAATTTTATAGTATTTAATAAAGTTGAGGGTACATATAACTTTCTACCCATCAGTGCCATATATAAGTGCCATATATAAGAATATACCCAACAAAAATATGTGCACACATTTTTAAAAAGACATATCCAATAACATATCTTTTAAAGTTCATAGCAGCTCTATTTGTAATCATCTCCAACTATAAACTCAATAGAAGAATAGATTAAACATCAATAGAAGAATGATTAAACAAATTCATAAAACAAAAATGCTATTATTTTATTGGTATACTTAGTGGTTTTAGTTTAGTTCAGTCACTCAATCGTGTTTGACTCTTTGCTACCCCATGAACCGCAGCATGCCAGACCTCCCTGTCCACCACCAACTCCCTGAGTCTACCCAAATCCATGTCCATTGAGTCGGTGATGCCATCCAACCATCTTATCCTCTGTTGTCCCCTTCTCCTCCTGCCCTCAATCTTTCCCAGCATCAGAGTCTGTAGTTTCAGCTTCCACATCAGTCCTTACCAATGAACACCCAGGCCTGGTCTCCTTTAGAATGGACTGGTTGGATCTCCTGGCAGTCCAAGGGACTCTCAAGAGTCTTCTCCAACACCACAGTTCAAAAGCATCAATTCTTCAATGCTCAACTTTCTTTATAGTCCAACTCTCACATCCATACATGACTACTTAGTGGTACGTGAAGTGAAGTCACTCAGTCATGTCTGACTCTTTGTGACCCCATGGACTGACTATAGGCCACCAGGCTCCTCAGTCCATGGAATTTTCCAGGCAAGAGTACTGGAGTGGGTTGCCATTTCCTTCTCCAGGGGATCTTCCCAACCCAGGGATCAAACCCAGGTCTCCCACACTGTAAGCAGATGCCTTACTGTCTGAGCCACCAGGGAAGCCCTTATATGACTTGGTGGTATAGTCATATAAAAAATACTATTAAATTGAATAAACCAATACCCATAGAAGAAACTGAAATGGTAGCCAAAGACTGACTTCCTAAAAGAAACCAGATCCTATGATTCTATGACTAGATTCCATCAAACTTTTAAGAACAAATATTTCTCATCTTATAAAATTCCTCCTGTGCTAGAGAAACTCTTTTACCAGAACTAAATTAAAAAGCAGAAGAAATTTAAAGTATAAACTCATTTATAAAAAATACCAAGATTCTAAACAAAATACTGGCAAATTGAATCTTGCAATTCATTAAAAGAATAATTACTATGACCCAGAATTGAAAGGATATTTCAACATTGCAATATCAAGAATGCAATTCACTAGAAAAGCAAAATAAAGGACGATTTGAGCATGAACTTGGTAGATGTTACAAAAGCATTTATGTGTGGTATAGCCATATAGTGGGCTATTATTCAGCCATCAAAAAGGAATGGTGTACTGATACATGACACAACGTAGGGAAATCTTGAAAACATGCTTAGTGAAAGAAGCCATACACAAAAGGCCACACACAGGCATACCCGGAGAGACTGCAGGTTCGGTTGCAGACCACTACAATGAAGCAAGTCACAGAAATTTTTTTATTTCCCAGTGCATATAAAAAATTATGTTTACTGTACTGTAGTCTAATAAGTGTGAAATTGCATTATGTCTAAAAAAGCAATAAAACATTTTAAAAACATTAATTAGGAAATACTGCTCTTGGAAAGATGACATCAACAGATTTGCTCAATGCAGGGCTGGCAGAGACCTTCAATTTGTTAAAATTAAAAAAAAAAAAAAGCACATACACAATATCCGTGAAGCACAGTAAAATGAGATATGACTGTACGGTACAATTCCATTTATATGAAATGTCTAGTTTAGGCAGATCCATGCTCCTGCTCCTGCTCAGTCGTGTCCAACTTTTGCAACCCTGTGGATCACAATAAACTGTGGAAAATTCTGAAAGAGATGGGAATACCAGACCACCTGACCTGCCTCTTGAGAAATCTGTGTGCAGGTCAGGAAGCAACAGTTAGAACTGGACATGGAACAACAGACTGGTTCCAAATAGGAAAAGGAGTACATCAAGGTGGTATATTGTCACCCTGCTTATTTAACTTCTATGCAGAGTACATCATGAGAAACACTGGACTGGAAGAAGCACAAGCTGGAATCAAGATTGCCAGGAGAAATATCAATAACCTCAGATATGCAGGTGACATCATCCTTATGGCAGAAAGTGAAGAGAAACTCAAAAGCCTCTTGATGAAAGTGAAAGAGGAGAGTGAAAAAATTGGCATAAAGCTCAACATTCAGAAAACAAAGATCATGGCATCTGGTCCCATCACTTCATGGGAAATAGATGGGAAACAGTGGAAACAGTGTCAGACTTTATTTTTGGGGGCTCCAAAATCACTGCAAATGGTGATTGCAGCCATGAAATTAAAATATGCTTACTCCTTGGAAGAAAAGTGATGACCAACCTAGACAGTATATTCAAAAGCAGAGACATTACTTTGCCGACTAAGGTCCGTCTAGTCAAGGCTATGGTTTTTCCTGTGGTCATGCATGGATGTGAGAGTTGGACTGTGAAGAAGGCTGAGCGCCGAAGAATTGATGTTTTTGAACTGTGGTGTTGGAGAAGACTCTTGAGAGTCCCTTGGACTGCAAGGAGATCCAACTAGTCCATTCTGAAGGAGATCAGCCCTGGGATTTCTTTGGAAGGAATGATGCTAAAGCTGAAACTCCAGTACTTTGGCCACGTCATGCGAAGAGTTGACTCATTGGAAAAGACTCTGATGCTGGGAGGGATTGGGGGCAGGAGGAGAAGGGGATGACAGAGGATGAGATGGCTGGATGGCATCACGGACTCGATGGACGTGAATCTGAGTGAACTCTGGGAGTTGGTGATGGACAGGGAGGCCTGGCGTGCTGCGATTCATGGGGTCACAAAGCGTCGGACACGACTGAGCGACTGAAATGAACTGAACTGAACTTGACTACATCCTGCCAGGCTCCTCTGTCCATGAGATTATCCCAGCAAGAATACTGGAGTTGGCAGCCATTTCCTCCTCCAGGGGATCTTCTCAACCCATCTCCTGCATCTCCTGCGGCTCCTGCATTGACAGGCATATGCTTTACCACTGAGCCACCTGGGAAGCCCCAGGCAGATTCATAGACACACAGTTTTTCTATCAGCTGTAACAAAAAACACACTTCAGTCAAATGAGACTCATGCCAGAAATGAAAATATGATTCATTATTAGGATTTTTATCAATATGCTACTTACTATATTAAACCAAAGGAGAAAAGCAATATAATCATCTCAGTAGATACTGAAATACCATTTAGCAAAAGTGATTCTTTGTTAAACTAATCAAAACAAAAACCACAAAGTCTTACTGTCTTTAATAGCTAGATTTTTTAAAAAAATTTATTCATTTAATTTTGGCCGTGCTGGATCTTCGTTGCTGCTGAGCTTTTCTCTAGCTGCAGTACACAGGCTTCTCATTGCAGTGGCTTCTCTCATTGCAGAGGATGGGCTCTAGGACAGAGGCTCAGCAGTGGTGGTGCATGGCCTTGTTGCCCCGTGGCATGTGGCATCTTCCCAGACTAGGGATCAAACTCGTGTCTCCTGCATTGACAGGCAGATTCTTTAAGCAACTATGTTTTGGAATGGTTTGTCATGTAGCAAAAGTTGACTGATAGAGAAATTATAAGTAAATTTATTAAAGTGGTCAGCCACTTTTTTTTTTTACAATTACTGTACAAAATTGGCAAATGGTAAGAAAATAAAATGTAGGAAAAGATCACATTTATAATAGCAACATTACCAACAACATAACTGAAAATAAATGTAACCAAAAATAGGACCTGTATAAAAAGAATATAAAATCTCTATTAAAGGATAGTAATTCTTGCTAAATTAATCTACAAACAATGTGATCTCAATCAAAATGTAAAAAAGAAATTAAACATTAAAAAATGTTACTGGGTTCATTTGTAGGAATAAACAGGAAAATATCTGAACAGAAAGGTATTGTAGAGGGAAGTCAGATTAAATATTCTACTGCATTTTGAAGTTACAAGAATTAAAAATAGTTTGGTTCCAGAAGAAAATGTAGAGAGACCAATGGAATAAAATAGAGAATTCAGAACAGATTAAAATACACTTGGTTTTAGTAAATGGTAATGGTGACATTTCCAATCCACGAGAGGAAAGATAGATTATTTTTGAAAGTGTTGGGACTAGTTTGGGGAGGGGGGAAATTCAAACTGTATAACTCCACTTCTTTCATCAAAGTAAATTCCAGAAGGAATGTAAGGTAAAATGTTAAAATGAAACTCTAAAGGCACTAGTAGTAAAGAAGCCAGATGCAAAAGGTCACCTTTTGTATGATTACATTTATGTGAAATGTCCTGGGAATCCATAGAGAAAGAAAGAAAGTAGTTGTTGCCTGGGGCTGGAGGCTGGTGTAATGGGGAGTGACTGATAACTAGATCTTTCGAGATGATGAAACATTTGTAAAATTAGATAGTGGTAATGATTGTACAACTGTGAAAATACTAAAAACCACCTGCACACTTTACAAGAGTGAATTTTATGGTGTGTGAATCATATTTCAGTAACACTCTTCCTTAAGAACAAAAGAAGAAGAAAATGAAAAAAAAAAAAAAACCCAGAGACTGGAGAGTCCAGGAAAGCCTCTGACCCAAGTAGAGAGGTCACGTACAGTGGAGCTGGGTCTGGAAGGGTGTTTTTCAGAAGTAAATGTTTTATACCAAGAAAGGGAGCAAAAGGAACTATCTCTTCTGGCTCTGATTACTCTGTCACTCTGCTTCTTCCCAGGACTTATGGACTCTGCATGCCCCGGACAATTCTTTTAATCTTAATAAATGGTTTTTATTGACTGAAAAGATTACTAGAAGAAACCATGGGTGAATTTGTTTGTAATCTTGAAATCAATACATTTCTAAGCATGGCAGGAAACCCAGAAGTCAAATGGGAAATAACTGATCTATTTGTATAGAAATTAGCAGTTTTTATATTTAAAATACCATATTATAGTTACGTTTTTAAAAGGTTTTGAGGGGGCTTCTCATGTGGTCCAGTGGTTAAGAATCTGCCTTGCAATACAGGGGACACAGTTCAATCCCCGATCTGGAAGACTCCTTATGCCTTGGGGAAACTGAGCCCATATACCACAACTACTGAGCCTGCACCCTGTAACCCAACAGCTGCAGCTACTGAGCTCATGTGCAGCAACTCCAAAGCCTGCTAGCCCTAAAGCCCAGGCTCCACAGCAAGAGAAGTCACCACACTGAGAAGCCTGCGCACCACAACTGGAGAGTAGCCCCAGCTGGCAGCAACTAGAGAAAGTCCTGGAGCAGCAACGAAGAGTCTGTGCTCCACAACAAAGACCTAGTACAACCAAAAATAAATAAAACTTAAAGCTTTTTCTTGTATTTAGAGACACATATTAGGAGAAGGCAATGGCACCCCACTCCAGTCCTCTTGCCTGGAAAGTCCCATGGACGGAGGAGCCTGGTGGGCTGCAGGCCATGGGGTCGCTAAGAGTCGGACACGACTGAGCGACTTCACTTTCACTTTTCACTTTCATGCATTAGGAAGGCAATGGCAACCCACTCCAGTGTTCTTGCCTGGAGAATCCCAGGGACAGGGGAGCCTGGTGGGCTGCCGTCTGTGGGGTTGCACAGAGTCGGACACGACTGAAGTGACTTAGCAGCAGCAGCAGAGACACATATTGACACACATGTGGATGAAATAATACAATGTCTGGGATTTGCTTCAAAATAACTTGGGGTAGAGGTGCAGCTTGGTAATGAGTCCATGGGATACTTTTCTTTCTACCCATTTATATGTTTGATTTTTCTGTAATAAAAAATTAAACAATAGATTGCAAGAAAATGTATGATATACAAAGCAAAAAGATAAACTGGGTACAGATATTTGCAGCATAAAATATTAAAAGGGCTAATTCTTTAATTTATAAAAAGTTCATACAAATCCCTAAGAAAATGACAACCTAAAAGAAAAAAGTGGGTGAAGACATCAACAGGCAGAACAATGAAAAGGAAACAAAGCAGTCAATAAACGAGTGAAAAATTAATCAGCCTTACTCACACAAGCAAAGGGAAGCCATAATGGGATGCCATTTCCCACCGAGCCAAAAAATGGGAAGAGGTGTGACACTTTCAGAGTATCTGTCAACATGTTAAACACACACACAATAATCACAGCAATATTGTTTTTGATCCACCTCCTAGAGTAATGAAAATAAAAACAAAAATAAACAAATGCTGCCTAATTAAACTTAAAATCATCTGCTCAGCAAAGGAAACCACAAACAAAACAGAAACCAACCCACAGAATGGTATAAAATATTTGAAAGTGAAGTGACCAACAACGGATAAATTTCCAAAAGATATAAACAGCTCATGCAGCTCCATGTCAAAAAAAATAAACAACTCAATCAAAAAATGGGCAAACGATCTAAATAAACATTTCCTCAGTGAAGACATAGAGATGGCCAAAAAGCACAGGAAAAGATGCTCAACATCATTAATTACCAGAGAAATACAAGTCAAAACTATAATGAGGTGTCACCTCACACAGTCAGAATGGCCATCATCAAAAAATCCACAAACAATAAATGATGGAGAGGATGTGAAGAGAAGAGAATCTGCCTTCATTGTTTGTGGGAATGTAAATTGGTACAGCCACTATGAAGAACAGTATTGAGGTTCTTAAAAAAAAAAAAAAGCTAAACAAAAAATAGAGCTACCATATAATCCTGCAATCCCACTCCTGGGCATATATTCAGAGAAAACCATAATGCAAAAAGACACATGCACCCAGTGTTCACTGCAACACTGTTTACAATAACGAAGACAGGGAAGCACCCTAAACGTCCACTGATGGAGGAGTGGATAAAGACGTGGTGCATACGCACAGCGGAATTACTCAGCTAGCAAGAAGAAGGAAACAATGCCATCTGCAGCATCATGAATGGACCTGGAGGTTATTGTACTAAAGTGAAGTAAGTCAGAGAAAGACAAGTATCACATAATATCATTCATATGTGGAATCTAATTTCTATAAATGAAGTTGCTTGCAATACAGAAACACAGACATCAAAAACAAACTTATCATAACCAAAAAATGAATGTGAAGGGAGAGGGATAAATCGGGAGCTTGGGATGAACAAACATGCACATCATATATATGATAGATAACCAACAAGGACCTCCTGTGTAGTACAGGGAACTCTACTCAACATTCTGTGATAACCTACATGAGAAAAGAATCTGAAAAAGAATGATTGTATATATAAGTGAATCACTTTGCTGTACACCTGAAACTCACACAACTACAAATCAACTACATGCCAATAAATTTTTAAAGAAAAAAGGCTTTCACTTTTATGCTTGTCGACAACTGAGACATTAAATAAAGTTTCCATATGTTCCATAAACAAACACACACAACACACTTACAAATACAATGGAAAATTATTCATTCCAAAAAAATGAAGAAAATTCTGACATATGCTACAACATGGATAAACCTTGAGGACATTATGCTAAGTGAAAGAAATACTGTATCATTCCATTTATTGGAGGTATCTACATTATCTATTGCAAGTCTGTGTGCTCAATGCACAATGAGGCCAAACAATACCAAAAAACCAGAGTTTGGAGCAGAGAAAGGTTTACTGCAAGGCCACACAAGGAGACGAGTGGCTCATGCCTCAAAAACCCCAAACTCCCCAAAAGCCTTCAGCAGAGCACTTTTATAGGAAAGGTGAAGCAGAGGCGTGGTTTAGTTGTTGCTGAAGCTGAAACTCCAATACTTTGGCCACCTGAATGCGAAGAGCTGACCCATTAGAAAAGACCATGATGAAGGGAAAGAGTGAAGGCAGGAGGAGAAGGGAACAACAGAGGACGAGATGGTTGGATAGCATCACTGACTCAATGCACATGAGTTTGAGGAAGCTCCAGGAGATGGTAAAAGACAGAAAAGCCTGGCGTGCTGCAGTCCGTGGGATCGCAAAGAATCAGACATGACTGAGCAACTGAACCACAACTTGGTGTCAGATCCTTACCAAATTCCTATAAACCTCACCAAAACAAATGTTATTCTCTGTTCTGACAAAAAAAGAGCAAGGTCCCAAGGCTCAACTTTCACCTTCTGAGATCCAGGTCCTGGCTAAGAAAGGTCCCTGTCCAGGCATGTTCATCCAGGACCCAGGCTGGGTCCTCCTGCCGGTGCCCAGATCCAGCCAAGGAGACAGACCTCAACTGGTGGTACCCTCAGTGCCAGGTCTCCAGACCCTGCCCAGCCATCTTCAGTGAGGGAGTCAGATGCCCAGGACACAGCTGGCCCTCAGGCTTTTCAGTTAAACTGGGGAGAATCATTTCCATAGGAGCAATGGGAATATATGTTGTAGTAAATACCAATCAGGTTAATTCCCAGCTCACAACTGCCCCTCTTTGAGAATAGCCCCAACCACAGATGTGGACCTGAAGTCACGATGTCCAATGCCCTTGCAACTTCACCCTGACCTCTGGCCACCTCCTAGAAGTAGACAACCCATCTCAACTGTATTAATTTTTGAAACTTGAATGGGGAAACTGAGGCTGGTTGAAGCTGTTATCTTAATGGCAGTGTCCATACACTCCAGTTGCTGAGGATTCCACTGCCCACCATCCATGGAAAATGCTGCTGCCATTAGGTGGCAGAGGTGGGGATAGGAGAGAGTTTCCATTGCTTCAAGGCTTGGGCCCAGCCAGTGGGCGGCTGTGGCATGGGCTCTAGAGTTCTGCAGCACACAGCCTTCAGCCTGTCCCTGGGCCCCCAGCTCACCTGCCAGCCCTGCCCCTCACTCCACTTTCTGCCACAATGACCACTATAAGGCAGACTATTGGCGGAGCAGGACTCCTAATACTGGTGCTAATAGGCACCCACCCATTCCACCTCTATTACATCTAGAATAGTCAAAATCATAAAGACAGAAAGTAGAATGGTGGTTGCCAAGAGCTATGGGGAGGGAGCAACGAGAAGGTGCTGTTTAACAGGTATAGTCTCAGTTTTGCAAGATGAAAAGAGTTCTGAAAATAGATGATGGTTGCACCACAGTATGATTGTACCTGATACTATTGAACTGTACACTTAAAATTGGTTAAGACGGGGGATGTCCTGGTGGTCCAGTGGCTAAGACTGCACGCTTCTAATGCAGGGGGCCCGAGGTTCCATCCCTGGTCAGGGAGCTAGATACTACACGCCACAACTAAGAGATTGCCTACTAGAAGATCCTCATGCCACAACTAAGACTCAGCACAGCCAAATAAATAATAAAAATAAATATTTTAAAAAATGGTTAAGATGATGTATTCCATGTTGTGGGTACTTTATCATGATAAAAAATAGGGAAAAAATACATACCCTTTGACCAAGAAATTCCACTTCCAAATATTTACCCTAGGTTAGATGAGCAAAGATATGCCAAGTGCATTCATTTCTATTGTAAAGGCAAAAACTTCAAACAACGTAAACGCCCAGCAATAGTAAATTGGTTAAATAAACTATGGCATAACCACACAGCATTCAATCCTGCAGGAACTTTGAAAAGCTGGGTTTGTCATCATATTGAACTTGAATCCTCACATGCTATGCATAGCTTAGCCAATCTACTGCCCCAGGTTGTGGTGAAGGAAAGTGCAGCATTTATTGCAGGCACCAAGCAAGAAGAAGAGGCACCTTGTGCTCAAAAGACCAGAACTCCTACATAGCTCTCAAGGAAGGGTTTTTAAAGACAGCATGAGGGAGGGGTTCAGAGGGTTGCATGATCAGCTTGTGTCCATTTCTCTTACTGGTTGATGGTGCAATAACATGGAATCTCAATTTATCAACCCTCTGTTTCTAACTGGTCTGGGGACCTACATGCTGATGGTCAGCAGGCAGTTAACTTCCTCCACGTGGTGGGGATTTTAGGATCTGCGAAACAAGTCAGGGATATGGCTCAGGATATTATCTATAGTTTTTGAGGGGTAACTAAAGATCCTTAATTTTGTTTTATGGTTAAACTATTATTGTTTTGTTTTGCTCAACTGCTCACCTTTGTTTCTGCACTTTCTCACTTCTCTGGTTAAATTTGTCTTTGGAACAAGAGGAAAGCCAAAGAGGTTAAAACTTTTCCACAAATAAGAAGCAGGGGGCACAGGGGTCTGTCCCTGGCAAAACGCTGCAGGATCCTGCTATGTTTCATGTTGATCTCTAGGATTATATTATTACATAATCAAGGTAGTAGAGTTTCACAGAGTGTGTATGATTTGGCCTGTGGGTATAAATTTTAAGAAAAGTGTGTGTTGCCTGTGTATGTGATATGTTTACCCTAACTTCTACATAACCATAACAAATTTTTCTGAAATTCTAAATGAATTGCTAATTGTAGGGAAAGGAGTAGTCTTGAAGGTGGTGAGAGTATGATTTAATTTTAAATCTTTTTGTAGCGCTTGGATTTTTTTCTCCAATTTGCATGTATTCATTTTAATTTTTTCTAAGTTTAAAGGAAATGGAATCTTTTGTGCTCAAATGCCGTGAACCTTGGAGTATGGTTTACAAATATAGCTCCATCTGGGCATAGTAGCTAACCATCCTTTTTAACAGACAAAGTTTAAAAATCATAACATTAAACATTATTTTTGCCCTTCTTCCAGTCTTCTCTCCTTCCATTCCCCTTAGGTGTTCCCTGTCTAAACACAAAATCACTGAGTCTGTGGCTATTACACACAGCATCGAGGTATCTTTGGAAGTGCTGCCTCACATTTTCCACCACTCTCCTTTCACTTGGCACATGCAGAGCATGAACTGGAAGTTCAGTACCTATTTGAAAAATAAAATTTTCTTGGTTGCAAGCGATGCTTCTGTTTTGAAAGTCTCAGAACTGTAGTCCTGAATCCTTCATTTGCAGCACCCCTTCAAGTATTTCACCTAAACACAGGACCCCTCAGTGTTTAGGGTATCATGTCCATTGCAAGTGCCAAGCCCCAACTTCTCACTATGTGAGCATCCTCTAACCTTTCAGATGGTTTTCCATGTCTTCATGAAGGATCCTTTCACTTCCTTCTCAGAGTGGGATCAAGTAGAGAGAAGAGCCCTGGACACTTGAGCAAGGGAGAGAGAGAGCCAAATTCAGCCCCAACTTCTAGCTTGGCCACTAACTTAGATTCAATGTTCTCATCCATGAAATGCAGATAAACTCTAGACCCCTGACCCCTATCCCCTATCCCTGAGTTCTCACTACTGATGCTGGTACTTTGCAAAGAGCATCAAGAACTCTTCTGCCCTCACCGTGTATATCTCAGTTATCCCCCTCCCCTGAATGTTTCTTTTGATTTACTAGGTCTTTAAGATATTAGCATAGTATATTTCCCAAGCTTTGTTGTTTAGCTTTCCCCCCTGTTTTCTCTCCTTATCCTCTTATTTTGTGCTGAACGATGTTGCCTCAATGTTTCAAATTATAAATACCAACCTATTTTTATTGTGTTTAGGTAGACACCTCTTCTTTTCCCTCTTAAGTGAAATCACAACTCAAAGACACCCCCCTCAGAGAGCATTTGTGATTTATATCATAGTCCTGAGAAGCAGGGATAAAGTTTGATGGGGCAGAAAAGATGTGAGTCTTAGAGGAACAAGGACAAGAACTGATTCCTAGCACAACTACTTCTTCTCTTAACCTGCCTGAGACTCAGTTTTTTCATCTGTATTATGGAGGCAATAATAGTTCACTCTTGCTCACCTCCCAGGCCTCCCTGCTCCACCTGGTCAAAGCGCACAACTCAGTCTGTCCCGAGGAGCCATCATCTCTATAGGTGATGCCCCCGGGGCCCAGAGGGCTTCCTTGGTGGCTTAGCGGAAAAGAATTCTCTGGCAATGCAGAAGACGCAGGTTCGATCCCTGGGTTGGGAAGATTTCCACTCCAGTATTCTTGCCTGGAAAAGCCCATGGACAGAGGAGCCTGGCGGGCTACAGTCCGTGGAAGCAGCAAAGAGTCAGACACGACTGAGCAACTGAGCACAGCACTCCGGGGCCCAGGCCATCCAAAAGTCCTTCTCTGCTGCTGTAGTTCCCCACCAGCTGCCCTACATGACTTGACTCACTCAGCCCGTCCTCCTTGAGGAATCAGAACTCCCTGCAGTGGCAAGTGGAAGGAGGCCACAGAGGAGAAAGATTGTGGAGAGTCTTGAAGGGAAGTTTTTTCAGCTTCAAAAACCTTCCCTGTGAAGAGAATCCTCATGCAGTCACTGTTCCCCCAAATGGACATTTAGAATTATCTCAGAGGTAGGACTGCTGTGGGTCTGCAGGTGAAGCTTACAGCACGCGGTGACTCATGCTTTCCTTCTAATGTTCGGGAGGCCAGCGGCTCCCCCGTGAGCAGGCACTAGCTCTCCCCGGGTGGTTTCTCCTTCACTAGGATGCCTACCATCTAGTCACCGAGAAGAGCTGGCGGGTGTTGTTTAATTTCACACTCATGGTGTGCTGTTCTGCATTGTTTGCGCCAACGCTTCCCACAACTTTCTTTTTCTCCCCCGGCTCCAAAAATAGCAAAAGACATTGCTGACCCGGATTTTCCACCTAAGTTTGTTTTTCACTTTGAGAGAACTCAGCACCGGTGCTGAGTGCTGCCTCAGCACCAACTAAACACTGGTGTTTAACTCCAGGACAAAGTCAGAGTTTATCCGTTTCTGCTGTGCGGCTGCTTATCTCTCTCTCTTCTTGGCATGAGAAGAAAGAAGGTTGTTTATGGTGTAAGAACTACATATGGTAATAGCTTGGATGTGCCTGGATTTTGGCACTAAATGTGTTCCTGAAACTTAATGTGTACATAGATTTATCTTAGAGCAAAGTCAAGCTTAGCCAGAATGACTAGTAATCAGGGTTTCCATGAAAACAAGTATATTGAGAGAGGGGGATCTATCCTTTATATGACATATGTGTAGCCTGGTTTCCGTAGCTCACACCAGCCAGGGCATTCAAATGGGGCCACAGGACTAGTGAGAACTCAAACAATACCGGCTTCATGGATGAGCAACCCATGTAGTTGCCAGGGCTCCACACTCCAGAGAGTCCTTGTAAGGTGTTGCTGACACCATCATGAAATCTTTAATTTTAAAACAAAGGATCTATATCTTAATTTTGCCCTGGGCCTTGCAAATTCTGTAGCCAGTCCGGTTCCCTGGCTCTTGGTCCATCTACTTTTGTTCCCCATTGCTACAGCTGCTTGTTAAATTCAGCACGCCTGATGCCCACGAGTCCTCTGGGGATGAGTTTCACAGTAGTGGATGAAGCCATCCAGTCACCTACTTTGTGCCCACTTCATTTCCTACCTCTCTGGCGCCCACAGGCACTGTGGCCAGGACGTGCGGCAGGCCTCGGGGAACTGCAGGCAGGGTGCCATGTCCTCTGGAGTCACCACACAGCTGCATGTTCCCACAGAAGTGTTCTTCACTTCCTTGGTAAATACATTTTACCTCTTGCTCCAAGGCCAATTTGCTTGCGCCCCAAGTGCCTCACACAGCTTAGTGAAAAGATTGCTCAAATGTCTGTTTGTGGTTCCTTCTCCTCTTTCTCTCTTGGAGCTTCCCAGGTAGCTCAGTGGCTAAGAATCCACCTGACACTGGAGACCTGTGTTCAATCCCTGGCTCAGGAAGATCCCCTGGTGGAAGAAATGGCAACCTGCTTCAGTATTCTTGCCTGGAAAATTCCATGGACAGAGGAGCCTGGCAGGCTGGCAATATAGTTCACAGGTTGCAAAGAGTTGGACACAAGCTTACAAGCTTGCTCCCCACTCTCAGTCCCTGGATAGCAACCTGCTACCTTCCCAGTCTCCTGGCCACTGCCTCTCCTCCAAACCTTTCCTACTCCCCTTCCAGGTACCTCCCACCACTAGAAATTCACCAGCCACACTTTGGCTCTTGTTTCTCTCGAACATCCTCACTAAACATGGATGAGCCCTTTTCAAAGGACCACTTCATTTCCCAACTCACTATGGGTTTTGCAGAACACCGTTTCTGGTGTATGTTAATAAATGCAACAAAACAGAGAGAGTTTCACGTATCATATGAATCTGGGAAACATCTCATATTAGATGCTTTTCTTAGGGATTTAACTAAGCACTGTTAAGTGTATTGAAATTTCAGGGAAGAAACTATTTAACTTAATGTTTACCAAATTGAGTTAGGCATTCAACACTTATTGCAAACGCACACAGAGACTCACAATTAAGTTAACATTCTGTAGGTAGTATATTTGGGGATACTAACTAAGAATATAATAAAATTAATTTATGTAAATTCATTCTGAACATAATTCAATCTTTCTTTGAGAATACATAAGGTACCAGTATTTATCTTTTGATCTCTGGATAAGTGGAAATTGCACTCTGAATCACACATAAAATACACTAAAGACATTTGGCCTTACACACAGCTAGGTACATAGTAAATACTCAGCACAGGCTTGCTGTTTTACTGAATTTAAAGAAACCCTTTGGGCCTCAGTTTCTTATACTTAGAGGGGTTGGGTGGTGGTGGTGGTGGTGGTTTAGTTGCTAAGTCATGTCCAACTCTTGTGACCCTATGGGCTGTATGTAGTCTGCCAGATTCCTCTGTCCATGGGATTCTCCAAGCAAGAATACTGGAGTGAGTTGTCGTTTCCTTCTCCAGGGAGAGGGATTGGTTGTTGGTCTCTACTGCTAAGTTATGTCAGTCATGTCCAACTCTGTGCGACCCCATAGATGGCAGCCCACCAGGCTCTGCTCTCCCTGTGATTCTCCAGGCAAGAACACTGGAGTGGGTTGCCCTTTCCTTCTCCAGTGCATGAAAGTGAAAAGTGAAAGTGAAGTCATTCAGCTGTGTCTGACTCTTCGAGATCCCATGGACTGCAGCCTACCAGGCTCCTCCATCCATGGGATTTTCCAGGCAAGCGTACTGGAGTGGGGTGCCATTGGTCTCTAAGATCACTTAATAAACATTGGGTCTTTTATGCCAGGCACTGAAGTGTGCAGAATAGGCTCCTCTTTCAAAAGAACTCACAGTTCAGTAGAAAACAAGCAAGAAACAAATAATGATAATACAAGATATTGTTACAAGAGATATATACTTAGTGCTATAGGACATGAAATTGGGTCTTAAAGAGTGAGCAGGGATTTGCTAGGATGTGAAAATTCAAGGAAAGGGAATTCCAAGCTAAGTGCACAGCACTTATAAATACATAGAGGTCTAAAGCACTAAAATTTTTAGAGACACTCTAGGTGTAAATTCCTTGACTTTATAAAGTTTCAATAAATTTTAATAAATTGCATAATGCAAATCATCATGCCCCAAATCAGGGTTGGATATATTAAGTCTCCTTACAGCAGAATATTTTGAGCTTTCTAGAATGTAGGTAATATTCTGAGGTTTCCTCAAGAAAGATAAACTATTGAATACTAAACAATCCCACAGGGCTTCCCAGGTGGCTCAATGGTAAAGAATTCACCTGCCAATACAGGATACATGGGTTTGATCCCTGGGTCAGGAAGATCCCCTGGAGAAGGAAATGGCAACCCACTCCAGTATTCTTGCCTGAGAAATCCCATGGACAGAGGAGCCTGGAGGGCTATAGTCCAAGATGCCGCAGAGTCAGACACAACTTAGTTTCTAAAGAACAGCAACTAACCCACACCCCTTCAAAGTCTACGTATGCTAGGAAGCCCAGAAACGGTGGCCAGACAGCTCTGATCCAGCAAATGGTTCCCATTCTGCAAACATTTCTTCTCACGTGACATTTGAATGGCTCAGCAGGATTGCTCTAGAGTCTCAGGTCCCAGGCTTTTTCCAGCTGTGCTCCACTGCTCCCTGGGTTTCCGTGGCAGTTTCTAGGTTTTAGTGGCTCATTGCGACAAATAGCTTGTGTTCGTGTGTGTGTGTATATAATTACTGCAGCTTCTCAATATTTGACCTTTGAGCCTACAATTTTGTTTGTTTTGATCGATTTTATTTTTTTAAAGATTTTTTGATATGGACCATTTTTAAAGTCTTTATTGAATTTGTTACAATATTGTTTCTGTTTTATGTTTTGGTTTGTGGGCTGAGAAGCCTATGGGATCTTAGCTCCCCGACCAGGGGCCAAACCTGCACCCTCTGCACTTAAAGGTGAAGTCTTAACCACTACACCACCAGGGAAGTCCTGAGCCTATAATTTTGAATCTGGTTCCTTTTTCTCTTCTATCTATAAACTCTTGCCTTCATTCCATTTTAAGTGTGGCATCTTATTCAGTGCAAAGACTGTGAAGTCGCTCAGTCGTGTCCGACCCTTTGTGACCCCGTGGACTGTAGCCTACCAGGCTCCTCTGTCCATGGGATTTTCCAGGCAATCGTACTGGAGTGGATTGCCATTTCCTTCTTCATGGGATCTTCCCGACCCAGGGATCGAACCCGGGTCTCCTGCATTGTAGACAGACGCTTTACCGTCTGAGCCACCAGGGAAGTCCTCTGGTACAGCAAAGACTGTACCAGAAAGATTATGGTTCAAGTGATGGTTCTTCCAGGTAGAGTATTTGTAAAATTTGTATTTCTGATAACCACACAAGAAATATTAAAGGAAGTATTAAAATATAAAACACATCATGATAATGCAGTCATAAAAATCTATAAGGAAAACTGCTGCCACAGTCTCCATTCCCAGCATTCATATGTACCAATGACTTATCATTATTCTTATTTATCAATTATTTCAGTGTGTTTCTTCCCAGTGAGGTCCCAAGATACATTTTGATTGTGAATTGCTTTGTTTGCTTTATAGACAGTCCTCAACTGCTAGCAACTGAAACATGGTGCTTAATAAAGCAACCAGCAATGCCTTGATATATGTGCATTTGAAGTTAGGGCCTCAGGTTACTTCAGAGAGGTGACTCATTAGGAGGTAAAGCTTTTGCAGGAGTTATTTTTAAATGAACTCTTTGGCATGCACTGTCACCTAAAAAAAAAAAAAAAAAAAAAAAAAAGAAGCAGCAACAGCAGCGTTTTAAGAGGATGGACAAAAAAAGAGCTAATTTAGAAACCTGAGAAAATTGAGAAATACCGGCCATTTGCTAAGGCTAGAGAGGGTGCCCCAGGGGTAAGGGTATAGGAACTAGACAAACAGAGCAAGGTCCCAAATAGAAGGGAGAGAGGAACTGAGGGAAAAATTTGAGAGGTGCCTAAATTTTTTCTCTGTTGACCATGATCAGTGTTCAGTTCAGTCGCTCAGTCGTGTCTGACTCTTTGAGACCCCATGAATCGCAGCATGCCAGGCCTCCCTGTCCATCACCATCTCCTGGAGTTCACTCAGACTCATGTCCATCAAGTCAGTGATGCCATCCAGCCATCTCATCCTCTGTCATCCCCTTCTCCTCCTGCCCCCAATCCCTCCCAGCATCAGAGTCTTTTCCAATGTTACAAGGCTTTAAATTTTTATTTTCATGAATGTCTAACATCCAAGTCACATTATGTTCAATCCACACAACAGAGTACAACACAACTGTGAAAATCGATGAGGACTGCAGGAAACAATTCTGCAAATATAGGGTAGGAGAAGACAAGGCAAGGTAGGAACAGAATCTATGTGATACCATTGTTTCATCTAAAAAGGGAGATGTCAATACACAAAAATATCTGATTTTCTTTTTTAAATAAAAGAATAAACCATAAAACTTTTTGTTTCTTTGTTTTTTTAAAATTATCTCTTTTGGGGAAAAGGATCAGGTGGAGGGGACTGTAGAAGACAACACTGTCATCTGAATATACCTGGTTTGAGGATTTGACTTCAGAAGCTGGTAAATATTTCACACAATTTCATTAAAATTTTTTTCATCATTTTTAAAAAAATATTAAAACCAAAATGAAACAAATAAACTAAAATGTAGTTGGAGAAGTAACAACACAGAAAGAAATTATTTCAAGTGACTTTAATTTGATTTTCTTTGTTATGACATACTTTAAAAACAAAAATAACTACACAATAGATTCCAGTAATCCAAAAAAATGGATTCCAGTAATCATATTATGGGTGGAAGTATTAGAACAGTTCTTCTAAGACAGTTGCATGTCTATTGTAAAATAAAGCAATTTGTGTTGATGTATTTGAAGACTGGGATTTTTGATAAGAAAGAAAATACAAATGTAACACTGGTGAAATTAGGAAACACCCTGGGAATTCCCAGAAGATTCAGTGGTTAAGACTCTGTGCTTACACTGCAAGGGGCACAGGTTCGATTCCTGGTTGGACAACTGAGATCCCATATGCAGTGCAGTGCAGTCAAAAAAAGAAAAAGAAATATCCTGTAGTCTTGTTTGAAAGTGTCATTTGAACTCATGACATAGCTATTTTTAAGGACTAGGAGTATTTCCTAACTCTTTCTACTGAGATGGCCTAGAAACTGTGATCAACCCAGTAGCCTAAGAACCCTAGAGGCCAGACTATTGTCTCTAAATTTCACTGCCCATTAAAAGGAATCAGGGCCCTTGAGGTAATGACTAATTCCATATCTGAAGCTGAAAATTCATGAGCTGAGACTAGAATATAAGGAATCTCATACTAGAAAACAAGAAAATTACCAGGATCATGTAAAAAAGACTCAGAAGCCAACCTGAATAAACTCCCACTGGCCAAATTTGGCACAAATGAATGTTAATAGTAATAGTAATGGAAATGGATTGAAATACATAAAAAAACTATGAGTTCATAATGATACTCAAAACAAAATCAAACATCTCACCGGTCAAATTCAGCAGATGGTAGGGAACCAATTCATTATTTTGAAAATTAATGAATAATTAGGCATTCACTTTATATTTCTTGTATAATCTGTACTTCAGAGTACAAATAATTGATGGGAGATATTTCTCTTTAGAGAAGTATTCCAGCTAATAAATGAGGAAAGAATAATAGAACATCACCATTTGAAACTCTTAATATTTAATGGACTTATTAGTGGCTGCTAACACAGCAAAAAGAGAGCCAGACATTCTTTGCTTCCTAATGAGAAATACACAATACCGCACAAAATCAAACATAGATTTGATCACAGGAAATGTAGGGGACAGAGGAACATGTTGAACACATCATAATAAAGTAGTCAGAAAAATCCAGGCTGGGAAATTCTACAAGACAAGTGACTCAGCATTCTCAGCAAATAAACTGCCAGGGAGAAAAAATAATGTTAATGTAAAACCTACAGATTAAAAGAAACTTAAGAAACACAACAACCAATTGCAATTGTGGACCTTAGATAGATCTTGATTTGAGCAAATTCAAATTTTAAAATGTATGAGACAGTTGGGAAAATTTAAATGCTGACTGGATATTAGATGATTTTAGGGAATCAGAATTAATTTCTTAAGTGTGATGAAAGTACTGCGGGTATATTTTCAAAGAGTCCTTATATCTTAGAGATAAATACTGAAGTCATTATAGATGCAGTGAGATGAAGTCATGATTGTGTTTCACAGTTATCCAGGGTAGGTATATAGATGATACAAGATTAGACACAATTGATAATTATAGAAACTTCGTGAGGCGATGTATTCTTTGCATGATTCTTTTTACTTAAATTTTTTTTTCCTTAATAAAAAAAACTTTTTCAACTAAAAGTAGAGCTACCCTGCAGTCCCACTCCTGGGCATATATCCAGGGGAAAACATATCTGAAATGATACATACATCCCAATATTTATTGCAGCACTATTTACAATAGCCAAGACATGGCAGCAGCCTAACTGTCCATCAACAGAGGAATGGATAAAGAAGATGTGGTATATATATACAATGGAATATTACCCAGCCATTAAAAAGAATAAAATAATGAAGCAACATGGAAAGACTTAGAAATTGTCATACTAAGTGAAGTAAGTCAGACAGAGAGGGAGAAATACTGTATGACATCACTTATATGTGGAATCTAAAAAAAAAAAATGATACAAATGACTTACTTCAAAGCAGAAAGAGACTCACAGACTTAGAGAATAAATTTAGGGTTGCCAGGGAGGAGGATAGGAAGAAGGGACAGTTAGGGAATTTGGGATTAACATGTACACACTGCCATATTTAAAATGGATAACCAACAAGGACCTACTGGATAGCACAGGAAATTCTGCTCAATTTTATGTGGCAGCCTAGATGGAAGGGAAGTTTGGGAGAGAATGGATAGATGTATATGTATGGCTGAATCCTTTTGCTATTCATCTGAAACTATCATAACATTGTTAATTCTCTATATCTCAATACAAAACAAAAAGGTCAAAAAAAGAAAAAACAACCTTTTTCAAGTGCACCCTGTATGCATGCGTGCTCAGTTGATTCAGTCGCGTCCAACTCTTTGTGACCCCACGGACTGTAGCCCATCAGGCTCCACTGTCATTGAATCTCCAGGCAAGAATACTGGAGTGGGTTGCCTTTTCCTACTCCAGGGGATCTTCCCAACCCAGGGGTCAAACCCACGCCTCTTGCGTCTCCTGCTTTGGCAGACGGATTCTTTACCACTAGCGCTACCTTGGCACCCCACTCCAGTCCTCTTGCCTGGAAAGTCCCATGGACGGAGGAGCCTGGTGGGCTACAGTCCATGGGGTTGCTAAGAGTCGGACACGACTGAGCGACTTCACTTTCGCTTTTCACTTTCATGCATTGGAGAAGGAAATGGCAACCCACTCCAGTATTCTTGCCTGGAGAATCCCAGGGACGGAGGAGCCTGGTGGGCTGCCGTCTATGGGGTCGCACAGAGTCGGACACAACTGAAGCAACTTAGCAGCAGCAGCAGCAGCAGCGCTACCTTGGAAGAGTGGTGCATCAAATTTAGGAACTCATAGAAGGCAATGGCAACCTACTCCAGTACTCTTGCCTGGGAAATCCCATGGACGGAGGAGCCTGGTAGGCTGCTCTCTATGTGGTTGCACAGAGTCGGACACGACTGAAGCAACTTAGCAGCAGATACCACCCTTGTGGCAGAAAAAGAAGAGGAACTAAAAAGCGCTCAACATTCAGAAAACTAAGAACATGGCATCTGGTCCCATCACTTCATGGCAAATAGATGAAACAGTGTCAGACTTTATTTTGGGGGCCTCCAAAATCACTGCAGATGGTGATTGCAGCCATGAAATTAAAAGACGCTTACTCCTTGGAAGAAAAGTGATGACCAACCTAGATAGCATATTCAAAAGCAGAGACATTACTTTGCCAACTAAGGTCCGTCTAGTCAAGGCTATGGTTTTTCCAGTGGTCATGTATGGATGTGAGAGTTGGACTGTGAAGAAGGCAGAGCGCCGAAGAATTGATGCTTTTGAGGTGTGGTGTTGGAGAAGACTCTTGAGAGTCCCTTGGACTGCAAGGAGATCCAACCAGTCCACCCTAAAGGAGATCAATCCTGGGTGTTCATTGGAAGGACTGATGCTGAAGCTGAAACTCCAATACTTTGGCCACCTCATGTGAAGGGTTGACTCATTGGAAAAGACCCTGATGCTGGGAGGGATTGGGGGCAGGAGGAAAAGGGGACGACAAAGGATGAGATGGCTGGATGGCATCACCAACTCGATGCGCATGAGTTTGGGTGAACTCTGGGAGTTAGCGATGGACAGGGAGGCCTGGCGTGCTGTGATTCATGGGGTCGCAAAGAGTCGTACACAATTGAGTGACTGAACTGAACTGAGACTTGGAGCGGACCCTATTCCCTCCTCTGAGGCTTGAACCACCTCTACATTGTTCCTAAATATTGTTGCCCACATTTTGCAGGATTACTCTCAGCCCATTCCGCTTGTGACAGCTTTGAAAGTTCTTTCTTATCCTGAGCAGAAATTCATCTCCCTGTATCTCTGCCACCTGTAGATTATAGGACCAGCCCTTCCTCACACAATAGCCTCTCAAATGTTTGAAAATCAGCATTCACCTGGCCCTTTTGTCCTAATCCCTCATGAAGATCTTTTGAGCTCCAGCTCTAATTCTGTCCACTGTTCTGTACACCCAGGACTTTGGTTTCCTGCCATCCTGGCTGCTCTGCTTTCCTCTCAGAACAGTTTGACTTGTAAATTTGTGCTGCTCTGGAACGAAGTGATCTGGGTGTGGCCTGACAACTGCAGAGAACAGGGATATCACCTCCCTTATTCCAGTTCCCTCATTTTTTTGTTACCCTGGGCTGGAGCCTGGATACACAAAGTCCCAAGAGCTGAGTGCTCAATTTTTAAGAATTCTGTGGGCCAGTTGTTATAAGCATCCATAATTAAAAGTTAAATTACGTAAACTTAAAATCACATATGTTATAATAAACAAAAGTGAAAATACTTAAAACATCAGTTACTGATCATTTTATTCCATATTACTATTATCTCTTCTCTTGAGGTTATTTACATTGATCTCATTTGTGTGGTGGAAATACTGTCATGTACTGGGGTGCTCTGGGCTTCCCAGGTGGAGAAGGAAATGGCAACCCACTCCAGTATTCTTGCCTGGAGAACCCCATGGATGGAGAAGCCTGGTGGGCTACAGTCCACGGAGTCGCAAAGAGTCGGACAAGACTGAGCGACGTCACTTTCACTTTCACTGGCGTGCTCTGGGCTTCCCAGGTGGCGCTAGTGGTACAGAACCCACCTACCAACGCATGAGACACAAGAGACGTGGGTTCAATCCGTGGGTCAGGAAAATCCCCTGGAGAAGGGCATGGCAACCCACTACAGCATTCTTGCCTGGAGAATCCCATGGACAGAGGAGCCTGGTGGGCTACAGTCCATAGGGTCTCAGAGAGTTGGAGTTGGACACACTGGTGTGCTGCTGCAAATGTCTCCCAAGCTGGAAGTGAGATCATGCTGGTAGTTTGAAACTGGCCATGGGGGGAGCACTTACACCACAGAAATTGGCAGGTGCTATAAACCAAGGTGGTTTTTTTCCCTCCAGAGTGCTAGTTGTTACATTTTACCACTGCACTCCTAAGTGAAAGTGACGTTGCTCAGTCATGTCAGATTCTGCAGCCCCCATGGACTATAGCCTACCAGGCTCCTCTGTCCATGGGATTTTCCAGGCAAGAATACTGGAGTGGGTTGCCATCCTAGATGCAACCTAAAATCTTCGTTATTTTTGGCAACCACTTTATACTTCTGACTCAGATTGGGCTAAAGCTCTTAGCTTCTGCTAAAGAAGTATAACCCATTCTCATTGATACAAGTTAGTTCATCAGACCTTATATTAATAGCTTTCAAATTGCATCCTTTTAGATTCAGCTCATTGATCCTATCATCCAAGTATTCATTACACCTCCAACTTCAGGTCACCTATAAATTTAATGAGCATACTTTTTGTGTATTATTCTGAAAGCATTTGTGAGGGGAAGAGGGACACAACCCTAGGACTCATCATTATATGCTTCCTTGCAGTTTGATACCAATTTGTTAGTCAGCACCTTCTGCATATAATCTACTGGTTTACTAATTATCATCCAGAATGCCATGGGACATCCCTGGTGGTTAAGACTCAATGCTGCCAATGCAGGGGGCTTAGATCTGATCCCTGGTAGAGGAGTGAACTCCGGGAGTTGGTGATGGACAGGGAGGCCTGGCATGCTGTGATTCATGGGGTCGCAAAGAGTCGGACATGACTGAGCGACTGAACTGAACTGAACCGAGGGGAGCTAAGATCCCACAGCCAGATGGTGCAGACAAAAGATAAAAAGAAAAAGAAAAAAAAAAAGAACACCAGAGTCCAGTTCATATTTCCCCATCTCGTCTGGAAGAATATCATGAAAATCCTCATTAGATGTCTAACCGATGTTGAAATACTCTCTCTACAGGGAGTTTCCCAAACTACTGGGTGGATAACCCTGTCAAAGAGGGAAGGAGGTTGTCAGGGAAGGAGGCTGATTCTGAGCAAATTCGTTCTGAGTCCATTGCTTCTTCACCTCATACTTGAAACTTACTCTAGTATGGGTTCTAGAATTTTGCCTGAGATTGAAGTTACAGACAGTGGTCTCCAATTTTTCTGGTGCTGCCTTCTTTTAAAAAATTAAGACATCCCACTGCTATGCCTCTCTTGATGATGTCCCACAAGTCACTGACAGTTGTTTGGTGATCCCATACAAAGTTTTTCTCAAGGCTCTAAGGTATTATTTCTCTGAACTGGGAATTTGAAATCACTTGGAGCAGCTCTGGACTTTTTCACATTTCATCACTCTATCTGGGGCTTCCATCTTCCCTTGCCAAGGTTCATTCATTTGGCTGCTTCTCTTCATCTCACACCCTCGGTGTGGAGAAGAAATGGTCTCTGCCATGAAAATCAGAAACAAAGGAAATGGAAAAGCTCTTTCCTTCATATCCCCCATTGGCAGTGGTCCCAAGATGAACATCCTGTCCTTTCCTTGATGTTAGCCATCAAACTTTACTAAAATGACAGCCATAACAGAACGTTTTAGAATAACTTGAGCATATAGGGAGCTTTAGCTTTTCTGATACTAATAAATGTGTCCCACAAATATTCTAGCACATGTAATGACAATTTGATGGTAGGATAGATAAATGATGAGATTCCTGACCTTTCATAAGCTATGACATCATATCATTATCTGAATTCGCAACAGTCTCCCTACCTCCTCAAGTATAGCATGATGTATATTAATCTTTACATTTTTGATTAATTTGGTCTTGAGAATTTTTCATCTTAAAGTATTTTAGTAAAACACTGCAGATAGTTCTGATATTACAAAATTACAATCAAGGGGAAGTGCAAACATGGAAGAACTCAGTACATTTGGGAGCTTTTTTCTTTAATTTTATTTAGTCAATCTTTGTTATTAAAAAAAAAAAAAACTATTAATATAACCAAGTCCTGTTATTCAGCAAAAACAACCTGGAACTTTTACCTGGAACTCTTTAAGTTATGCTTATACACAGTTTCAAAAAATGTAAACAGTGTTTATGAGTTTTAACTCAAGGGCCCTAAACTAAGAGATATGAAGCCTAGGTTTTCTGTTTTGTTCTACTACTAATCAGCTGTACAATCTTGAAAAATCCCTTTGCCTTTTGTGTTCACATCTAAATATTGTCGTAAGTCTCTTCCAGATCTAAGAGCAGAGAGCAGTAAAATGTCCAGCCATGCTGTCTATGGGTTCTTGGCTGTCTCCTCCTCTCCTCTGTAGTTGAAGTCAATATGTGGGTATGTAAGGGGGAAAGGGAAGAACAGTTTAAGTTCGGAGCTTTGGTAGGAGTGGAGAAGGAGGAAGATAGCCCATATCATTCCTCTTAGGTTTTTTACAAGAGGTACTTTCAAAACAAAATCAAGTCAACCTATCAAAACAAGATAATGACAAGGGAGAAAGTAAAAGTTTTTGGCCAAAGCCATCTCACGATCACTTTTTCCTGTCCCCACAAAGCTATCTGAACTGAGATCTTATTAGTGAACCTCCATTTCCAGTAAATATCACTCACTTAGAACAAAAACGGGAAGCTCCCACATGTAGCCACTGGAAACAGTCCCAGATGCAGGAAGAGGTTTGTATGACATCATCTAGAAAGTTATGTATTGGGAAGGTCTGCAGATTAGAATAGTTCACTTAAGAGTTCTTTTCATTAGGAATTATCCAGTATTTAGAAGTCCCAAGGTTCCTGTAAAATACATTCACTGATAAGCATGTATATTTAACCCATACATTGAAATATATGTACATATATCTATACTTTTCTGGAAATTGCACAAATATTAAATGCTGTTCATGTGTGTAAACATTTGATTAAAGAGTAGGAAAAAATAGACAAGTATTATTGTTCTCTTATATGTGAAAAACGTTTTGCTCATGCTTTTAAAAATGTCAGTTGTTTTAGTAAAAATAATACGTGCTCATTGCAAAATATTGAAACGGATCAGAAAAGCACAAAGAAAATAATAAAAATCCACTGACGTTTCATGAGCCAGAAATAAACATTGACAGAATTTTGGTAGTCGCTTCAGACATTTTTCTGTGCATATACATGTTTAATTTTACAGGAGTGGATTGTTTTGTCCTTGCTGCACTGTGTTCTTCCTTCCTGCTCAATAATGTCACTACCATCTTCACGTGTCACCAAATATAGGTATATGGTGTGACTTTTAAGGACTCTATAGTTCTTCATTTCGTTTGTTACATATAGTTAGTCGATTCCATATGGATGAAAATATAGGTTGTTGAGAAAGAGCTTTTTTAAGCTTCAAAAGAACAGTTATGTAAAGAATGTAAAATTATGTTAAGTAACATATTTGCACAAGAATCTGGTTTGGTTGTTCCTCCTGCAAAAGCCTGAAATATTATAAATGCAGTGAGTGTTACCGACTTGTAAAATGTATCTTATTTATTACTGAGCTGTTAATACAATTAAATGTTTTAAAGCAAAAATGAATCATGAAGTACAACTAGGTAGAATTAACAACATAGAAATGTAAAATCTCATGAAGAAAATTAAAAAATAAAATAGAGCTCAATATCACTAATTATTAAATACATGAAATTAAAACAATAGGCCACTTTTTCACCAATAATATAAAAGATTTTAATGTTGAGTTAATACATACCAAGTAATGAGTTTGTGTAGTCACTAAGTCATGTCCAACTCTTTTGCAAAGCCATGGACTGTCACCCACAAGGCTTCTCTGTCTGCGAGATTTCCCAGGCAAGAATACTGGAATGGGTTGCCATTTGCTTCTCCAGGCGATCTATGGTGCAGTTGGTAAAGAATCTGCCTGCCAATGCAGAGACACAAGAGACCTGGGTTCGATCCTTGGGTTGGGAAGATCCCCTGGAGGAGGAAATGGCAACCCACTCAAGTATTCCTGCTTGGAAAATTCCATGGACAGAGCAGCCTGGGGAGGTTATGGCCCATGGGATCACAAAGAGTCAGACACCACTGAACATACGCAGGGATTGAACTCACATACCTATATTGGCAGGCGGATTCTTTATCACTGAGTCACCAGGGAGAATTTCAGTTCAGTACAGTCACTCAGCTGTATCCGACTCTTTGTGACCCATGGACTGCATCACACCAGGCTTCCCTGTCCATCATCAACTCCTGGAGTTTACTCAAACTTGTGTCCATTGAGTCGGTGTTGCCATCCAACCTTCTCATCCTCTGTCATTACCTTCTCCTCTCACCTTCAATCTTTTCCAGCACAGTCTTTTCAAATGAGTCTGTTCTTCACATCAGGTGGCCAAAATATTGCAGTTTCAGCTTCAGCATCCACCCTTCCAATGAATATTCAGGACTGATCTCCTTTAGGATGGACTGGTTGGATCTCTTTGCTGTCCAAAGGACTCTCAAGCATCTTCTCCAACACCACAGTTCAAAAGCATCAATTCTTCGGTACTTAGCTTTCTTTATAGTCCAACTCTCACATACATACATGACTACTGGAGAAACCATAGCTTTGACTAGGTGGACCTTTGTTGGCAAAGTAATGTCTGCTTCTTAGTATGCTATGTTGGTCTTAGTATGCTATGTTGGTCTTAGTATGTCTATGTTGGTCATAACTTTTCTTCCAAGAAGCAAGCATCTTTTAATTTCATGGCTGCAGTCACCATCTGCAGTGATTTTGGAGCCCCCAAAAATAAAGTCTGTCACTGTTTCCACTGTTTCTCCATCTATTTGCATGAAGTGATGGGACCAGATGCCATGTTCTTCGTTTTCTGAATGTTGAGCTTTAAGCCAACTTTTTCACTCTCCTCTTTCACTTTCATCAAGAGGCTCTTAAGTTCTTCTTCGCTTTCTGCCATAAGGGTGGTGTCATCTGCATATCTGAGGTTATTGATATTTCTCCCAGCAATCTTGATTCCAACTTGTGGTTCACCCAGCCCAGCATTTCTCATGATGTACTCTGCATATAAATCAAATAAGCAGGGTGACAATACACAGCCTTGATTTACTCCTTTCCCTATTTGGAACCAGTCTGTTGTTCCATGTCCAATTCTAACTGTTGCTTCATGACCTGCATAGAAATTTCTCAGGAGGCAGGTCAAGTGGTCTGGTATTCCTATCTTTTGAAGAATTTTCCACAGTTTGTTGTGATCCACACAGTCAGACTTTGGCATAGTCAATAAAGCAGAAGTAGATGTTTTTCTGGAACTTTCTTACTTTTTCGGTGATCCAAAGGATGTTGGCAATTTGATTTCTGGTTCCTCTGCCTTTTCTAGCAGAAACATCCAGCTTGAACATCTGGAAGTTCACGGTTCATGTAAGGTTAAAGCCTGGCTTGGAGACTTTTGAGCATTACTTTGCTAGCTTGTGAGATGAGTGAACTTGTGTGGTAGTTTGAACATTCTTTAGCATTGCCCTTCTTTGGGATTGGAATGAAAACTGACCTTTTCCAGTCCTGTGGCCACTACTGAATTTTCCAAATTTGCTGGCATATTAAGTGCAACACTTTCACAGCACCATCTTTTAGGATTTGAAATAGCTCAACTGGAATTCCATCACCTCCACTAGCTTTGTTCATAGTGATGCTTCGTAAGGCCCACTTGACTTCACATTCCAGGATGTTTGGCTCTAGGTGATTGATCACACCATCATGATTATCTGGGTCGTGAAGATCTTTTTTGTACAGTTCTTCTGTGTATTCTTGCCACCTCTTCTTAATATCTTCTGCTTTTGTTAGGTCCATACCATTTCTGTCCTTTATTGTGCCCATCTTTGCATGAAATGTTCCCTTGGTATCTCTAATTTTTTTGAAGAGATCTGTAGTCTTTCCCATTCTGTTGTTTTCCTCTATTTCTTTGCATTGATCACTGAGGAAGGCTTTCTTATCTCTCCTTGCTATTCTTTGGAACTCTGCATTCAAATGGGTATATGTTCCCTTTTTTCCTTTGCCTTTCTTACAAACTTACACAGGACTGGAGAAACAGACTCTTGGAGGGCACCAACAAACCTTGAGCATACCAGGACCCAGGAGAAAGGAGCAGTGACCCCACAAGAGACTGACACAGACTTGTCTGTGAATGTCTGGGGAGACCTTCAGTTCAGTTCAGTTCAGTCGCTCAGTCGTGTCTGACTCTTTGAGACCCCATGAATCGCAGCACGCCAGGCCTCCCTGTCCATCACCAACTCCGGGAGTTCACTCAAACTCACGTCCATCGAGTCAGTGATGCCATCCAGCCATCTCATCCTCTGTCATCCCCTTCTCCTCCTGCCCCCAATCCCTCCCAGCATCAGAGTCTTTTCCAATGAGTCAACTCTTCGCATGAGGTGGCCAAAGTACTGGAGTTTCAGCTTTAGCATCATTCCTTCCAAAGAACCTTAGTATCCAGTAAAAACTAGAGTCTAATGAATATTAGGCCTTATTTGTACTCCAGTGGTGATAACATATTTCTGTTGAAAGTATAAATTCATAATAACTTTTCAAAAAGCAATGCAGTAATATAAACCAAGAATCTTAAAAATATTTATAATCTTAACCTAGTAAACCTACTTATAGAACTTTTTCTTAAATAATAACTTAAAATGCAGACAAAACCTTTGTACGAGGAAAGTCACTATATTACTGATAACAAAAATGGAAATAGCCTAAATGTCCAACAGTAAAAGAATATTTAAGCAAATTATGAGGCAACCATAAGTCAGAATATCCTAAAGACATGTAAAATTATATTTATGAAGAATATATTGTAATACTAAATGAAAAAAAAAGACAAAGAATTTTTGTATAGCAATTTCAACTATATGTTTAAGAAATAGCCTAGAAAAAAGTACACCAAAATATTAACAAGTATTTATTAGGGGTGGGGATATAGGTGATTTTTAATCTTTATATACTTTATTTTCCAAATTTTCTACAAAGACCACATATGCTTTTATAACCAGAGAAACAATTTTCTTTAAAAAATTGAAACTAATTGATGCTTTCTAACTGTGGTGCTGGGACTCTTGAGAGTCCCTTGGACAGCAAGGAGATCAAACCAATCTTAAAGGAAATCAACCCTGAATATTCACTGGAAGGACTGATGCTGAAACTCCAGTACTTTGGCCATCTAATGTGAAGAGCTGACTGATTGGAAAAGACCCTGATGCTGGGAAAAATTGAGGGCAGGAGGAGAAAGGGGTGACAGAGGATGAGATGGCTGGATGGCATCATCAACTCAATCAACAAGAGTTTGAGCAAGCTCCAGGAGTTGGTGATGGACAGGGAGGCCTGGTGTGCTGCCGTTCATGGGGTCACAAAGAATCGGATAGGACTGAGCAAATGAACAACAACAATACATATGTAATAAATTTTAAAACAACTTCAAATCCTATGTGACATTTAAAACATAACATTTAAAAACCAGATCCATAGAACTGAAAACCTTAATCCTTTTTTCCAGTTTAGTAAAAATTACCTGGGTTTTACATGCCTCTGTCATTTCTAAGTGTGAGACTTTGCTACAGAATGGATGTTTGTGTCCTTCCTAAATTCATATGTTGAAATCTTAACATCCAATGTGTTGGTATCTAGAAGTGAGGGCTTTGGGAGATGATTAGGTCATGATAGTGGAGCCCTGATGAATGGGATTAGTGCCCTTATAAAAGAGAATGCACAGAGCTCCCTACTCACTTCTGCCATTTGACGATACAAGAAAACTGACCAAAAACAGGGTCCTCACCCAACCACCCTGGTACTTTGATCTCTGACTTCCAGCCTCCAGGACTGTGAGAAATCAGTATCTGCTGTTTGTCAGTCACCCAGTCTCTGGTATTTTGTTATAACAGCCTGAATGGACCCAGACAGACTTTGGATGAGTTAACTAATCACCAATTCTGGGTCTCCCACAGCTTCAAAGTCTTCTTCATTTCCCATGAATCTACAAATCACATCTGTTAAGTTTCATTTTAATTTCCTTTTAAGGCAAAATTCCTTTATTCATTTGTTTCTGAAACTACTATTCTGAAACCCAATGCATTTTAACATTAATGTATTTATTATTTACAAATCACATTTCAAAACAAGTTTGAGGCAGTAAATGTTAGTAAACTAAATGTTAGTTTAGTAAACATTTGGTTTACTAATTAACTGTTTCATCTTTTAAAACATTTTTTGTGGCAAAAATACACAAACAAAATTTACCATTTTAATAATTTTTAAGTTCAGTGGCTGTAAGCACATTCACATTTTTATACAACCATCACCACCATCCATCTCCCGACCTTTTTCTTTTCCCCAACAGGGACTCCTGTTAAACAGTAACTCCCCAATCTCCCCTACTCTCAGCTCCTGGTGACCACCATTCTACTTTTTAACTTTGTGATTTGACTCAAATAGGTAACTCAACTTCGTTTAGTTTTAAGCCCTAAGTAAATTTCTTCTCTATCTTTGAGAGCTCTGCTAGTTTGAAAGAGCTAACTTTAAAAAATCCAAATGGGACTTCCCTGATGGTCCAGTAGGAATCCAGCTGCCTGACTTCCCCACTGGTTCAGTGGTTAAGAACCCTCCTGCCAGTGCAGGGGACATGGATTCCATTCCCGGCTGGGGAAGATTCCACATGCCCCGGGGCAACTGAACTTGAGCACAACTACTGAGCTCTGCTCAAGGGCCTGTGCTCGGCAACAGGAGAAGCCACCGCAATGAGAAGCCTGAACACCTCAACCAGAGAGTAGCCCCCACTCACACAACTAGAGAAAGCCCGCTTGCAGCAATGAAGACCCAGCACAGCCAAAACTAAAGAAATTAAATAAAGAAGAAGAAAAAAATACCCACCTGCCAAGGCAGGGGTTTGATCTCTGGTCTGGGAAGATCCCACATGCCCCCAAACTCTAGAGCCCACATGTCTCAACTGCTGAGGCCCCATGCCTACATCAAAGAGTAGCACCTGCTCTCTGCCACTAGAGAAAGCCCATGCATAGCAACGAAGACCCAGTGCAGACAAAAATAAATAAATAAATAATTTTTTTTAAGTTCAAATGTTTCTTCCATGGAGGTGACATTTATTTACATCCCCTGGAAGAGGACATGGCAACCCAATCTAATATTCTTGCTTGGACAAGTCAATGAACAGAGGTGCCTGGTGGGCTACAGTCCATGGGGTTGCAAAGAGTAGGACAAAACTGAGAGTGTACACACAACATTCGCATATACAACAAAATGCATAGAGATACTTCAAAATATACAAAACTTTACCTGTCTATTTTATGTGAATGTAGATGTGATAATATATTATCAGCGTGATTATAAAGTCATGAGACTCATGTGCCATTTTATTTTGGAGTCATGTTATACCCTAAATGACATACAAATCTATACGCTGTAATTCACTAGGTAAAAAGAATACCTTTGTATAGAATAAGACTGGAAAGTAAGAACGTAGGAAAAGAAAAATGGCTTACTTTTAGAGTGGTATAATTTTTGCAATGTGATCTTTTGAAAAAAATTATCAATAGTGTTATCAAGTTGGAGAATACATAGTTTTTGTTTGTAAAAGGATAGCAGAAAATAGATACTAAATTCACAGATTAATAAAGTAGAGGAAAAAGGGCTGATATTATTTTATATCTCAATGTTCCTAGAAAATCATTCCCATAAAAACTTTTCCCAAGTCCAACAAATTTAAATGTGGAAAGCATATTTTTTCCTGTCTTGAAAAAGACAGAAATAATTGAGTACCCCTATAGAAAGGCTGACCCAGAAAATGTACATTATACTTCTATGCATCAGGTACATTTTCCTTCATTATTTTGCCCAGGAACAAAAACAAATGGAAATAGATTGCTCTTATCAATTCATAACACTCCATTTCTATCACAGTTGGTTCCCATTGATTACACATCAGAATAGAAATGGAAAAGAGTGAGATGGTGCTTTTTGCCAGTTTCTCAGCTGACTTTCTAAAGAAGAAAGTTGTATATGGGTGGATGGTATAAGAACTTGAGATGTTGAAAAGGCAGAAAAAGACAGCAGAATCTGTTTCTCATTGGCACAGAGCCCAGATTATCCTGCTTATCTGAAATTAAGCCCAAATCCTAAAATTTTTGAATACCTGCTGTCAGCTTCCTGCAAATGGGCCAGACTTCCCAGAGAATGTTAGCTAGAGTGCTGACCGAACTAGGGAACACAACAGAGGCTGGCACACACCACATCACCATGTTAACTGTTTTCATGTCCTACCAGCAGCTCACTGATGTGCTGACAATTTCTCAGGTCGATTCAACAAACACATCTTGGACGCCTTCTTTGTGCTGGGCTCAGTACGAGAACCATAGCAGAAAGCTGGCTAGGGGAGTAAGTGAAGGGATCCAGTGTCCCTTCCTCTGGCCCCAAAGCCCTACTGGCTAACCTTAGGGATGACACAGAGCAAGGAACTTCGGTGTGGGCCAGGTTCAGTGCAGTCTCCTGTTTCCATGAGTGCTTCAGTCTGCAGGAAGGAAGAACCGCAGCAGAAGCCTCGCCGCCTACAGTCATGATTGAGGCTAGGCCCTCTGAGCAAAGGAGGAAAACATAGAGAAGTCAGCTCCCACCAGGAAGGCAGGGATCAGTGTGTCCCTCTTTTGCATTTTTTATTGTCTCTGAAAAGATTCATTACGTACGCCAACTGATCGTATAGAAAAAAGAAAATAATATACTGAGTACCATATATTTACCACCAGCTTCATCTCACATTCCCACCACCAGCTTCATCCCACATTCCCATAAATGTTTCAGTCTTTTTTAAATGTTTCAGATTTTTTAAAAAGAAATAAAGTAATAACATGGTTGGAACATGAATTTCTTCCCCAATCCATTTCTTTCCCTCAAAGGGAAAGTGAAAGTGTTAGTTGCTCCGTTGTGTCTGACTCATTGTGCCAACTCTTTGCAACCCCATGGACTGTAACCTGCCAGGCTCCTCTGTCTAAGGGATTTTCTGGGCAAGAATACTGGAGAGGGTATCCATTCCCTTTGCCAGGGGATCTTCCTGACCTAGGGATCAAATCTGGGTCTCGTGCATTGCAGGCAGATTCTTTACTGTCTGAGCCACCAGAGAAGCCCTCTGTCCTCAGGGGTAACTATTATTCTGAAAGTGGTCATTCACTGGCATGCTTTTATGCTACTTCTATACATGTAGATTATCACAGAAATATTGGTTGATTTTGCAGTTTTTGAAATGTGTATATTTATATAAATGAAATTAAAATGTTCTTTATTTCTTAGAGAATTTTTTTCACTCAGTAATGTTTTGCATTCAACAATTTTGATCCATGTAACTGCAGTTCATGAATATTCCACAATTTATCTCCAATCTGTAAGTTTCTAATTGCTTTGTTCATAATGTGATTTTTAAAATTTATTTATTTTTAGTTAAAGGATAATTGTTTTACAGTATTATGTTGGTTTCCACAAAACATTTTGTTTGCTATTTAAAAGAATGCTTTAAGATCATTTTCACTTGTTTCTGGTCACACGTGCAAAATTTTCTCTAGGATGTATACCCATAAGAAAGAATCACTGAGTGGTTATTTTGTGCATCTTTAACAGAAAATACCAAACTGTTCTCCAAACTTGCCCAATGTACAGTCTCAAAAACAGTGAATGAAAGTTCTAACTGCTCCACATCTTCATCAATGCTTGACAGTTTGTGACGTTTTAACTTTGTACCAATCTGATAGCTGTGATAAAAAATATCTTACTATGGTTTCATATTGCATGTCCCTGATTATAACTGAGATCAATCATCTTTTTGTGGACTGATTGAAATTCATATTTTTTGTCCTGTTAAACGTCATGTCATGTCTTTTTCTGCATTTTTCTATTGTGTTGAATTCTCTAGTTGATTCATAGGAGTTCTTTACATATTCTGGATCCCAAACTTCTGTTACTTGAGTTGCAGATATTTTAATTGAGTTTGTAGCTTCTCTTTTTACTCTCTTTGTGGTATTTTTTTATAAACAAAAGTTATCGATATTAATGTCATCAAACTTATCAATCTTGTTTCCTAAAGGTTTATTTTTTGTGTGTCTCATTTAAAGAATCTTTAGCACCTCAAAGTCATAAAGCTCTTCCACTCATTTTTTTCTAAATATTTTATACATTTGCCCTTCACACTTGAGTCAATTCTGAATTAAATTTTTATGATTGGTGTAAGGTAAAAGTCCACTCCACTTTTATCTTTTTCTACATAGATAACCAGATTTCCCAGGATAAAATACTCTTTCTTCACAAGGTCAATAATGTATCAAGTTTCCATTTATCCTCTGGTTAGTTGGGCTATTCTGCCAATGGTCTATTTATCTATCATTGTGCTCACAATGCATTGTCTTAATTACCAGCTTTATGATTAGGACAACAGTGCTTCAGGTTTAGGGTGGTCCAACTGCAATCCATTTTGACATTTGTCTCAGATTTGTCACTTTTCAAAACCACATACTATTATTAATAATTGCATTACAATATGCTAGAAGGAGTTTGGTAAACTCATGAGTTTTCACTTTGGGACTTCCCTGGTAGTTCAGTGGTAAAGAATCTTACTGCCAATGCAGGAGACGTGGGTTCAATCCCTGGGTCAGGAGGATCCCTGGAGAAGGAAATGGCAACCCACTCCTCTATTCTTGCCTGGGAAATCCCATGGACAGAGAAGCCTGGGGGCTTCAGTCCATGGGGTTGCAAAAGAGTCAGACACAACTCAGGGATTAAACCACCACCGCCACACTTTGCACTTTAGTTTCTGCCGTCTCTTGTGTGTGATGCATCAGCAGCAAAAAGAACTCTCACTGCAACTCACGGTTAAAATTGAATATAACAAGCAATAATCTGGTTAGCTCTTTTCCCAATCCTTTCCGGAGGCAAGGTAGCTGTGAATTTTCTTTCAAGAACAACATGCTGGGTACTTACTGATAAAATCAGGCCAGGACAGTGAACTCTGTGTGACCTTGGGGGGGCAGTGGGGGAAATATTAGATGTGGCAGTCCCTGAGGGTTATTTGGCATACCACACAATGGTGCCAGGCCTGCTAGGCCACCCGTCGGTAGGAAACCTGGGAAATTCCAGGTTAGATTATGTGAATTATGTGCAGGAAATAGAGACTGAACAGTGCTGCAATAGAATGTATTGAAAGTAGATTGGACACGCTTGTCACAGAGGTTTTGGCATTCACTGCACGATGATAATATACTATTGTTTATTTATGCTATTGTTTGGTAACACTTTTACCACTGCGCAATAAGATCTTTAACAAAAACAAGTTCAAAGGAAAAAAAAGTACATGTTTAATAAAAATTCAATACTTCTAATTTCTCAAGAAAATGTATGATAAACATAACTTCATAAAATGTAAACATTTAGCATCCCACAAGGCATGTAGTAACATCAGTGACCACATGAAAACCAGCAGATACAATTGCTAAAGAGGCATCTCATTCAAAAGATGACAGTTGCATATAGTATGAGTCTGTGCCTGAAGACAATAATTTTCCATGAGCAGATGAATTTTATATATCATTCTGTGATATATTTCACAGAGACCTAATTCTCTTTTCATCGAGACCTAGTAGCCATTCTAAATTAATTTTTATATTAAATAATTTTAAAATAATTCCATAACCAATCTAGACATAATCATACATACATATACAGAGGTAGAGAGAGACAAAAATTGAGAAGACTATTCATTGGGTGATTGTCTCTGTGAGGGTCATTATCATATTTCTTTACATTCATTTTGTTTGTCTATTCTGATTTGTTTCTTATATGTTTCTTAAATAACAATAGAAGAAATTTTACTTTAAGAGAGGGAATGACAATTGAAGATGAAATGAACTATATGGAGTTTATTAAACAGATAAACATCCCTGGGTTGGCAAGATCCCCTGGAGAAGGAAATGGCTACCCACTTTAGTATTCTTGCCTGGAGAATCCCATGGACTGATGAGCCCGGCGGGCTACAGTCCATGGGGTTGCGGAGTCAGACACGACTTGTTGTTGTGTTGTTGTGGTTGTCGCTCAGTTATGTCCAACTCTTTGCAACTCCAAGGGTTGCAGCACGCCAGGCCTCCCTGTCCTTCATCATCTCCTGGGGCTTGCTCAAACTCATGTCCATGGAGTCGGTGATGCCATCCAACCATCTCATCCTCTGTGGGGCCCTTCTGCTCCTGCCTTCTGTCCTTCCCAGCATCATGGTCTTTTCTGTGAGTCAGCTCTTCGCATCAGGTGGCCAAAGGCATGACTAAATAACAACAACAACAAAACAATAATAAACACAATTTTGTGTTCTGTTAATTCCCCCCAGTAAGGACTCTCTGTCTTCACAGCCTTTGCCATGTAACTCTGTAGTCCCCTCCTCCTCTGACTATGGGTTTGGCCACATAGCTTACCTAGGCCAGTGCGATGTTAATAGATGCCAACAAGCAGGGGTTTAAAAACATTTCTTTCATGTCTAATTATTTTAGGCATACTCATTTTATATTCTTTTTTAGATTATCAGTCTAATATTTCAGAAATTTAGGGCTTTAATTCTGCTTTATGTCTCTTGAGTAAGCTCCTGTTTGATTTCTTTTTTGTGTATTTTATCCTCTTTTATTATAAAAACTCTATTTTGCCTGGATTGGCTTTATTCTATGAGAACCTCATGTGCCCTTAGGGGAAGTATCATCCCTTCAGGATGTTACATTTGCTTCTGTAAGTGCCTCAGGGTTTTCCACTGGCCCAGGGTCAATTTTTATGTTAATTTCTTAACTTAGGGATTGCTGGACTTCCAAGGTAGTGTTAAGTCAAAATCAAAACTGCTGTGAGAAGCAGGCCTGAGTTTTCAATGTTTCAGTGAAAACATTTTTCCTTAACCAGTGTATGGGCAAAGGAATATAGATTTCCTTGTTACCTCCCTGTGCTGCTGAGCAGATTTTCTTCTACCATCCTTTCACTGAGGGTACTACCCTTTGGCAGTTTCAGCCTCTCAGAGAGATTTCTGTTCTGGTTTCCTTTCCTGGTCCAGGACATAGCCTCTATTCTGGTCCTGAACCCTGTCCTCTATTTTTGCATATGCCTTAAAACCCAAGTCCCTAACTTAGGTAGTTCCTTCTAACTCCCCCACTACTCATTTGTAATAGTCACTGGAATCTTTTTCCTCAGATTTCAACGCCTGCTTCCTCTCTTATTATTTGCAGACTTCTCTCTTTCAAGCTCACCTATATTTTTAAAGACTTTTTCCTATATTTTGTCCAGCATTTGTAAGTATTTGTAATGGGAATTGTTCCACTATAAATACTATCGCTTTTTAACCTATTACTTTTTTAACTTTTGAAAAATGTCTTAGTAGCATAAGTAACTGCAGAAAAGTTAGGGACCAGAGGGAGAGGGGAAAAATGTGGGATGTTCACTACGGAGGGACTTCCTTAGTGGTTCAGTAGTCAAGAATTTGCCTGCCAAGGTGTGGAGAAAAGGGAACCCTCTTCCACTGTTGGTGGGAATGGAAGTTGATACAGACACTATGGAGAACAGTATGGAAATTTCTTAAAAAACAAGGAATGAAACTACCATATGACCCAGGAATCTCACTACTGAGCATATATCCTGAGAAAACCATAATTCAAAAAGACACACGTACCCCAGTGTTCACTGCAGCACTCTTTGCAATAGCCAGGACATGGAAGCAACCTAAATGTACATTGACAGACGAATGGATAAAGAAGTCGTGGTACATGTACACAATGGAATATTACTCAGCCATAAAGAGGAATAAATTTGAGCCAGTTGAACTGAGGTGGATGAACCTAGAGCCTGTAACTGAGTGAAGTAAGTCAGAAAGAGAAAATGCATATATATGGAAATTAGCTGGTGGAGGAAATGGCAATCCACTCCAGTATTCTTGCCTGGAAAATTCCATGGACAAAGAAGCCTGGAGGGCTACAATCCATGGGGTTGCAAAGAGCTGGACTATTGAGCAACTGAGCACACATGCATGCATGGAACATAGAAAAATGGTCCTGATGAACCTATTTGCAGGGCAGGAATAGAGGCGCAGACATAGAGAACAGTCTTGTAGACACAGCAGGGAGAGAGGGTAGCATTGAAACATATGCATTTCCATATGTAAAATAGATAGCCAGTGGGAAGTTGCTATATAACATAGGGAGCTCAACCTGGTGTTCCCTGACAACCTAGAGGAGTAGGATGGAGGGGATGGGAGGTAGGTTCAAGAGGGAGGGGATACATGTATACTAATGGCTGATTCACACTGGTGTATGGCAGAAACCAACGCAACATTGTAAAGCAATTATCATCCAAATACAAAAAAGTTTAAAAAAAGAAAAAGAAGCGAACTGATAGTCACTCAGTTGTGTCCAATTCCTTGTGACCCCATGGAATGTAGACTGCCAGGTTCCTCTGTCCATGGGTTTGGGGTGTGGGATTTATCCCTGGCCGGGAAATTAAGATCCCACATGCCCCGGAGCAACTGAGCCTGCACTCCACAACTTCTGGAGCTCCTGTGCCACAACTAGAGTCCATGTGCCACAACAAAAGATCCTGCACGATGCAGCAAAGATCTTGTGTGCTGCAATTAGGACCGGATGTAGCCAAATAAATAAATATTAACAACAACAACAACAACAACAAAAGAATCTTCACTGTGTAGTAATTCAACAGAAGACATAAATTGTAAGCCAAAGGGAATGTGGACATACAATTTTAGGAAAATTAATTCAAGATTTTTCCATTTTCATACAAGTTGTGTCCTAAAATTGACCTGCCTACGGAGAAGGCAATGGCACCCCACTCCAGTACTCTTGCCTGGAAAATTTCATGGATGGAGGAGTCCGGTAGGCTGCAGTCCATGGGGTCACGAAGAGTCAGAAACAACTGAGCGAATTCACTTTCACTTTTCACTTTCATGCATTGGAGAAGGAAATGGCAACCCACTCCAGTGTTCTTGCCTGGAGAATCCCAGGGACAGCGGAATCTGGTGGGCTTCCGTCTATGGGGTCGCACAGAGTTGGACATGACTGAAGTGACTTAGCAGCAGCAGCAGCAGCAGCAGCATGTGCTGACTCTCAACCTGCCCTTTCACAATAGTCTTTCTCCCACTTTACAAATGGAAGGCATAGGTGTCATCATTTACCTCACTGTATGAAATCCTCCAGAGATCCAAACAAAAGGACTATGGGAAACAACTGGTTTGGGAAACATCTTATTACTTTTATTTATTTATTTTTTAAATTGAAGAATAATTGCTTTACAGAATTTTGTTGGTAGTCACCAAATGCATGCTCTAAGGCTTTGTATGTTATAGTTATTTCTGTTGAAGGTAAAGCTTGGGGTTAGAAATGGAATATTTTGTTCCCATTGGGATATATCTAAGTCAGTGTGAATGCAGGAGAGGAATGACAATTTTCATTTAATGACTTTGCCTCTTCTATTCCTCAATGATTGTCAAGGATGCATCATTTTTAAAATATTTTTTAATTGGAGGGCAATTGCTTTACAATATTGAGTTGGTTTCTGCCATGTATCAACATGAATCAGCCACAGATGTACATATGTCCCCTTTCTCCTGAACCCCCCCTCCTATCCCCCTCTCCATCCCATCTCTCTAGATGGTCACAGAGCACCAGGTTGAGCTCCCTGTGTCACACAGCAAATTCCCACTGGCTATCAATTTTACATATGGTAATGTGTATTTTTCCACGCTACTCTGTCAATTTGCCCCACCCTTTCCTTCCTCCACTGTGTCCACAAGCCTGTTCTCTAGGTCTGTGTGTCCATTGCTGCCCTGCAAATTAGATCATCAGTACCATCTTTCTAGATTCCATATGCATGCATTCCATATGCAAATAATATACATTATTTGTCTTTCTCTTTCTGACTTACTTCACTCTATAATAGGCTCTAGGTTCATCCACCTCATTAGGGCTGACTCAAATGTGTTCTTTTTTATAATTGAGTAACATAGGATACATCATTTTTTAGGAGGAGTCCCATGAGGGGAAAGCAAAGAAAGCATTGGTGAAAAATATTGAAGTCTATAAGCAGCTTTTTAAAATACAAGCAATTCTTTTAGGAAACTCTTAATAGTAATCCTTAGATTATCTTGGCTGAAATAATTTGTCTGTTTTCTGGGACTACGATATATGATTTTAGATGAAGATTTTAATTTGTTTAAAATTCAGTGTGAATCAATACGTTAAAATCTATTTTATAAAGCAGCTATAGTCAATCTTTATCTTATTTCATCTAATTATTTAATATTTCCTAAAACTGACTAAAAACAAAAACTAAAAGTGGATGTCAGTTGCCAGGCCAATTAGTTTTATACTTTGGCCACTTCATGCGAAGAGTTGTCTCATTGGAAAAGACTCTGATGTTGCGAGGGATTGGGGGCAGGAGGAGAAGGGGACAACAGAGGATGAGATGGTTGGATGGCATTACCAACTCAATGGACGTGAGTTTGAGTGAACTCCAGGAGTTGGTGATGGACAGGGAGGCCTGGTGTGCTGCAATTCATGGGGTCGCAAAGAGTCAGACACGACTGAGCAACTGAACTGAACTGAACTGAACTGAAATATATGGCAGTTTGTCTGCATTCTATACCTTAAAAGGAGTGATGGAATAGTTTCATTTTTAAATGACAGTACTTATAAGATGGCATAAATTATATCCTTTGTAATTATTTGGATTTGTGATGAAAATTCTTATATGTCACCTTTAAAATATATGAAGGAATATAGGGTTTTTAAAAATGAACTTAGTGATTATGTTAGTGAAAACAGTTGAAGACTACTATAATAATTCCCAAGAAATGCATGATATTTCACAAATGCTCCTAGCAGAGGGTTGGCTGAAAAACTGTTGATTTTTCTCATTGTCTGATCTCTGACTCCTTGTTAAATCTGCCAGGACTATTTAGAAAATATTTGCCAAGAAGCACTTAAACTCTGAAGTTTCTAATGAATTGAAGCTACTGCTGCACTCAGTAGTTTATTTAATAATCATGACCATGAATCGTATTTTATGACTCCTCATTGCGGTATGGCTGAAGACTGAAGCCTGCTCTCAGAAATACCCTCTTGGGGGAAGACAGTCACTGGAAGGAAGTCTCAGAATGGGGCAAGTAGGCAAGACAGCATGTCCAATTATAAGCCAATTTCCAAGAATGGTTTAGGAAGTCGTGGGCAAAACTATAATTGCTGGGCTATCTTATCAGGGACATGGGGCCTGGAATTTGGAAAATAAGGTAGCAACTAAACTACTACTACTACACTCAGGAAAAGAGAGGCTCAGGGGGTCATTTGAAAAGCATACCACAGGGCTCTACCACCAGAGAAATCTATGAAGGAGGTGACCATATGTTCCTGCTTGCCTGACAGTCCGGGTAATATCTGTTGTCCTGGCATAATTATTCAGTTCAGTTCAGTTCAGTCACTCAGTCATGTCTGACTCTTTGTGACCCCATGAATCGCAGCACACCAGGCCTCCCTGTCCATCACCAACTCCCGGAGTTCACTCAAACTCATGTCCATTGAGTTGCTGATGCCATCCAGCCATCTCATCCTCTGTCGTCCCCTTCTCCTCCTGCATCAGAGTCTTTTCCAATGAGTCAATTCTTCGCATGAGGTGGCCAGAGTACTGGAGTTTCAGCTTCAGCATCATTCCTTCCAAAGAAATCCCAGGGCTGATCTCCTTCAGAATGGACTGGTTGGATCTCCTTGCAGTCCAAGGGACTCTCAAGAGTCTTCTCCAACACCACACTTCAAAAGCATCAATTCTTCAGCACTCAGCCTTCTTCACAGTCCAACTCTCACATCCATACATGACCACTGGAAAACCATAGCCTTGACTAGACGGACCTTAGTTGGCAAAGTAATGTCTCTGCTTTTGAATATGCTATCTAGGTTGGTCATCACTTTTCTTCCCAGGAGTAAGCATCTTTTAATTTCATGGCTGCAGTCACCATCTGCAGTGATTTTGGAGCCCAAAAAAATAAAGTCTGACACTGTTTTCACTGTTTCCCCATCTATTTCCCATGAAGTGATGGGACCAGATGCCATGATCTTCGTTTTCTGAATGTTGAGCTTTAAGTCAACTTTTTCACTCTCCTCTTTCACTTTCATCAAGAAGCTTTTGAGTTCCTCTTCTCTTTCTGCCATAAGGGTGTCATCTGCATATCTGAGGTTATTGATATTTCTCCCAGCAATCTTGACTCCAGCTTGTGTTTCTTCCAGTCCAGCGTTTCTCATGATGTACTCTGCATATAAGTTAAATAAGCAGGGTGACAATATACAGCCTTGACATAGTCCTTTTCCTATTTGGAACCAGTCTGTTGTTCCATGATGCTGTGATTTATAATAAGAAATATACACTTGGTCTGCATCCCTGCTTCTAACATAGAACTCCTAAAACCATTGGAATTTCCTAAGAAATAAGACAAAAGAAGTGTCTTGATAATCACAATAAATCCCTTTCAATCATATCTGAGTTCATATTAATGAAGTGACTTTTGGAAAATTCCTAAGGATGAGGGCTGGTTGTCAGAGGAAACAATTGTGTGATTGGAGGATTGGAAATTTCAGTCACCCTGTCCCCTTCCCTACCCACTTCTTGGTAGGGGATCAGGGAAGGAGGTTGCAAGTTGAATGATTGCCAACGGCCAATGATTCGATCAATCATGCCTATGTAATGAAGCCTCCATAAAAACTCAAAACCTGGCGTTCTAAGTTGGTGAACAGCCAGCTGTAAGACAATGGCGTGAGGGTGGATGGTGCTCTAAGAGAAGGCATGGATGCTCTGAGCCCCTTCCCACATATTTTGCCCTATGTGTATCTCTTTCATCTGACTGTTCTGAGTTATATTCTTTTATAATAAACTGATAAGCTAATAAGCAAAATGTTTGTCTGACTTCTATGATCTGCTCTAGCAAATTAATGGAACCCAAGGAGTGGGGGTCACTTAAACCTTTGATTCATAACCAGTCAGTCAGAAGCACATGTGATGACCTGAACTTATGATTGGCATCTGAAACAGGGGTTTCAGTCTTGTAGGACTGAGTCCTTAACCTGTGGGATCTGATGCTATCTCCAAGGAGATAGTGTCAGAGTAAAATTGAGTAAAATTGTAGGACACTAACTAGTGTCAGTGAGTAGGTGGTGAGTGGAAAAACCCAACACACTGGAACTGGAGGTGCAGAATCATATCCCCCTTTTCATTTCCAAAGTGTTTCAAATATTCTGTAAATAATATGTAATTTATATAGTATAAATGTTTATTCTTAATTTCTGTACTTATCTTACCATGGACCAGTCAATGGGCTGGTACTCATCTATAGAACACACACTCTAAGCATCATAATTCTAAAGAGTCAGAATAAGACCTCTAGGAGGACATACTAACTGTGAGTGTTTGAGTGTTCGCTCAGGCAATCAGGGCTGAAGTTCTGAGACCAGAGTCCTAGAGTTAATGCCTGTGTGAATGAGATATAGCTTTCTGCTGTTCCCTAGACACAGATCACATACCTAAAGTCAAAATCCAACTAAGAGTTTATGGACTGATGGCAAAAAGATCTCAAGGATACATCTCAACAACTGAGCCTGAATGCTGCAACTACTGAAGCCCACGGGCCTAGAGCCCAGAGCCTGTGCTTCACAACGAGAAGTCACTGCAATGAGAAGCCTGTGCACTGAAACAAACAATAGCTTGCAGTCTCTACAACTAGAGAAAAGCCCAAGCAGCAGTGAAGACCCAGCAAAACCAACCAACCAACCAACCAAACAAACAAACTATGCCATGCTCTTTTCAGGCCAGGTGTTGGCCAGGCAAATGAGTGTTGGCCTCCTTAGAAAAGATTAGGCTATGTTCAGTTCTGAGCTTCCCTGGTGACTCAGAGAGTAAAGCGTATGCCTGCAATGCAGGAGACCTGGGTTCAATCCTTGGGTGGGGAAGATCCCCTGGAGAAAGAAGTGGCAACCCACTCTAGTATTCTTGCCTGGAAAACCCCATAGATGGAGAAGCCTGGTGGGCTACAGTCCATGGAGTCACAAAGAGTCGGACACGATTGAGTGACATCACTTTCACTTTCTTTCAGTTCTGAGCACTAAGACTGTGAAGCCCAATGGCAAGAAGCAGGGGTTGGAACCTGGCATCTCCCAGGCTCTCCAGGAGTTTGAGATCAACTTGGAACTCAGGGCTCCACTAAGGAAGCTGAATACAGCAAGAGCCAAGAAAATGAAGTTGGTGGTGGTCAGTAAGCTATTACAATCTTTGTTCCCATTCCTCAACTGAAATCTTTTCAGAAAACCCAAGTCCAGTTAGTACGTCAACTGGAGAAAAAGTTCAGTGGGAAGCATGTTGTCTTTAGTGTCCAGAGGAGAATTCTACCTAAGCCAACTCAAAAAAGCTGTACCAAAAAATAAGCAAAAATATCTCAGGAGCTGCGCTTTGACAGCTGGGCACGATGGGATCCTGGATGACTTGGTTTTTCCCAAGTGAGATTATGGGCAAGATAATCCAAGTCAAACTGGATGACAGCCAGCTCCTAAAGGCTCATTTGGATGAAGCACAACAGATAATGTGAAAAACAAAGCTGAAACATTTTCTAGTGTCTATAAGAAGCTCATGGGCAAGGATGTTAATTTTGAATGCCCAGACTTTCAGTTGTAAACAAAAATGACTAAATAAAATATTCACAATAAAAAAAAAAAGAGTAAGTGACTCAGTAAGGATGGGACAGGGACTCTCATACTGCTCTCCTGGACTATTTCAGGAACCTCAATTTATGTTTTATGTCAATTGTAACAAGTACATCTTAGCTCAATTCTTTAATGTGTCCATTTCAGTGAATACAACAGGTTTCCAAAATGAAAACACTGAGTCCCAGTTTAAGAAGGCAATTGGCTAGGTGTCCATTAGCTTCTCCCAACAACCCATAAAATACCTTAAAGAAGTAGTTTGATTCTCTCCCCCACACTGAGTGACCCAGTGACTGTCCCCTCTAGCTCTGGAAAGACACTGGAGGTTTATATCTGAAAAGGGTAAAACAAAGGGCATCTTCTCTGGAAAATACACGGCAAAGCGGAAGGCCAAAGTACAGCACTGAAGCTGAGCAGATTAGCGGATGGTTGTATGGTGCACACGGGCTCCTTTAGGTCCCTCTCCCAACTGGATCCTCCAACACAGGGGACCAGGTCTTCACCCACCAGGCAGGATATTTGAAGTATCTTTTCTGGGAAAATCTGACCAGCCTAGTTGTAAAGAAATGGACTCTAGATACTTAATATTAGATAAAGAGACTAAGTCAATCAAATAAATAGTAAAAGACAACTTGAAGCAGAATATGTATGGAAAAGAAAACTTTAAAAATAATCACTAATATTTGAGGAGATATTATGTCCATGAAATAAGAACAGGATTATATCAAAATGTTTAAAGAACAAAAAAAGAGCTCTTAACATTTAAAATATGATAAACAAATATTCAGTGAAATAATTGAAAGAAAGTGGTGAGAAAATACTCCAGAAAGTAAACTCAATCCAAAAAGAGAAAGAGAGAAAGAAAAAAAAACATGAACACAGAGAGATGGAAAATAGAAGAGCAAATTTAGGAGGAGAAAACAGAGTGATGAAGTCGCCAATGAAATAATTTAAGAAAATTTTCCAGAACTGAATGATACATATTTTCAGAATATTACTAAGGACAAATAGAATATCCTGTAAGGAAAGAGAGAGAGAGAGGCTGATTCACTTACAAAGAATCAGAAAGGTTTTATACTGTCCAAGTACAAACCTGGAGGCTAGAGGATAATAGAGCAATATCTTAAAATTTCTAGAAAAAAAATTTCTATCTTAGAATTTCATACTAGTCCAATAATCAGTCAAGTGTCAGAGTAGAAAAAAAACAAGTCAGGAATAGTAATTTTCCAAAAATTTACCTCTGTGCACTGTTCTGGAGAAGGTACTAGAGGTATGCTCCATCAAAATGGGAGGATAAACCAGGAAGAAGACATGGGATAGAGAAAAGAAAGGCTCAAATATAGGAGAAAGGCAAAGGGAATTCCTAAGATGATGGTGAAAGGAAATCATAGGATGGCACCTAAGCCAAACTGAAGTAAATCAGAAGGTTCTTAGAAAGAAAATGAAATGGATAGAAAACCTAATGTGAATAAACATCTTGACAGCTGGTTAAGAGTTTGAATTAGTAAGAAGGAAAAGCTAAGGAAATGAAAAAAAAGAAGACAATTATTAATGCTAGGAAAACCAAAAGGTTATGTGAGGAAAGAAATAATGATATCATATAGCTCATCTGTGAATAGTGTTTGAAAGTGTTAGTCACTCAGTCATGTTCAACTCTTCACACCCCATGGATTGTGGCCCACCAGGCTCCTCTGTTCATGGGATTACCCAAGCAAGAATACTGGAGTGGGTTGCCATTTTCTTCTGCAGGAGATCTTCCTGAACCTAGGAACAAACCCGAGTCTCCTGCATTGAGGGCAGATTTTTCACCATCTGAGCCACCAGGCATGTACCCTGTGAATGGTGTTCACTTATTAACGATAATGTAAACACTGACTATTAAATCTAACCAAAATTATGATTTAGTTATACCAGAAGATGGACATGGGAAGGGTAATTAAACTTGGAAGATGCTGGAGGAAAAAAGAAAGCAAAGTTCTTTCTGTACCACAGTGGGAAATCAATAGATTAGGACAAAGAGTAAAAAGTCTAGGAGTAGCAATAAAGATATATTGCTTAAATACAAGGAGCTAACAATCAAAATAATCAGCTAAGAGAAGTGAAAATAATTAATTCCTGGAAGGGAGAAATAGAGTAAAGTGAAGAAGAGTGCTGTTTTGCACAACAAACTAGAGGGAACTTGATGACTCTTTAAATTATGCCAAATATAACTCTGACATAAATGAAACCTTAAAAAGAAAACTAAAGCAAATAGTAAACAATTATAATTTAGCATATAATAGAAGAAAACTTCCATGAGGTAAAGAAATACCTTAATCTGCAGGCATATTTAAATAAACTATTACATAGACAAGGTTTCCCCTGTGGCTCTGCAGTAAAGAATCTGCCTGCAATGCAGGAGACACTGGTTTGACCCCTGGGTCAGGAAGATCCCCTGAAGAAGGGAATGGTTGCCCACCCCAGTATTCCTGCCTGGAGAATACCATGGACAGAGAAGCCTGGCGGGCTACAGTCCATAGGGTCTCAAAGAGTTGGACACAACTGAGCGACTTAACATGAATGCACGTATTACATAGACCTATCCTTGGGAATTTAAAATTTTAAGGATAAAGCATCCTACATTAAAATTTACTGCAAAGAGACAAAATTAGAGGATAATGGAGAAATTTCTAAAGGTTTGAGGAAAAAAATTGTGTCCAGGAATTCCATGGCAAACCAGTGCATCTTCTCTTTCACTTTTAAAAGAAACAAAAAGACATTCACAGATAATCATCAAAAGCATATCATTCTCATATTTCCAGCTGAGAGATGACTCAAAAAAACCCTCAAAGATTATGCTATAAAAGGATATTTTGGTGGTATTTAAATAAAGCGAAAAATTTCATCAATATATTTTAAAATTGTGGTTTCAAAACAATTCAAATGGGGAAATCTATTACTGAAAGACAAAATAATGATTTCATAATAGTAACAACTAACAAGGTGAAATAGATGGGGAAACAGTGGAAACAGTGTCAGACTTTATTTTTGGGGGCTCCAAAATCACTGCAGATGGTGATTGCAGCCATGAAATTAAAAGATGCTTTCTCCTTGGAAGAAAAGTTATGACCAACCTAGATAGTATATTCAAAAGCAGAGACATTACTTTGCCGACTAAGGTCCGTCTAGTCAAGGCTATGGTTCTTCCTGTGGTCATGTATGGATGTGAGAGTTGGACTGTGAAGAAGGCTGAGCGCCGAAGAATTGATGCTTTTGAACTGTGGTGTCGGAGAAGGTTCTTGAGAGTCCCTTGGACTGCAAGGAGATCCAACCAGTCCCTTCTGAAGGAGATCAGCCCTGGGATTTCTTTGGAAGGAATGATGCTAAAGCTGAAACTCCAGTACTCTGGCCACCTCATGCGAAGAGTTGACTCATTGGAAAAGACTCTGATGCTGGTAGGGATTGAGGGCAGGAGGAGAAGGGGACGACAGAGGATGAGATGGCTGGATGGCATCACCGACTTGATGGACGTGGATTTGGGTGAACTCCGGGAGTTGGTGATGGACAGAGAGGCCTGGCTGCTGCAGTTCATGGGGTCGCAAAGAGTCAGACACGACTGAGCGACTGAACTGAACTGAACTGAACTGAACATAAGGTGAAAGCTTTTTCCTGGAATTAGGAATCTCTGGTTACCTTAGCTTCTGTTTTTGTTTTTTTCCTTTTAGTAGTCCAACACCTGTGTAAGTGATTCCTTGTATTTAATACCTTCTTTTTGATATACTTGTGTGGTTTCTGCTTTTCTGATTGAACCTTGACTTATAAAGTTAGTAAATGACAGGGCTGAGATTCAAATCCAGTAGTCTGACTCCAGAGCTTATACTCTTATTGTTATTTATATTATTCCAAGCTCTTAAACACAAAACGAGAGAAAAAACTGAACAGGACTTTAAATAATCTTTGGGATAAAGAGGGACCAAAAATTGTAAAATGTAATTAGAGTACTTAGATCTTAAATAAGGATTAGAGAAAAATTAAAACTTCTGTGACACATGAAAGCTCTATTTATTGTAAGCAAAGCTTTCAGCTTCACATAGTTGTATTTTGAAACAAGAAAGAAAAAGCAAATACACCAAATATTTGTCTAAATAATTAGAAACATAAAAATTAAGTAAATAAATAAACATAAAATAAACCAAGGAAAAGCCAAAAGAAAAATAAAATGTAAACACAAGTAGAAAATATGCAGGACTCATGCCTGTTTTTGCTTATGATTTTATAGAATCTGAGAAAATTTTCCTCTGACCTCAGAGGTCCTTCTACATAGTGGAAAAATTTGGTTTTAATGAAGTATTTTCTCTATCAACTAAAGCTAGTCACACACATCCATAGGTTATACACATACATACTGAAAATGACAGGAAGAATATCCATCTAACTGCTGTAGAGTTGACTTATGAGTGGAGTTAGGGTTGGAGAAGGCGGGATCCGACCAAGAAGGATGGAAGGCAAAATACAGAGGCAGGGTGAAATCACAGACTGTAGCCCACTGGACTCCTCTGTCCATGGAATTCTCCAAGCAAGAATACTGGAGTGGGTGGCCATTCCCTTCTTCAGGGGATCTTCTTGACCCAGGGATCAAACCTGGGTCTTCTGTATTACAGAGAGATACATCTGAGCCACTAGGGAAGCCCTCTCAATAATGAAATTAATTATTTTTATTCTTCTTCTTCCTTCTGCTTTTCTTCTTCCTGCTCTTCTATTTCTAGATTTTACAAAATGATCATGTATTATTTTACCTGGAAAAAAAATTTTTTTAATAACCCTTCATCAAAGATTCTAAAAGCCTAAGATCAACCTGGGGGAAAGTGTTTTCCATGTACATGACAACAGGTTTTAATGAACATCATTAATACATAAAGAACTGCACATCTAATCTTGGAGAAGGCTATAGCAACCCACACCAGTACTCTTGCCTGGAAAATCCCATGGATGGAGGAGCCTGGTGGGCTGCAGTCCATGGGGTCTCTACAAGTTGGGCAAGACTGAAGCAATTTAGCAGCAGCAGCACATCTAATCTAAAGTAGTCACTCAGACAATTTCTATTTATCATTATCCAATATTTTTCTTGACTTTGCTTATTTACTGTGTTTTGCTTACCCTAATCCTAATGTAGGCTCTTTTACAAGCAGAAAACTTGTTTATCTTGTTTCACATCATATTGCCTATGCCAAGAACAGTGCCTAGTATATGGGAGGAGTTCAGTACATACCAAATGAATAAATAAAAGAGGATTTGCAATCAGTTCTTAAAAATGAATGCCCCAACAGAAAAATTAACAACACAATTTTAAAATGAAATATACATAATCAATAAGTTTTAGGCTATAAATTCTGTAAGGAATGGAATATGTCTACCTATTTGTCATTATATTTCCCGTATCTAGCATAGTTTTGGCAAGAAATAGGTGCTTAATAAAACAACAAATGAATAAATGAGCGAATGTAACGTTAAAGAAAAATTTTTCATGACACTTGTCAAAGACAGTAAGGAAGACTTATTCGAGAGGGACTATTGCAATTAAGATTTGGTACTAGGGGAGAGAAAGCGACAGTGAAGTCACTCAGTGTCCGACTCTTTGCTACCCCATGGACTGTAGCCTATCAGGCTTCTCAGTTCATGGAATTTTCCAGGCAAGAGTACTGGAGTGGGTTGCCATTTCCTTCTCCATGGGATCTTTCCGACCCAGGGATCAAACCTAGGTCTCCCGCATTGTGGGCAGACACTTTACCATCTGAGCCACCAGGGAAGTCCGGTAGGGGAGGGAGACCAAGCTCAAATCCAAACAAACCAGGATAAGTGGAGGTTTATAGTTAATGAGCAGGGTGGGGATCAGTGAATGGAAAATTACTAGAGGAAGCATCAAGGCTAGGGGGATTCTTGCTGATCAGACTCAGCAGGATTCTTGCCTTAAGGCAGCTTAAGGTGATAAGATGTTGAGAGTGAAGGATAAGGAATTTGACCAGATATCCAGAGTAATATCAAGGCTGGAGGATTTTCACTAAACTGACTCAGCAGAATTTTTGCTAAAACTGGACTAATTGGGCCAAGGACAGAGCACAAGGTCAAAGTCTAGTTAAAAAAAAAGGACTCCAAGGCACTGACTCAAGTTTGGTCAAGGAGAGTTTTTATCAAAGAAAGTCTTTGAAAAAGTCTTCACTGACTTTGGAGAAGCCTCTTGAGAGTCCCTTGGACTACAAGGAGATCAAATCAGTCAATCCTAAAGGAAATCAACCCTGAATTTTCACTGGAAGGACTGATGCTGAAGCTAAAGCTCCAATACTTTGGCCACATGATGCGAGGAGCCGACTCATTAGAAAGGACCCTGAAAGATTGAAGGCAGGAGGAGAAGGGGACGACAGAGGATGAGATGGTTGAATGGCATCACCAACTCATTGGACATGAGTTTGAGCAAGCTCTGTTGCTTCCTGATCTGCATATAGGTTTCTCAAGAGGCAGGTCAGGTGGTCTGGTATTCCCATCTCTTTCAGAATGTTCCACAGTTTATTGTGATCCACACAGTCAAAGGCTTTGGCGCAGTCAACAAAGCAGAAATGAATGTTTTTCTGGAACTCTCTTGCTTTTTCCATGATCCAGTGGATGTTGGCAATTTGATCTCTGGTTCCTCTGCCTTTTCTAAAACCAGCTTGAACATCTGGAAGTTCACGGTTCATGTATTGCTGAAGCCTGGCTTGGAGAATTTGGAGCATTACTTTACTAGCATGTGAGATGAGTGCAATTGTGCAGTAGTTTGAGCATTCTTTGGCATTGCCTTTCTTTGGGATTGGAATGAAAACTGACCTTTTCCAGTCCCGTGGCCACTGCTGAGTTTTCCAAATTTGCTGGCATATTGAGTGCAGCACTTTCACAGCATCATCTTTCAGGATTTGAAATAGTTCAACTGGAATTCCATCACCTCCACTAGCTTTGTCCGTAGTGATACTTTCTAAGGCCCACTTGACTTCACATTCCAGGATGTCTGGCTCTAGGTGAGTGATCACACGATCATGATTATCTTGGTCGTGAAGATCTTTTTTGTATAGTTCTGTGTATTCTTGCCACCTCTTCTTAATATCTTCTGCTTCTGTTAGGTCCATACCATTTCTGTCCTTTATTGAGCCCATCTTTGTGTGAAATGTTCCCTTGGTATCTCTAATTTTCTTGAAGAGATCTCTAGTCTTTCCCATATACTTTAGATCATCTGTAAATTACTGAAAATACCTAATACAATGTAAATACTATGTAAATAGCTGCTGGCCAAGGTACATTCAAGTTTTGCCTTCTGGAACTTTCTGTAATTTTCTTTTCTGAATATTTTCCATCTGTACTTGATTTAATGCTCCAGTGTGCAACCCTCAAATATAGGGGGCCAAATGTACATCCAAAGTGCCATAGTAACAGTAAGTAGCAGGACACAGCAGAAGGCGTAGTTGAAAGATTTACAGGGCAACTGAAGGGAGAAGGGGTCTTAGGTCTACAATAGAGCATTGGACTGGAAAATGTTGAGAGATCCTTAAAAATTTGAGCTGTATAAAAACAGCGAATGCAAAAAAAAAAAAAAAAGTCACTAGTAAATATCTCCGAGTGATTTTATTCTGAGTTGAATTCTATTCTTCACAGTCTTTGATGATTAATTACTTTTCTACTCAGAAAACAAAACCAAAAACCAAGAAATCTTTTTAAAGAAAATAAGTGGTTGTTACTCTGTCCCTTCTGCTAAACAAGGGTTCTCAAACTTGAAAATGTATCAGAATCACCAGGATGGTTGGTGAAAAGAGACAGCCACCTCTGCCCCTCCCTCCTATTCAAAAGATCTGGATGGGGCCTGATAATTTGCATTTCTAATAAGTTCTAAAAGATGGCAACATAGAATGGCTATGTGGTAGAAAATGACTGGGTTTTGAGGTCAGTCAGATTGTAATTCCAGTTCTGCCCTTACCAGACTGTGTGTAGCAACAGTTGACATACTTTAACCCCAGTTAGCCTGTTTCCACATTGATAAGTGTCTTGTGAAGGCTGCATGATATGATTAAATATCCACTGCAGTGCAGGCCTTAGTTAATGTCCTTAAATAATGTTGGCCCCCTTCTCTTTGACTTCCTGTAAGGAATTAACCACACATTGGCCATAACTGGGTTTTACTGTGACATGGTTTAGCCGTATCACAGGCCAAATTATTTCCTCCAAACCCAACAAACCATGTGCATTCCTGTTACTAATAAAATTTCCATTGTTCATTTATGAAATTGGGGAAAATAGTATTGATAGAATAGTATCTACTTTGATATAATCGATATCAGTATCTACTTTGCAGAGGTGCAGATCTGCATCCATAAGGATTAAACAATGTAATATGTTAAGTGCCTAATTCAGCAGTTAGCATGTGGAAGATACATAGTAAATATCAATTTCTTTTCCCTTTTTTTAAACAATTCATTTATTTATTGGGCTGCATTGGGTCTTTAGTTGTAGCATGTGGGATTTTCATTGCATCACATGGGATCCTTCTTTGTGGCCCAGGGACTCATGGGCTCAGTAGTTGCTTTGAGGCATCTGGGACCCTTAATTCCCCCAACTGGAATCAAACTGTGTCCCCTGAATTGCAAAGCTGATTCTTAACCACTGGACCAGCAGGGTAGTCCCTCCTTTTCCTTTCCTTTTAATTGGATATTTCTCATTAGTATCTCTTAGAGCAAGTTCAAAATGGTCTATAATACCTCAAAACAATCTTTCCACCCTAATCAGATTGTTTTCTGCATCACATTTAATTTGAACTTGATTATTTGGTTTATTTAAATACTGGTAAGGACACACTCTATATAAACTATCATATTGGATGTTCAAGGAGATAAATAGATGACTGTTACCTGATTCTGAGTAGAGGTGACAATATACTTGAAAAGTCGAATAGAAATGCAAGGCCAGGTAGGACAAATCATACTTTTGTAAGTGTGCTAGGAATTTTGAGATTACAGTGGTTGATCTGATTATCTTGCACTAAGAACTAGAGAATTACTAAGCGTTGTAAGAGAGCTATCGCTTTTTGGCTGAGAAAATAGGTCTAGAGGTCTAAGTGGTCTAGGGGCACAGCTATGGAGTGGTAGAGGTTTCCTGTCCCCTGGTCCCATGCTGCTTATAGATTTGCTTCTTACTTTAAGTAGGCAGTATGTTGTTGCTAGTTAAGCACTGGGTTCTGTAGCTAAAATGTTTGGATTTGAGTCCTGGTTTTGCCAGTTACTATTTGTGTGACTTTGGGCAAGCCACTTATCTCCATGCTTCAGTGCCCCATCTATAAAGTGAAAATAACAATAGTACCTTATTTCATAGTGTTGTTATGAGAATTCACCAACTTAATACATGTAAAGCATTAAAAACTGTGGTTTTGTCAGTATAACTGCCATTAGTCTCCAAGAGAATGGAAGACAAAAAAATCTAGTCTTCTGTTTTTTCCGTCTTTGTCTTCTTTGTAAAACTTTTTCCCTCAGATTCTGATCAAAGCATCCAGATGAGCACTCAATGAATACATGTTAGCTACCTTAACTCTACAAGATAAAAACACATTTTTGTATCTTAGAAGTAAGGGTGGGGATCTGCCGAATTCTGGCCTAGTCTGGTTAACAGGAAAGTCTAGAAAAGTAAAAACTGAGAGAGCAACAGATTCTAGGACCCAACAGGTCTTCTTTAAAAAAGCCAAGATCAGTAGGTGCAGAGAAAGACGGAGGTCAATGAATCTAATTTCAACTTGGCTCTCAAATCTATTTCAAGACCTATTGCAAACTTCCTTGGGAAAAAATCTAGCCTTTTAAGGAAAGTGCAGAGAACATGTCTCCCATGGGTTTGTTTCCAGGGACTGTCTTAGCAGGTGCTGCGTTCTGCCCTGGAGGTGGCTGCGCGGATTTGTGAACTGAGGTGACAGCATCGACTCCCTCCGGAAGAAAAGATGCTGTCTCTACACAGGAAGTTTAACTGATAGTTTAACTACGATACTACTTGAAACACGATGAACAAAAAAGAGGAGGAGGACAACAGGGAGAAAGAAAAGAGGGAGGAGAAAAAAGAGGAGGAGGAGGAGGAAGAGGAAGCAGCAGAAACCTCTGTCAATTCAGTCACAGTTCAGTTTAAAATTTAAATTTCACTTAAGAGAAACCAAGAACACCATCCCCCTAACCTCGCCCCCCACCTCCGTCGCCCCGCCCTGGAGCACCTTTCTCTACTCTCTTCAAATGCCTGCAGAAAAAATTCTAGGACTAATTTACAAGCCAAAAGGGCGGTCTCAGAAATAGGGAGCAGGTGGAGGTGAGAAATAACTTACATTCAGGATTTGAAAAATTATGGATCTGGGGAGGGGGGATGGGAAAGGATTTGGCACCACTGTCAGCATCACCTATCAGGAAATCTAGGGATGGAGAAGGATACCAAGAAGGGTCCAAATCTTCTGCCTTTGGCAGATGCAAACCACACTGTCCACCTCCATTCTGCTCACTCGGCGAAATCAGGGTAAAAATAAGCATCAAAACAGGAATATTGAAGAGGAAAGATATAACAGTCAGTCTAGAGTTCTCGTGTGGGCGGGGGTTAAATGAAGGTTAGGCAAAACCGCGGCATCAGAAAAGGTGGAAGAATTAAGGATCACCGTCACACAAGCCCCGAAGTTTGGGGTCGAGCCAAGGGTTTGGGTCACCTGGTAGCCTACGATTGGCTCCGCACAAACGCTCTCTAAGTTTCTCAGTTTGAGTCTCGCATGCAAATTTCCTGAAAAGGCACCGTCTTATTAAGGGTTTTCACAGTGCCTAGCTCAGAGCTGACCGCAGAGCCTGTTCTCAACATCTGTGAGCAAAAGCTGCTTTTGAAGTTGGGAGGAGGAAGGGCTCTGGTTTTATTTATGTTAGGGTTAGCTTTGAGGTGTGGCCAGGCACCAACGGCCAGCGAAAATTTCCCGATCGCCCTCGGTCTTCCACCTCTGTCCAGGTGACGTCGGTAAGCTCCGCAGGACCCGCTAGGGGCTAAGCTGCTAAGCCGCGTCCTTCAGGTGTCAGCCTCGATCCGTTTGGAAACCACAATCCCCAGAATCCCTTGTGCAGGGAGGTCAAGTCGCAAATAAGATGGCTCCAGAAGGGTGGAACATGCAGCAGGGTGGAAACCCTAGTCTCTGGCAGTTTCTTTCCCGGATGTGTTTAAATAACCGAATCCCACAAATGCACCACCCCGCTAACCACCTCCGTGGCAGAGAAGGCCACCGCAGCCGCCTCGCTCGCTCTTCCAGGGCATCCTGGGAGTTGTAGTCCAGCCGCTAGGCTGCAGCGAACTACCTTTCCCATGGTGCCCCACGGGTCGGGCAATAACAACGTTCTTTTCCAAAACTCTCTCCGCACTGAGACCCCGTTTCCCCACTCCCCTTCTCTCCGACTAAGCGTTCTCATTCTTGGTGACAGAGTGGAGGCCTCCAGGGGCCTCAGCCGCTGGCTCTGCCGCTCGAGGAGGCACTTCCGGCGGCGGTTCACTTCCTGGTTGGGTGGATGGAGCCGGGCGGGAGCGCGCGCGGGGGAGGGGCGGCGGGTCAGTCTCCGCCGGGCGCTCCGGGGATCAGCTGGCGGGCGGGCGGGCGCCGAATGCGGCCCCGGCTCTCGCTGCAGCGCCGCCTCCTCTCCGCGTCGCAGGCCGGTCCGGCGGCCGTGACAATGTTGCGGGGCTGATAGCTGGGCGCCGGCCGCCGAGTCATCTCAAGTGGGTGCCGCCGGGATGCTGCCTCGCGGGGCGGCGGGGAGACCGGGGAGGAGGGGAGGTATTGCCCTCTGGGTCAGCGCTGCCCGAGGCGGCCCGAATTCCTCCTTTTTCAGAGCCCAGGGCACGGGAGTCCCGGGTTCTGGGGCCGGGGACGCGTTTTCAGCCCCAGGGTTTTTCTCTCTAGGAAAATTCATGAAGCGTTTCCCCAGGATGGTGGCTTCTGCTCCCCCTAGGACTCAGCAGTTGAATTTTTAAGTGTGTTACTGATTCATCCTCTCTCTCCCTCTGTCATCACAGGTTTAAACTTACACGAATCGCTCTCTTGAGGAGGAGGGAACCGCCGCGCGATTGACACGCATATTCCTATAGGCATCCTCCCTCAGCCCCCACCCCCACGGCCGGATTCGGGTGGCTCCTCTCCGAGCTGAAATCCGAGAAGAAATCTCCTTGGATCTCTTGTTAAAAAAAAAAAAAAAAAAAAAATCCAGAAACCGTCGGTATTTTGCTTTCCTGCTTCCTTTTCGCATGATGAAGAAGTTTTTCGACTCCAGGCGAGAGCAGGGTGGCTCTGGCCTGGGCTCCGGCTCCAGCGGAGGAGGGGGCAGCACCTCGGGCCTGGGCAGCGGCTACATCGGACGGGTCTTTGGCATTGGGCGACAGCAGGTCACTGTGGACGAGGTGCTGGCGGAAGGTATGGTGGGACTCTTTCGGTGCGCCGTAAATTAAAATCTTGTGCTGATGCAGCAAGACTCGGTTTCCAGTTGTTGAATGTATGAATGGCTTTTGCCCAGTTGACCCATCCTTCTCCCTCCCCTTGCCCTGTGAATCCTTGTCCTTGAGAAATGTGAAACGGGGATTTCAAAGTGACAGGGCTTTATGGGGTGGGGGGAGTTTGCCAGAAATTGTTTACCTCGGTGGCCTTTTATTAAAAAAAAAAAAAAAATTGACAGGACAGTTCTTGCCTGCCTCATGGAATTGAGGATCAGATGAGAAAAACGTATGTGTGAAAGTGCAAAGCTTCACATCAGATGTAGGGTGTGGGGCTTGTGATCCTCCTAAAACTTGAAATACTGATGTGAGGGCTGCAGGGTGGGGTTGGAGAACCTTTAAGAGGGGTTTCTCCTCCCACCCAACTTTCCCTCTCCCTTGACCAGGGCTTGGAAGGAAGAGAGGGTTTTCAGGGAATCAGAATGTGTTTTTCCAAGAGCCAAGGCTCTTGGTGGGTTTGACTAGGTTTATTTCCTGACCTAACTGTAATCAGGTCCCCAGGATACAGTTCGGATAACAGAAATTACATGGAATGAATGTGGTTATTTTGAAATCGGTCCAGTGGGCCCCTCTTCTTCCTATTCTTGTCTTTTGATTTTGGGGTGTGTGTGTGTTTTGCCAAAAGAATGACTTGAGAGTGGCATCTGATTTTTGCTTTTTCTCTGTTGGAGAGAATGTTATTTAGATCTACTGTGTAAATTCCCTACATGTGTGTTCCTCTCTATCTACAGACATGTAGGTATATATCTTTATCCCCCAGGCTTTCTGCATGTCTCTTTTGGTAACCTTAACCTTGACCTTCATAATTATGCCAGACTCATACTTTTCACAGCCCACTGCCTGCCAAGTGTGCTTTTATTTTTAATAAAAGCAGCAATTTCCTTGGCATGAAGCTATTCAAACTAATTGGATGGGGCCAACCTGCTGTAGGTTGTTTTATCGGCTGACAGGGAATGGGGGAAGGGGAGGCCTGTATTACTGCAGCATGGTGGGGAAACAGTTCAGTTGCTGGGGAAGGAGGCTTTTTTCAAACTAAGGTTGGAGCAAGGGTCCTGACCCGGGCCTGGGAACTGCCTGTCACGGTGAGTGTTGCTGCTGGTGGGCTGGGAGGAGGAAGAAGCTGTGTCAGGCTCTCAGCTTGAATCAGCATGGGATTCAGCTGGGCCCAGTTTTCTGGGGTTATGGCTGAAGTCTTTACTTTAAAAACAGTGTCTTAAAAAAAACATCTGGCAGTGGATGTCCTTATGAAATTGTCGCGCTTTTCCGTTCTCTGTGCTGCTCTAGCTGGACTTGATCCGGGGTCTGAGTCACTATCCCTTTGGATCCTTCCTTGTGGGCTTTGGTGCAGGATGGGAGATGCTTCTGTGCCCGCTGCCAGCTCCGCACCCTTGAGTCTGATCTGTCTCATCCCTGTGCCAGAGCCCTGGCCCGCAGTGGGATGGAGAAATGGAGAAGGAGTGTGTCTGTGAGAGAGAAATTGGGAGCAATGAGGGGGCACCGAGCTCCTTCCTTCCCTCTCAACAGCCTCTGCTGACCTTAAAGCCCAGAAACATTTTGTTCAGCTAGGATGTTGTCTCCTTAGAGAGGAGGTAACCCTAAGCGGTGCCACTTCTCAGAGTCTGAGTTGATGGGGAAGAGAAAAGGCAAATTTTTCATTTATACTGCCCTTTTCTTCCCCAGAATTCATCCCTGGAACTGTACATCATGCCCTTTTATTTTTAAATGGAACTGAGAGCTTGCAGCTCTGTGTTCATTCATTTAACAAACAGTGATAGAGTGTCCACAATGTGCTAGGCACTGTGCTAGGTTCTGGGGAATATAATTTAAAACTAGCTACTAGGATTTACATACTGCTTTGAGAAATGGAAAACAGCCAGTTAAAATCAAGCGATATGAGCCATCATGGAGATTAACTTAGGGTGCAGTGGCTTCCAGTTTTAGAGTGCCAAGAATTGCTTGCTGCAGGAAGTGACTGACTGAAGGATGAGTTGGAATTATCCAGGTTCAGTGACGGCACAGACACTCAGAGTAGCAAGAGGGAGGGCCATGGAAAACTTGGTTTGGCATTGTTGCCCTGTTTATGTTCTTTGACTCTAATTGAATTTGAATTTGTGGCTCTTAGAAGTATATTGGGCTTCCCAGGTGGCACTAGTGGTAAAGAATCTGCCGGTCAATGCAAGAGATGAAAGAGACATGAGTTTGATCCCTGAGTTGGGTAGATCGCCTGGAGGAGGGCATGCCACCCACTCCAGTATTCTTGGTGGAGAATTGGTGCTAAGCATTGGTGGGTCAGTGGTAGAATTCTTGCCTGCCATGTAGGAGGCCCTGGTTTGATTCCCAGCCAACCCAAGAGCACTACTATTGGGGCTTCCCAGGTGGAGCTAGTGGTAAAGAACCCTCCTGCCGTTGCAGGAGGCATAAAGAGACACAAGTTTGATCCCTGGGTTGGGAAGATACCCTGGAGGAGAAAATGGAAACCAACCCCAGTATTCTTGCCTGGAGAGTTCCATGGACAGGGGAGCCTGGCAGGCTCAAGTTCATGGGGTCACAAAGAATCGGACACGACTGAGTCACACACACAAACACACACACACACACACACACAGAGCTATGGAGGAGCCAGTATACACACATACACACACACACACACACGTATATAGCTATGGAGGAGCCAGTATACAAAGTACCTGTGAAGTACCCACCAAGTACAAAGGTACTACTAGGGTCTGAGAAGGAGGATATAGGGAGGTTTAAAGTGTAATGCCTGCCTTTAAGGAGCTGTCAGTGAATTTAGGAAAACAAGACAAAGGCAGACTTTCACTCCTACAGTGAGGTGTTTACCAGAGCTGTCTGTGGAATCAGGCAGTGAAAGTCGCTTAGTTGTGTCCAGCTCTTTGTGACCCCATGGACTGTACAGTCCATGGAATTCTCCAGGCCAGAATACTGGAGTGAGTAGCCTTGCCCTTCTCCAGGAGATCTTCCCAACCCAGGTATTGAAACTAGGTCTCCTGCACTGCAGGCAGATTCTTTATCAGCTGAACCACAAGGGAAGCCCAGCAGTGCTAGAGTGGGTAGCCTGTCCCTTCTCCAGTGGATCTTCTTGACCGAGGAATCGAACCACGGTCTCCTGCGTTGCAGGTGGGTTCTTTACCAACTGAGCTATCAGGGAAGCTCCCAAGGAATCAGGTAGCTGCTGCTGCTAAGTCGCTTCAGTCCTGTCCGACTCGGTGCAACCCCATGGACTGCAGCCCACCAGGCTCCCCCGGCCCTGGGATTCTCCAGGCAAGAACACTGGAATGGGTTGCCATTTCCTGCTGCAATGCATGAAAATGAAAAGTGAAAGTGAAGTCAGTCGTGTCTGACTCTTTGCGACCCCATGGACTGCAGCCTACCAGGCTCCTCCGTCCATGGGATTTTTCAGGCAAGAGTACTGGAGTGGGGTGCCATCGCCTTCTCCAAGGAATCAGGCAGATCCAGATTCAAATTCTGGATCTGTTCTCGACCAGCTGTGAAACCTTGGGTAAGACATTTCCAGCCGCTCTTTGATCTCTCTGACAGTGGTAGTCAAAGTGTGGTACCTGGGTCAGGAGCATCAGCATCATGTGCAGGAGCTTGTTAGAAATGCAAATTCGGGCCTCACCCCAGAGGCTGTGGCTGTGGGGCTTTAACAAGTTCCTGGAGAGATTCTGCTGCAAGTTGAAGTTTCAGAGCCACTGCCCTAGGGAGCAGTCTTGAAGATTAAATGAGGCGATGTATGTAAATTACTCAACATTTTTCAGATGTTCAATATTTGGGAGCTATTATTTTTTAGCCATATAGGCAAGTAGTTAAGGAGGAGTAGGGGCAATGTGAAGGCTAGCTTGACTGTAGCTACTCCCCCCACCGCCTCCCCCCCAGCCCCCGAGTGTGGGTGGACAGAGCCAAATGTTCTTTGCAGCGGCCTCACCTGGAGAATCCCAGGGACCGGGAAACCTGGTGGGCTGCCGTCTGTGGGGTTGCACAGAGTCGGACATGACTGAAGTGACTTAGCAGCAGCATGGCTCCTTAAGGGGTCAAGAGATGTTTGGGGGTAGCCATGCTCCTTTGAGGCTCTGGGTGCTGACCTAGCCACCCATCCTAGCCAGGGGTGTCTCAGGCCGAGAGTCGTACATCAGGTGCCCAGGGCAGTGGCCAGGTAGTTCAGGGAGGGGTGATGCCGTGGACTTCAAGCAGAGACCCTGGTACCACCTCATCCCACTGACCATTCCTCTTTCTCTCATGTGGGTTTGGTCTGTCCTTTATAGGGGGGAATCACAGGAACCCCAAGGACAAGCTGCTGGAGCGGAAGATCAGTGGCTTCAGCCCTGCTCACCCTGTCTCACTAACTAGTCCTAGGGGGGTTGTCTGGGGAAGTGAAGGCTCTCCATCACCAGTTCAGAGGATCTGGCTTTTTCTTGGCTGGCTCAGGGTTGGATACTGTTTCTCTAGCTTCCTCAGGAAAGATACTGTGATGAGATACTAAAACATGTCTGAGGTAACGGGTGTGGGATGTCAAGGGAAGATCTGGTTTAAGCTTCCAGAACAAGCTCAATGGGAAAAGTGGAGCAGTGCTCAAAGGAGATCTGAGAAGCTATGCTTTTATCACACCTCCTTAGCTAAATGAGGCTTTACATCTAAGCTCCAGACACAGGTAAACGTTGACTACCTGCTGTGTCCAAAACAACATTCCAGAACTGCGTGGGTATATATAAGGTGGACCACGGGGCCCTCAGGACAGTATTTTGACCTCCACTAAAAGAATTCAGGTCTAGGGTTAATGAGAACTACCCAGTTAAGTCTCTATGGGAGTAAACATTGACAGTTTCTCCTACTTACAGTGCAAAGTAGTGACACTTAAAAAATACATTTGAAACCAGCTAAACCAACAAATGTGTGTGTATCTATATATGTGTATGTCAGAAATACGTATTAGCAGTATCAGTATGATGCAGGCATGTATTCATTTGGGGAATGTCAGTGCCTTCTCTGTATCAGGCACTGTATTAGATTCCAAAGCTAGAGGATGAATGGAACTTGGGCCTGGCTTTTAAGGAGCTCGTTGTTGTTGTTCAATCAGTAAGTCATGTCTTACTCTTTGTGACCCCATGGACTGCAGCAGGCGAGGCGTCCCTGTCCTTTTCTATTTTCCTGAGTTTGCTTAAATTCATGTCCATTGAGTTGGTGATGCCATCCAACCATCTCATCCTCTATTGTCCCCTTCTTCTGCCATCAGTCTTTCCCAGCGTCAGGGTCTTTTCCAGTGAGTCAGCTCTTAGCATCAGGTCGCCAAAGTATTGGAGCTTCAGCTCCTGTTCTTCCCGTGATTATTCAGGGTTGATTTCCTTTAGGATTGACGGGTTTGATATAAACCAATGAATAATCCTAAGATAAGTGTCCAGCACTTAGCATGGTCCTGGATATAGAGTAGATGGTAAAAAGACATAAAGGAGAAAGGCCCTGGGGTGGAGGGTTTCCAGATGAAGTGTCATTTAAACAGGAATGTAAATTACCCAGCGGTTCCCAATGAGGGTTACCCAAGCCTTTCCAAGCAGAAAGAATAGCATGTGCGAAAGTGTGGTGAGTTCTGGGAATACCAGTGAGTCTGTTGTTGTCATTTTGGTTGGTACAAGTTTCCCTTCCAGAATCAAGGGAAGAAGGACACAATGTGGTAGAAGGAAATTCTTTTCCATTTCTCTCTGGCTGCGCTGGCTGCTCGCTTTCCCCAGTGGCCCTGGGCCTTCCGCGTAACTGTTGCCTAGCTGTCCAATAGGCAGTACTTCCTTCTATGCCTCAGCCCTTTGCCAATAGTGGGGCGAGGAGGTGGCTAGTGTCTGGGGAAGAGAGGTCCTGAAGCTTCAAATAGATGTAAGAAGCTTGAAGCTGAAGCAGGTAGGGGAGTGAGATGACCAGTGTTACAGGAAGGAATGGACAGGGGAGAAAAGGAGCATGTTTGACCAGAGCAGAAGGTGTATTGGAGAGAGAAGAAAAGGAAATCAGGTCACAGAGAGCTTCAGTGGCAGGCTGGGAGGTTGGCTAGAAGCCTGTGAGGTCTTCTCTTGACGCAATCACCAATTTGACCCCTCCCACTTCAGATGTCTTTGCCTGCTGGGAAGTCTGGTCTTTTAGTGGCAACTGCAGATTTTCAGGGGGTGGTTTGTGAATGGTGTCTTCTTCCTGGCTTCAGGCATGATGACGGTTTTAGCTTTGCTAAATATAGCCAAATCTAGAATTCAGAAATGAAATCCAGAATAAGCCATTGCGTGCTCAAAGCCTTTCCTTTGGTCTTTCTAACAAAGTCAAGCTCACTTAATGAGAGGTTGTGAAGAGAGAGAATCAGTTTCCCATGGGTTCTGTGTAGGAGGGTCTGGGAGGAGGCTATACTTACACCTCAGGAGCTAAAACTGCGGGTAGAGTACACAAGAAAAGCTCAGTAAATACTAACAAAGTACACACGAAAACATACTCCTGCATCAGAGCAGTCGTTTTAACTTGCCGTCTTTGAAAGTTGACACTTCTGAAAGGGGACTAACTGTGCACCTTCATCTTGTCCTCTTCAAAGGATGGATGCTTTCTGAGCTGCTTAAGAAATCTCTGTGACATCTGCATCTGCAGGAGCCAAACAGTGATAATCATAGGAATGGAATTGTCTATTGAAGTAGCATCCAGCACTTAAAGTAGCAAAGCGTAGCCTTGAGCCTCCTTTTTGGGAGCCGTCTTCTGGTGTGTTCGGTGTGGTGGTGGGAGCCCTGCGGGGTGATTTGGAGACCTGGGTTTGTTGGTTCAGTAATCATCCCTGAGCACCCACTCTGTGCTGGATATCATGCAGTGATTAAATAAGACACGGCTCTACCTTGAGGCACTCACACTCACAGAACTTCAGACATACGAACAAATAGCTCTGAATGTTAAGATAAAGGGTTAACAGGGCCAAGGGAACAGACCTGGGGGACCATTGATTTTTGGGTGAAAAGAAGTCAGGGAAAGCTAACAAAGGGTAATACTTGAAATGTGTCTTCAAAAATAAGAACTTATTGCTAGATGGACAGGGTCAACAGAACATTCTAGGCAGAAAGAATAACACGGCCAAAGATACAAAAGCAGGGAAAATGCACTGCTCGCTGCGAGCTAGGTGTTTTGAGGCAACAGTGGTCCAGGACTGTGTGGTCCAGGACTAGTGGTTCAGGACTGTGTGGGCCAATAAAGTAGCTGTTAGCCACGTGTAGCTATTAAAATTTAAATGATCTGAAATAAAATAAAAATTTAATTCATCAGACCACTTTTCACTTGCTTAGTAGCTGCATGTGGCTACTGCCTCCAGTTTTGAACAGCACAGATGCAGAAAATGTCATCTCAAAGTTGTAGTGGGCAGTGTTGGTTTAGAAAAATAGTCTCATAAACTTTTTTTAATAGAATAGCACTGTTGGTTTACAAACAGTCTGTCCCTTCATTTATGTGTTTGTTTATTTATGTCATGTCCTGCTATTGTTAGCTGGGATCCGAAGGCACAGTATATACTTAAAATGAGGTGCATCACTTCTGATAGTGGATGCAGATCCATACTTGAAATAACCTCAGTCAGGTATTGGTGACTGTTGTCATATTTTATTAGACTGTGGTTGTTTCTGCGTTGTCCTGTGACTAATGAAGAGGACACCCGGAACATTCTCTTGTTGCTCATGAATGCTTGTGTTATCTTTTATCGAAGGTTTCTCTCAGGAATCTTTTTAATCCCCTTGTTTGTTTTATGAGGGCTAATCCATTTAAAACAAATGTAATCAGTAAAGGCACTTAACTAAGCATATGGACGGTGCATCTCAGCCTCTGCTGCAGAGCTTCCCCCTTCCCCTGGGATCCCATCAGGTCTCTGAGGTGTGTGACTGCCATTTGGACTCAGTGGGAGCGCTAGAGATGGACCTTGTATTAAATATTAGTAAAGATGAGGTCTTGTCATTTTTTTTTTAATCTTGTTTTTTAAGATGACAGTTCCTATGAATATTCTCATGTTTTCTTTCTAAACCCAGTGGATTGTTGTACCTCTGTTTGAAGACCATTGGTCTAGAGCAGTGGAGCAAGGGTGATTCCCCCCCCCCCCCCGCCCCCCGCCCCATCCTTGTGACAATTAGCAATGTCTGGAGACATTTTTGATTGTCACATGTGTGGGTGCATGCTCAGTTGCTTCAGTCGTGTCTGACTCTTTGCAACCCTATGGACTGTAGCCTGCCAGGCTCCTCTGTCCATGGGGATTCTCTAGGCAAGAATACTGGAGTGAGTTGCCATGCCCTCCTCCAGGGGATCTTCCCGACCTGGGGATCGAACCCACATCTCCTGCGGCTCCTGCATTGCAGGTGGATTCTTTACTGCTGAGCCATGGGGGAAGCCCCCTTTGATTGTCACAGGAGGGGGTAATCCTGGTATCTAGTGAATGTGGGCCAGGGGGTACTGCTAAACATCCCACCATGCACTTGATCCCCTACCCTCAACAGAGAATTATCCAACCCCTGAAGTCAGCAGGGTCAAGGTCTTCAGCATGATATGCTGGTCAGTGTGGGGAAAGAGAGGAGTCAGCAGGGCCTAGAAGGGTCTAGTTTGCTTGTGACTCAGACATGCCACTTAATTTTTAAATTCATTTTCTCAGAATCAGCAAGCCAGCAATCTTTCTTAACTTATTATGGTTTAAAGTCTCTATGTAATTTTCTGTGTAAAACAGCTACTTTCAGAATAAACCAACACACCAGCAGAGGTAGAATGGCAGGTCAGTGTGGGTCCTGGCTGAGGGGATTGTAACAGTGCTGTCCACTGACTAAATGTGAATTACAAGCTCAAAAAAATTCTCCCCATATTCCCATATCTGAGCAACCCCCAAATGTGGTTGAAGCACTTTCTGGCTTGAATTGCTCAAAAGAAGGTTCGGTTGGGAAGGGATAATAAAAGTCAGAATGTTATGAGAGAAGATATTGATAATCCTTTGTACAAGGAAGAATTTTCAGGAAGAGTCTAATACTTGCAGCTAATGATCTTGGGTTCAAGTTCCTCCACTTACACTACTTACCCATCTGGCTTTGAGGCAGTCGTTTAACCATCGCCGCTGCCTCCTTGTTTGTAGTAAATGTCCTTCCTTCCTCTGTGGGGTTGCTGTGACCATGAAGTGAAAGGCTGTGGGTGTAACACGGAGTGCATGAGACGCAGCTAGCCCTGCCAGCCAGGAGGAGCAGGTTTACTAAGCGTATTTTCTCCCAGCTCAGTTAGAAATGCTGTGGCAGAGAAGTAATGGAAGCCTCAGATCCTGCCCTCCCAGTTGACGTGACCCACACACTGGAGGCAAGTGCCCCCCACAAGACAATAGCTATTGAAATGCCGGAGTGTGTGGTGTAGTCTCTAAACTCTGGGTGGTTGAGGGAAAGGGAGCAGTGAGGACTGAAGTGGTGAGATGAGATTTTCTGGAGTGGCATTGTTCTTAAGCCTTTTCTCTGGGACCCCGTCTTCGAGGAACAGGAACCTTGTTTTAGGGAACACATCTAGTTCTGCACCTTTGCACATTCTATTCTTAGTAAAGTTGAAGTAAGTATTGCAACATTTTTAGTCTCTTTTGAGGAACAAAGTTTTTTACATAGATAAATCATATGTTCCGTGTGTACACCCAAAGCAAAACTTTTTTATTCTATGTGATTTTGAATCACTCAGGAATAATGGGTATTAGCACCTTGAGGCCATACTGCCTTCAAGATTTTGTGCCTACTTTCTCCCTCTGTTGCAGGAAGGGGACCCCTTCCAGGACCTGAAAGGGGGCTCTTGTCTAACACTTGGAAATGAATTGTCCAATGAGACAGACATGCTGACAAAGCAAGAGGCTTTATTGGAAAGGGACGCCTGGGTGGAGAGCGGGAGGGCAAGGGAACCCAGGAGAACTGCTCTGCCATGTGGCTCGTAGTCTCGGGTTTGATGCTGATGGGGTTAGTTTCTGGGTTGTCTTTGGCCAATCTCTCTGACTCAGGGTCCTTCCTGGTGGTGCACCCATTGCCCAGCCAAGATAGATGCCAGTGAAAAGGATTCTGGGAGGTGGTAGGACACATGGCATCTCCTTTTGACCTTTCCTGAACTCTTCCTGTTGGTTGTGGCTTACTAGTTCAGTGTTCCCTGCCAGGACCTCCTGTCATAAAATAACTCACGCAGATGGTTACTGTGGTGCCTGGGTAGGGAGGGCGGCTTCAGTCAGTGTGTTTCCCCTAATACCTCCTTATTAGCTTTATGGCCATTAGTCTGTTATGTCCTTTAAGCAGTCTCAGTTCTTCTGTTGAGTTATGGGCAATAGTTAGGAAAGAGGAATCCTTCTGAGTGAGACTTCAGCCTTGACAGAGGGCGAGTCCCCAGGTTGGAACAAAGTTAAAAGAGTAAAAACTTGGAGTTTCCATTTGAGATGTGCTGTGAGTGAATCAGCTTGATCTAGCCATTTTTCTCCTTGGGCTCTGAGTTAACTTTGGCAGACAACAGAAGGCCATGCCAGTTGAAGCTGTGTCATTTATGATTTCTGAAGAGCCAAGAGATTGTTAGATGAAAGAGTTCATGGCATCCGTATATTATTATAATAAAAGGCCAAGCATAGCGTTGATGTTGGATTATCATTTGTAATTATAATGATCTTAAATAATGATGCCTTTCATCTGGGGCTTGAGTCCTGGAGAAAGCAGTATAATGCCATGTAATTGTTTGGTGCCTGTTTTTAAGGATGCTTATAGCTATTGTACTGGGACCTTTAGAGTGAGAGAAAGATTATTGTCCCTCTGGAACTGAGCATGAATTTGAGAACAAAATGGAGACAGGAAGAAAGAAGAGGGGCCTCCCAGCTTTGCAGAGGTGGCAAGTCTCCTGCTAGAATCCTTGACTCCTTTTCCCTAGTCAGTGAATCTTCTTTGTTCAGGAAGTGCTGATCATCTTACGGGTTTGTTAGACTTGTTTAATTTCCCCTAGGGGTAGCCTCCTAGCCCTGTTTCACAGACCTTTGTCCTCTACTGTTTTTTAGAATCCCAGGAATCTTGGTGGTAGGGGAGTGGACAGTGTTGGAAGAAATAATTCTTTCTGACCTTTTGGCTATGGAAAAGCCCTGTTTTTACCAGAAGGTGTAGCTCGGTAATGACTGAGGAGAACCTGATGTTCAGTTCTGTCTTTGCTCCTTGACTGCCTAGATCAAGGGGAGCACAATGGTGTTCTCCATAGAGGACTTTTCAGAGTTAGTTTAAAAGCATGGGTACTGGAGGTGGGCAGTCCTTGGCTTGTCCATTCCCTGTGATGGTGGGGAATTTATTAAGATCCTGGCTTGTCATTTACAAAATGCGGATAACACCCTGGGTGGTTGTAAGAATGGATGAAATTCTGTAGAGCACTTAACATAGTGCCTAGCATGTAGTCAGTCTGCAAACGGTAACTCTTAGTATTTAGGTGCATGAATTTTGTTTTTCTCAAGCAGTATTTGGTTTGATGTGTGTAAAACCTGGTGGAGCTAGAGTCTTGGTGATAAATGAATAGATAATATTTATAGGTAGATATCTGTATCTTCTGTATCTATATATCTAAATCTTTCACAGTATCTACAAAACCCCAGGATGAATGAGAGGAGAAATTCTGATTTTATTTTATTTTTTTCCCCACTTAAAAGCCATGTGTGTTCAGGTAACTCCCCCAGCCTGTCAGGTTGCTGTTAGTATCCTGGGTCTCTCTGCCAGAGGAATGCCTGCCCCACAGGCACACGTCCGCCTTCGCATCTTTGTGCTCTAACACAGGTTTCCTGTTTCATTCAGGCCTGTGCTCCCACTCATCTCCCATGAACCATGGATTTAGCTGTTTCCAGTGCTCTACTGATGGTGTCCCCTGCATCTGAGATCCCCTTCCCAGCCCGCCCACCTACCTTAATCCGCCGATCCTTTGTCCTGCCTCACCGCAGTACTCCCCACAGCTGTCAGATGGACGTTCCTTCCTTCTGTCTTCCAACGCCTGTCATTGTTGCTGGCTCTGTTGACTCTTTGGGCCTGTAATCTCACACTTTTATTTTGTTGTGTATTCAATTATATCCACTTTCTAGTGTAAGATAGATAGTTCTTAGGAGGCAGGATATAAACCTCAGATTTATTTTGTATGCAGTTAAGCACTCTTAAATTTGAACAGTGCAAGGGTGGGTATTGGAGAATGAATTAATTGAATGAATAATACAATAAATTGGTATGTGCGAAGTTAAATTCAGTGGGCAGGCACTAGAACCAGATTTGAGAGGTATAGACCTCCCTTATCCCTCTTTTAATTAAAAAAAAAATAGTTCTGTGTTTGGAACCTCATTACAATCATAAGAAATCTTCTAGTTTTTCAGTGAAGTTGAAAACAACAAAATACAAAGCAAAGTAGGACATCTTCCAGGAAATCAAGTAAATCTCTCTTTGTTGATTGGATTCTATTTTGGGTATCTAATACTGTCAGTCTCAAAAGTAGAGATGTGAGGTATAAATATCTTAACTTTATAAAGGAACTCTAAAACTAAGGTTAGGTCAAGTATCAAAAACTCAGATATTACTGGAATTTATCTTTAAGCAAGGCATGCATTAATTTTCTAGCTTGTGGAGTTGTAGAAGTGAAATGAAGTGAAAGTTGCTCATTGTGTCCAACTCTTTGTGACTCTGTGGACATACAGTCCATGGAATTCTCAAGGCCAGTATACTGAAGTGGGTAGCCATTCTGTTCTCCAGGGGATCTTCTCAACCCAGGGATTGAAGCCAGGTCTCCCGCATTGTAGGTGGATTCTTTATCAGCTGAGCCACAAGGGAAGCCCTGTGTAGTTGTTGGCCTGCAATCAATTAGACAGTGACTCTCAACGTGTGTGCAGTGTAGTAAGCACAGGGGCAGGGGGCAGATGGGAAGGGAATGTATAAGCTGGAAATGCCCAGTCCAGCCAGGAAAGAAGGGAACCTCAGTGAGGGTGGGGAGTGGTGGTTATACCCTCTAAAGAGTCAAATTGTAGACTCAGGGGGTTGAGGTGGGGAGAGGACATGAGATTTTTATATCTGTCAAAGAGGATATGGCCTTTGAAAGTTTCATAAATATGGCACAAGCAGTTCAGTTGTAAATTGAGTCTGGAGAGGTGGTGCCTAAAATTGATCCCTATATGTAACTTTTAGAACATAGATAGGCACTCATTTCTCCCCTGTTCTTGCTACTTTAAGAGAGGAGAATTGAAAAGAGGGCTGAGAGTACATCTGGTCTGGTGGTTTGCCCATAACTTTGTTGAAAGGTCAACTCTGAACAGAATTCACTTGAAAAAAGTTACCTTTCTTGCCCAAAAGATGAAGCATTTCTTTTTCTTTTAAAAGCATAGTATTAGAATATGAATATGCTATATTAATAAGATAAAATGGGTTTTATTTAAGCTATGTACTCACCTAGCAATTTTGGAGGGATTTTAAGGTGATAGGATAGAACAGTGTCCAAATCTGTGTATTCAAGTTGTGGCTCTGGGGTTAGGTCATAGGATATGAATGAACAGCTGTATGAGGTAAGGGAAGTAGATTATCCAGTCTGCTTCTCAGTGATCTTGGTCCCATAACCTCTCTTCTCTCAGCCGGTCTTTTCTTACATAAATAGGGAGATCACTGGGTAATCTCAGAGATCTCTTCAAGCTCAGACATGATTTTTGAGTTCTTAGTTTCAGTTGAGACCGTTTGGGAGGGTAGGTGGGGGTGGTGGGATGGATTTGGTTGAAGGGTTAAACTTATACAGTAGGGACTAGGACAACATTCCTGAGATGGGTTGTTAACCTTGGCCTATGTATGAGCTGTACTGGGAGGTGTCAGTATTGGTGGAGGTGAAAGGTTCCATTCCTTTTCTGCTGCTATGCTTTCCTCCATATCTTTCCCTTAAAAACATCAGTGTTAAGAATTCCACGTTGGAGTGAGGGGAAGCTAAGATGGCTCTTGGGCTTCTGACTCAAGTGACTAGATAGAGAATGGTGTCAATGAAAAGAATGGAGAAGTGTGTGAGGGAAAGAGAGGGACTTGAGTCTGGGATTTTTCAGCATGATTCAGTGGTGGTGAGGTTACAGTTCAGGACCCTGCTGGGTAGGACAGGCTAGGCTTTAGAGAAAGGTTTGGTGGGAGTTGTCTTTTAACCACATGGTATTAATGAAGCTGACATGCACACCAGGAGTCAGTGTGGAAGAAGAGAGAAGGAGGCTATGGGTGGATTCCTCGGGAGCATCGGTGTAGGGCAGGTGGAAAAAGTGGAGCACACCTGGGATTCAGTTCAGACTCCTCTCTCTGACCTGCAAAACCCCTCCAAGAACTTGTATCTCCCTTCACCTTACTTAGCTGGTGCGGTTTTTAGTCATAGCAGTGATTCCTCATTTTTTATTTATTTTAAGCATTTAACCTTGTTTTTTCTTTAGTGTCTTAGGTGGCTGGTCCCTTTGCTTGGAATATTTCTCCGGCTCTTTCCATGGCTGACCTGTCGTTCAGATCTCATTCAAATCTGACCTCAGAGAGGCCTTTCTTGACCATCCATTATAAGGAACCCATCATGTTTTAATTTGCCAGGTAGCACGTGTCAGTTGATCTTGCTTGCTCGTAGTTTATCTCCCCACCACCAGAATTTCACCTCCATGAAAGCAGAGCCCTTGACTGACTTGTTTGTTGCTCTGTCCCCAGTGCCTGGGTAGTGCCTGGCACATCCAAAAGCTCGGATGAAAACCGGCTGAACGAACGAGGGAGCACATGGAGGAGGCAGAAGGAATGGCTGAGGATACGGATGGAGAACTGGGAGAGAGTGAGTGAGGGAAATGAATACTCAGTAGATTTAAAAGAAGGAGGGTGTGGAGACATCAGGGTGTAAGAAAGCAGAAAGGTCACCCAGGATGAGGATGGAAGAGCATCTCTTGGATTTGGAAATACAGAGATCATTCATGAGCTTTGTTAAGAACATTCTAAGTGGAGTGATGGAGTGGAATTTAGGTGGGAGTGAAATGAATGAATGGGAAGGGAGGGGGATGTTGAGTCAGGGAGGAATTTATTATTATTAAGTGGTGGAAGAGTCTTGAGTACATTAAGCAGAAAAGAAGTGGCCACTAGGGAGGAAGTTGGAAATGTAGTATGGGACGATTACTGTTGAAATAGGGCTGAGGAAGTGATGGCACATCATGGATGGAATCATGAACTTTTATGGAACAGACGACCTTGAAGAGGAGAAAGAGCGCTTTATTCACTAACCTGGAAGGAAGAGGAGTAAGAATGGGGGTGCAGGAGAAGGAATTGGTGAGGTTTGGCAAGTTGAGGGAGTTCTTGCCTCATGGCTTCTGTTTTCTCTTGGATGCTGTGGAGTGGGAGTTGAGTTGAGGGTTCAAGAGAGGAAAGAAGGATATGGAGGAGTTCCCTGGGTTTATGGAGAGAAAGACTGAGGACGTGTAGAAGAATGGCCTGGTCATATGGAGAGGCCATTTGAGATGACTCAAAATAAGAACACGTGTTGTCCTGACTCCTGAGTATTTATCAGTTTTGAAAAATGCACAATTTTGAATTGGCTTTTTCTGAAATATGTATTTCCTGTCTTCTAAATTATATGCCACTGGAGTTCCCTGGTGGTGCAGTGAGTAAGAATCTGCCTGCCAGTGCAGGAGACACAGGTTTGATCCCTGGTCCCAGAAGATCCCACATGCCAAGGATCAGCTGAGCCCTTGTGCCGCAACTGCTGGACCAGTGCTCTAGAGCCTGCAAGCCAAAACTGCTGAGCCCTCGTGCTGCATCTGCTGAAGCTCACTCGCCTAGAGCCTATGGTCCGCAACAAGGGAAGCCATCACAATGAGAAGCCCACGCACCGCAATTAGACAGAGCCCATGGGGAGCCTGGTGGGCTGCCATCTATGGGGTCACACAGAGTCAGACATGACTGAAGCGACTTAGCAGCAGCAGCAGCACACAAAGCAGTGAAGACCCTGTGCAGCCAAAAATAAATAAATAAAAATTTAAAAGAATTACATACGACAGAGGCAGCATAATATAGGTGGAAGGTACTCTTGATTTGAGCCTGTCTGGTGACCACCATGCCCTGGATTCTGGACAAAAGGCTTCCCAGCTCTGTCCATCATCAGGTTCTTGTCTGTAAAATGAGGAGGAGATGATGGTGAATTTGCTTTCTGTAACATCTTACTGTTCTCTTATTTCTCAAATGCATTGTTATTAGAATGTTCTTGTTTTGTTACAGATCTGTTAGGGCCTTTGCTTGATATGCGCAAGACAATTTGCTCCTGAACAGACTGGCCCCGGGTTGCTAGGCTTTTTGAATTTCATGTTGTGCTTTCCGGTGTTTCCTGGTTCCTTTCTTAAAAGATTGTCAGCTGTCACTTCTTACTGCTACCAGAGTGTCTTCCGGAATTAGTACCTCTCTAATTTGCCGCTTTTAGTCTGCTGTGGACTTTGAAACTAGGTGACTAAGCTTGTTAGAACCTTGTGTAACAATAAAGAGCCTTTGAGGGTCTAAAATTTAATTAAAGTAGGTGAGCTGCTGAGCATGGGCTTCAGGTCTCTTGTTGGCACAGAAACTATTTTTTTATGTCTCTTCTAGAAAGGTTGAGTTCTAAAGAGATAATGAGTTACCATTTGATACTTCTTATTAATGTAACGTATTTAAAATCTTTTGCCTGAAAAATTGTCAACGCCATAGGGCCTTCACTCTTCTGTTTTCCTTTTCATCTGCTGTCCTTTCTCTTGCTGCCTTCTCAGCGCCTTCTCATCCCCTTCTCCACACTTCTGTGGAAGGCAGTATTCCAGGCACCGTTATCATACTATTTTAGTCATTCACTTTTGGCTTATTTGAAACCACAGAGATGGTTCCAGGATTATAACCCACTGTTCAATCCTTTATCTGTTTATATCTCAGTAAGAGCCCTGCTGGAGACCCTCAGATGGTATTTGGGGTTGGACCTGGAAGACTGGGAAGAATGAAATGAATGCTAATTCCATGTATAATCTTTGGGAGATATGGAAGAAAGCAATCCAGAAGTATTTAAGTTTCTTACAACAAATTAATCCATAGTATAGTAGAATAATCAGAAGATAAAGCCAGATAAAAAGAAAATATTACCCATAATCCTATAGGTTACCTTTGTTAACATTGTGGTGTGTACCTTCTCCAGACTTGTTTCTTTTTTTTTTAAGAATAAGAATATGCTTTACATCATCATCTGTAGTTTGCAATATACTTAGCAATATATCTTGTCTTTTGTGTTAAATGTAGGCATCAACAGTTTTAGTCCATTGTGTGAATGTTTTGTGATTTATTTAGTCAATCTCCTATTAGACATTTAGGTTATTTATAGCTATTACAAAACATCCCCAATGAGGATGTTTTTAAAGCCTTTGGGTACTTGTTCTATTACTTGCTTAGAATAAATTTCTTAATGTGAAACGGCTAGATCAAAAGATAAGCATGTTTTAGCTTTTGGTACCTGTTATGAAATAGCCTCTAGAAAGAGTAAACCCATATATACTTCCACCAGAAGTGTATCTTTTTATGAAGTTGGACATGTTTTCTTTCTTCTTTTCTTTTTCTTCCTTCCTCCCCTTTCCTTTCTTCCTTCTTTCATTTTTTTTTTTCCTTCCTTCTTCCTTTATATATCTTTTGTGGTGAATTTTTTATGTTTCTTTATTCCTTTCTATTAGGGCTCTCATCTTAATGACTTATAGAAGCGCTTTACCTATTTAAGATGGTGATCGTGTGTGTGTGTATTAGATTTTTGTTTTTCTATTTTATAATTTACCTTCTGTTAAAGTGGGGCTTTTGCAGATATTTTAAATTTTTGTGCAGTCAAATATGTCAGTCTTTCTTTACGATTTTGTCTGCAGTCGTACTTGAAAAGGCCCGAGGAGAAAGGTAGAGCCTGTATCACAGAGACCTTGTGAATTTGAAGTTTATCTTTGAGCAATAGAGAAGCCACGCAGTGTTTTTAGAGAGGGATGGCATGATCAGATTTGCAATGTAGTTATATTTGTGGAGGATGACAGGAGGGAGCAGTTTAGAACATTAAGGAGGCTGTTGCCATGATCCAGGTGAAAAGCAGTGAGGGTTCCAATGGCAGAGTGGTGATAGGAACAGAGAAGAGTACAGACAGATATGTAGGAAGCCATGTCATCAAGACTTGGGACTTGATTGGATTTAGAGGTGGAAGGAGAAGATGGAATCAAGAATGATAGGTACCATGTTTCTAGTATGAGAGCTCAGGAACTTAAGACAGAAATGGCACTGACTGAGCTATATTATTCAGGAAGAGAGGAAGGTTGAAAGAGGAAGGAAGACTCGGATTTAATGAGGGAAGAGAATGAGCTTGACTTGATCAGTTTTAGTGTGTTTGGGTTACCTAGTGCTGTGTAACAAGCTACACTACAACCTAGTGGCTTAAAACAACACTTCATTATTTCTCACGATTCTGTAGGTTGACTGGGGTCTAAGCTGGACTTCTGTTGGGGCTTCTGCTTATCTCACTTCAGTTCAGGTCAGTTGCTCAGTTGTGTCGAAGTCTTTGTGACCCCATGGACTACAGCACGCCTTCTTCCTTTCCTACCACCAACTCCTGGAACTTATTTAAACTCATGTCCATTGAATCAGAGATGCTATCCAACCATCTCATCTTCTGTTGTCCCCTTCTCCTCCTGCCTTCAATCTTTCCCAGCATCAGGGTCTTTTCAAATGAGTCAGTTCTTCACATCAGGTGGCTAAAGTATTGGAGTTTCAGCTTCAGCATCAGTGCTTCCAATGAATATTCAGGACTAATTTCCTTTAGGATTGATTGGTTGGATCTCCTTGCAGTTCAAGGGACTCTTCAAGAGTCTTCTCCAGCACCACGGTTCAAAAGCATTAATTCTTTGGTGCTCAGCTTTCTTTATAGCCCAACCCTCTCATCCATACATGACTATTGGAAAAACCATAGCTTTGACTAAACGGACCTTTGTTGGCAAAGTAATGTGTCTGCTTTTTAATATGCTGTCTAGGTTGGTCATAGCTTTTCTTCCAACATCTCACTTAGGATCTGTTAAAATTGTCTTTCGTCTTACCACTCTCTTATACACTTGAATTCATACCATCCCAACATGTACCAACATATCACATTTCTAATACCATGCTTCATCCTTAGCAGAAATATATGGAAATACAGGAAACCCTGAGTTTATACACAAAGCTTTGGTTTTTTGTTTTTCACTCCCTGGGAGATGCAGTGAGAATTGGTTGAATGGTGTGTCTTTTACAAAATTTACTTATTTATTTATGGTAAAGTGGAATATGGACTTGGGGGAACTTGGGCAAGTCATTTTTAGGAAAGAATAGCTTAAGGAAGTTGAATATTGTGAAGCTGATTTGTTTGGGGCTGTTCATGCAGAGATATTGTACTCAAGTTTGAAAAGTCAAGAGTAAGAAGAGCAATGGGCTGAGAATGGAGTTCAGTTTTAGCCATATTGTAAACATTTTTTTGGCTGTACCGCACAACACGTGGAATCTTAGTTCCCTGACCAGGAATCAAACCCGTGCCCCCTGCATTGGAAGCTCAGAGTCTTAATCACTGGACTGCCAGGGAAGTCCTGAGTTTTAGCAACACTTAAGGGCAAGTCTAGTAAGGAAAGCTTTAAGAAACAGAAAGAACATCCAGAAGTATGAGGAGAATCAGTACTGCAGTGTCTCATGCACCTGGCACCCTACAGAGTTAAAAAGTTGGAATAAAGAGGATCAGTTGCCCCCGGGTGCAGTACTACAAAGACTGGGGAGTGGCCCTGGGATTGGACAAAGGAATGGCACTGGCCTCCTCACCAGCAATTTTAGAAGAGTGGTGAGCTGATGGAGGGCAGCACCAAGTCTCGACTTGTTTTTTAAGCAATGTGAATAGATAAGGAGAGGAGAGATCATATGGGCACAGGATCAAGTGAGGCTTGGGCATGTTAATAAGCTGTTAGGAAGGCATCTGGAGACACACAGAGAGATTAAAACGAGTGAAGGCAGTCGTCTAACAGAATGAGGTTCCCAAGGAGACTGGAGGAGACAGACCTTCATCGTTTTGCCTTGTAGCTCCCTTCTTTCAGTTACTCAGGCCAGAAACCTTTCTTTCAGCCATCTGATTAGTCCTTCTATAGTTTCAGGCCAAAACCCTCTTACTTCTCATCCGGTTTATCAGAAAATCCTGTTTGCTCTACATTTACAGTGGATTCAAAATCCAGCCACTTCTAACTTCCTCCTCTGCTGTCTCCCTGGGCCTCACTTTTGTTGGCATGGATTACACTGGCTATTTCTTCTCCAGTTCCTCTGCTTCTACCCAAACCGCCTCAGCCCGCTCTCAGCATAGTAGCCAGAGGGATCCTTTAAAATGCAAGTCATTTCCTGTTAACTCTCTGTCAGGAACGATCCAGTGACTCCCCATCTCACTGCAAGTAAAACTGCAGACTCTGATGTGGGTCTAGAAAGTGCCACGCTCTGGCCCACAACGGCTCCTCTTCTGTCTGTGTTCTGCGCGCCTCTGTGGGTGTTGCGCTCTGTCCACACTGGCCTCCTTGTAGTTCCTTAAAGTAGGAGACACTCATGCGTCTCCCTTGGGGCTTTTGTGCTTCCCCCTCTGCCTGCAATATTCTTCTCTAGTAGCCCCAAAGCTTGCTGTCCCTTGCCTGTTTTGCTTAAATGTCTCCTTCGTAGAGAGTCCGTCTCTGATGCTTCTCTTAAAGATTGTAAGCTCTCCCTCCCCTAGCTCTCCCCTTTCCTCTTCTCTGCTTCTGATATGCTCTATAATTAATTGTATCCCTTCTTTATGTAATAAAGCTAACTTTATGTAATGTAAGCGTCCTGAGCTTGTATGTTTTGTTCATAGGCCTAGAAGACTCAGTAAATATTTGTTGACTAAATGGGTGAATGAATGAATGAATGAATGAGATCAAGGCCCATCCTTGGAAAAGCAGGACATTTTACCCTCTGAGACAGGAGGAGATAAATGAATCAATGTGGATAGAGTTAAGCTTGTCGTGGGAGGACTGGAAGTATATGGGGAGATAGGAATTTAAAGGTAGTTGGGGCAGATGGTCTCGGTTTTATGGAATGAGGACGCAAGGTTGTCTGTTGAGGGTTGCGGTGAGGATGGGGCTGAGGAGGCAGCTGAGGGTTTGGGTTAGTCACTGAGAAGAGTGGAAGAGGGAGGACTCGGGATGAAGACAGTCAATGGATAATGATGCCACTTGGCAAGATTGCATGGTTTTTCTCTGCTGGAACTCAGGAGCCTAGGGTTAGGGGCAGAATAGGTGGATTTAGCACTGACCCAGGTTTAGATTAAGCCTTTAATATTCCCTGGTGGCTCAGATGGTAAAGAATCTGGCTGCAGTGCAGGAGACCCAGGTTCAATCCCTGGGTTGGGAAGATCCTGGAGAAGGAAATGGCAACCCACTCCACTATTCTTGCCTGGAAAATTCCGTGGACACAGGAGCCTGGTGGGCTACAAAGAGTCAGACATGACTGAGCGGCTAACGTTTTCAGGTTTAGATATTTTAGGAGGCCAGGGGTACAGAGAAATCAAAGGAGTGATCTAGGTCATCAGCCATGGAGCTAGAATGGGGGTGAAGAGGCTGTTCAAGGAGAGAGCTGTTTGATTGGGAGAAAATGAAAGCGTCAGAGCTGGAAGATGGTTGAGTTTGAAGAACAGTTCAGGCCAGAGTGAAGGCACGAGAAGCTGGAGGCTTGGAGAGTGTCTCAGGAAGTAAACAGTTGTCATTTAAGGTTTGGGTTGGTAAGGTCTGGGGTGTGGCCATGTGCGTAGGTGGTTGAGAGAACCAGATGTCATAGTCCTGAAGACATCTGGAGGCAGAAGTATAGGAATAAGTCATCCTCATAGATTGTGAAACTGCCCAGTATGATGGCAGGAGCTGTGATGAGAGGAAGCTCGATTGCCAAAGGCTTCAGTGAATGTTGGAAACTGAGTTGGAGGGTGGATGGACAAAGGCAAGGCAGGATGGAAGCCACCTGAGCCAGGTGGCCTGAGCTCAGAGGGACAGGAATCTTTACATGAGGGTGGAAGGTGGGAATAAAGATCTGGAATCAGCTGAGGGGAACAAGTTAAAAACCTGATCTCCTGCCCTGAAGATCTTGAGGTATAGGAAAATCTGGCGTCAGCAGACTGGTGATGCAAGCGATGTTGACTGACTCAAGAGCAGGCAGGGCAATTTGGATGCTATATCTTTGGCCAGATTATGAAGCTAAATTGTTGTTACTGTTCCATTTGTATAATTTACAGTATTTGACAGCTTTGTGTTTTCTCTTATTAGAAGGAATAAACTTTCTTTTTACTTATATTTGCCTATATATTTACATATGATATGTCAGTTGGTTGCCATTGCCTTCTCCATATATTTAAGTACATAAACATAAATATATGTATTTTAAATTCTCCCTTGGGTCTTGGCTTTGAAAAGAACGAGACAGGAGACCTCATATGGTCACTGTACAGACATCCTCAAAATGTGCCTTTTGCATTTTGTTGCTGGCGGTTTCTGCTCACCTTTACCCTTAACAACCCTCCTGGTCAGGCTGGTTGTCTCTTTTGTTCTCTTTTGTCACACTGCTCAACTCCTAGGAAATCCCTTTACCTCGAGGGTTGCTAAATGATGAAGGACTACGTCCCTAAGTTTTTACTCAGCTTTTACATAAAGGAAAAGGTCTGACTGTGTCAGGAAAATTGCTCAGTCTGTGAGTTAGAAATGGTATCTTGCATATTTCCCGTTATTCAAGAACCAAAATAGTAGCTGGGAAGCCCCCAATAAATGCTGCCTCCTCCATACCCCTAATACTTCAGCGCCTCACTTCCCCTGCTGCACCAATGGCGGGGCTGTGGGCAGTGTCTGCTGATTTTTTTTACATGTGATTACTTGTAATCTGATGTTTGATCTCACACGTTCGAGGGCACTTGGCACATACCTCTTTAGTTTTAGTTCCGTCTTCTTGTCTCTCTCTCTGTCCCCTCTACCTTCCTCTCTGGGGCTTCTAAGTTATTTTTTTACCTGCCTCCAACCCAACTTGGATTCCTTAAGGGCATGCTTAGGTTTCTGCTTATGCTTATATAGGATCTTAATATTTATAAGTAGATACAGAAAGTAGGTATTGAAATAGTGCATTAAATTTAGGATTCAAACAGCCTAACCCACATACCCTGCAAAGGAGAAACCTATGCCCACAGGATTAAATGACTTGTCCAAGGCTATATAGGTTCAAATGGAAGTAGGATCCATTTCTCTTCTCAAGGTTTGGGAGCTTTGTGAAAGATTAATGCCAAGACAACTGAGCCTGAATTGATTGTTTTCCCCAAAGTTACAACTCATCAAAGTTCTTGAAAGTGTAGTCATATCTTCTAGGACTAGGGACTTTCAACCTCTCATTTCAGCTGTCACTCTCTTTGGGGTTGGACTGATGTGGAGGACTTCTCTTGTTCTCTTCTCTTGTTCTACTGAAATTAGGGAACGTGCACCTAGGTACAGGAAGTCTCTGTCCTACTTGTAAAACTGGTAGGTTGGCTTTTTCCTTGACCTGTGACTTCAGAATGTCCTTCTGTCTCTTGGGTGCTAATGGAGACATGGAGCCATGTGCTAGGGACAAGGTGAAGGGTACTGGATAATCTCTGGCCTGGCAGGCAGAAAGCAGCCTAGCCAGGGCCCTTGTGAGTGGTTTGGGGGAATTGGAAGTAGAAGAAAGGACATATAATCAGGTGCCAGAAGTTCATAGATAGGTCATTTGTGGCTGGTAGGGTTGGCCAGAAATAGTGAGTCATACTGCCAGGCTGACAGGGATTGAAAAAGAACAAATTCTTAGTAAGTGCTGGGAGAGCCCTTTTTTCATTTGGACCAGTGACTTTTAATTGGGGGTGATTTTGCCCACCAAGGGATGTTTAACAGTGTCTGGAGATAGTATTGGTTGTCACAGTTCAGTGAGGGGTGTGTGTGTGTGTGTGTTGTTGTTCAGTCACTCAGTTGTGTCTGACTCTTTGCAACCCCGTGGACTGTGTGTTACTGGCATCAAATGAGTATTGGCCAGGGATACTGCTGAACACCCTACAGTACACAGGACAGCCCCTCACTACCGAGAATTAATGATACAGCCCGAAGTCAATTGTGTTCACGTTGAGAAACCCTGATTTAGACCCTGATGATTAGTTAAGTCATTAAAAATGTTCTGTATGTATTCTTTGAACTCTAATGACAATGTTGGGTTTATTTGTGCTAAGTTGCTCAGTTGTGTTCGACTCTGCGACCCCATGGACTGTAGCCCTCCAGGCTCCTCTGTCCATGGAATTTTCCAGGTAAGAATACTGGAGTGAGTAGCCACTCCCTTCTCCAGACGATCTTCCTGACCCAGGTTGAACTCAGGTCTCCTGCATTGCAGGTGAATTCTTTACCATCTGAGCCACCAGGGAAGTTTTTTTCAATTGAGGTGAAATTCACATAACGTAACTTTTAAGTGAATAGTTCGGTTGCATTTACTACATTTATAATGTGCAGCCATCGCCTCTACCTTGTTCCAAAATATTTTCATCATCCCAAAAGGAAACATGTACCCGTTAAGCAGTTACTCCCCATCTCCTCCTTCCCTAGCCCCTGGGACTACCAATTTGCTTTCTGTTTCTATGGATTTACCTATTCTGGGTGTTTCATGTAAATGGAATCATATAGTATAGGACTGTCTTTTGTGACTGATTTCTTCCATTTAGCTTAATATTTTTGAGGATCATTCATGTTGTGGCATATGTCAGTACTCCATTCCACTTTTGGCTGAATGGTATTCCATTATCCATTTACCCATCAATGGATATGTGGGTTGTTTTCCACTTTTGGGTATTGTGAAGAATGTAGCTGTGAACATTTGTGTACAAGTTTTGGTTTTAAAAGCAAAATTCCTTTTCAGCTTTTTTGGGTACATACTCAGGAGTGTAATCTCTGGGTTATATGGTAAGTCTGTGTTTAGCCTTTTGAGGCTGAACTTTTTTCTTTTTTTGGTAATTTTCTTCTTTGGCCGCACTGGGTCTTCGTTGCTGTGCAGACTTTTCTTTAGTTGCAGCAAACAGGGGCTCCTCTCCAGTTGCAGGGCACAGGCTTCTCGTTGCAGTGGCTTCTCTTGTTGCAGAGCACGGGCTCTAGGGCACACGGTCTTCAGGAGTTGTGGCACCTGGACTCGGTTGTTGCGCCTCCCGGGCTCTGGAGCACAGTCTCAGAGCTTAGTTACTCCACAGCAATGTGGGATCCTCCTGGACCAGGGGTTGAACTCGCATCTCCTACATTGGCAAGCAGACGCTTCATTCGTTCTGAGCCACAAGGGAAGCCCTAGATTGAATTATTTTTAATTCCCACCAGCACAGTATGAAGGTTCCAGTTTCTCCACATCCTTGGCAATACTCATTTTTTTTATTTTTAATTTTTGATAGTAGTCATCCTGATAGGTACAAAGTAGTATCTCAGTGTGGTTTTCAACAAAATGAAAACTTTTTTCGTTGTGTTAAAAGATGTGCATAACATGAAATTTACCATGGTAGTATTTTACTTTCGGATATACAGACTGGTCAGTCACCAAGTATATTTTGAGACCCTACTCATAAGGACACCGTTGAAAGCACTGCCTGGACTGTGATGCGCAGCACAGCACAGACCCTGGAGAGGCAGACGTTTTTGAACTCCACCACTTAGTTGTCAAGTCCTGGAAGGGATTTAGCAGAGAGGAGGGGGGGTGGGTAGCTGTTGAGCAGAATTGACTCTCACAGTTTCTTGATTTCCGTGTGTGTTTGTGTGTGGGGTGTGTGTGTGTGTGTGTGTGTGTGTGTGTGTGTGTATGTTTAGTTCTTTCATATAAAGGCAGCAAGTTCATAGTTTCAGAGACACAGGGGAAAAATAAATGGAGAGAAATCCAAGACCCAGCAGTGGGGAGGAGAGGACTGGTACTGTGGCACCTGTTCCTGCCCCGTATCCACTGGGACATCCTGTGTGTCACGTTCCTTTAGAAACTCCCCAGGCAAGCACCCTAAGCTGGTTCTTAAACATCTTGCATTGTGATCTGTCCTTATCTTTTGAGTCATACAGGTAGGGCAAGTATATTTCCTTTCAGATTAGTTCAGAAGCAAAATCACATACTCAGCTGTCCATCTGTGTGATCTGTAAGGATCAGAGCCTGAGTGAGATGAGGTGGGATAGGTGGGCTGGATGCCCAGCAGGACTGAACTGCAGAGCCCTTTTCTCTCTGAAGCCTCTGAAATGAGGGCTAAGCAGAGGTCCAAGTCTACATGGAAAGCACATCACCAGTGGATGTGACGTTTCCTTGGTTAGACCGTGTAAGTGAAGTTTCCCTGGAAGGAAGGTTTTTGAAAGTGCCCATGAAGAAGGAGTATCACAGAGTGTTTTTCCTGCCATGGTTGAGGTCATATTATTTTCTTAGGTCTGCTGTGACAAATGACCGTAAACTGGGTGGCTTACAGTGATGAAGATTTATCTGCTCATGATTTTGGAGGGCAGGAGTCTGAAACTAGGGTGTTAGCTGGGCCACACTCTGTCCAGCGGCTGTCAGGAGAATCCTTCCTTCCTTCTTGCAGCCCCTGATGGCACCTTGACTTGTGATTACGTCACTCCAGTCTCTACCCCCATCTTCTCGTGACAGTCCCCTCCTCTTTTTGTGTCTCTCCTGTGAGTGTCTTGGTCTGAGGACACTTGTCATTGGACTTCAGGTGTACCAGTATAATGCAGGATGACCTCATTTTGGGATCCTTAACTTAATTACATCTGCAAAGTCCCTTTTTCCAAATAAGGTCACGTTTAAAGGTTTCTGGGGTTAGGACCTGGACTGTCACTCAGGTCACTACAAGGGTGGAGGAGACAAGAAGCTGGAGTGACACTAAAACCTTTTTTTTCCTGGCAGGGAAAGGAAACGAGGTGCTAAGGAGAATAGCTTGGCTGAGCCCCTCACGTGGGCACCTGCGGCGCTGCTGTCTCTCTTCCTGGAAGCTCTTGGATTGAATTGCTAGCTCCACAGGGCGAGGACCGAGGTGGCCTGACCAGGCCTGGCTTCACCAGAGATAGTTGATAAGACATTATCTCATCTCTGTCTAACTTGTCCCCGTATAATGCCCTGTTGGTCTTCCTTCCATAAGCCCCTCTACTAAGCCCCTCTACTTCCATAAGCCCCTCTACTTTCTTCTGTCCTGCCTGCTAGATGTTTTCTCTTCAGTGCTTTGCTTTCCTGTGGTACTGTTCTGTCCCCATCATGGACAGTAAATGAAGCAGAAGTGTGTATTTTAGTAATCTTAATATTTATCAAGTAACTCTCTGTTGCTTGTCTTCTGAGCTGACTCAGCCGATGATGGTGCTAGAGCCCAGCAGTGACCTTTTCCCTTTGACCTTTCTCCTTGCTAGGCTCTTGATATTTGGCCACATGCTTTGGGATGTGATTCTCAGAGCCATTGGGACTGCACAAAGCATATGCCTTCAAATGCTTGTGTCTGCTTTTCCTTGCCAAGAGCACCTATTATTGGACTTGGGGAGAAGATAGACCTCCTGAGACCGTGAATAACGTACTTTCATTGGATTTTTTCCTGATTTCCTGCCAGATCTAGAGCTTAACCCATCATAGTAGTAGTGTAGTGTTAATTCATCAGTTGTGAGCCCATGGACTGTAGCCCCCCAGGCTCCTCTGTCCATGGGATTCTCTAGGCAAGAACACTGGAGTGGGTTGCCATGCCCTCCTCTAAGCCATTATCAATGGTTCAATTACTTTGTTAAAATGGAAATCCCCCCAATGGATAAGAATACTTCTGAAGGACTTAAAGCCCAATCAGCACTTCTCAAATAATACTGTGTATGTTAGTTGCTCAGTCATGTCTGAATCTTTGCAGCCCCATGGACTGTAGCCTGCAAGGCTCCTCTGTCCATGGAATTCTCCAGGCACAAGTACTGGAGTCGGTTGCCATGTCTTTCTTCAGGGGATCTTCCTGACCCAGGGATTGAACCTGGGTCTCCTGCATTGCAGGCAGATTCTTTGCCATCTGAGCCAGCAGGGAAGCCTACAGAAACACTGGCAGATCTACACAGTTGACATCGTAGGTAGGGTGAAGGCCAGAGAGACTCTGGAATCTTTGCTGAGTTTAGAGGTCTTCCTTGAGGTGCTTCTAATTTACTTTTAATTTTTATTTATTATGTTTGGTGCTCTGGGTCTTTGCTGCTGTGCATGGGTTTTCTCTGGTTAAAGCGAAGGGGGCTGCTCTTCCTTGCGGTGCACGGGTGTCTCACTGCGGCGGCTCTTCCTGCAGCGTGCCAGCCCTAGGGCACATGGCCCTCAGCAGCTGCAGCACACAGGCTCTAGTCGCTGTGGCGCCCGGGCTTAGTTGCTCCGTGACACGTGGCATCTTCTCGGACCAGAGGTCAAACCTGTGTCCCCTGCACTGGCAGGCATGTTCTTATCCACTGTACCACTAGGGAGGTTCCTTAAGGTGCTTTTAATTAAACTAGGTCATATCTTCCATATTAGTATGAATATACTAGTTAGTAATTTTTCCAGTGAATGTCTTGCTTCCTTGGGCATCATTGAGATTTGCTGGGTAAAAATTATACAGCATGTAGTTCATTCAGTCCTAGAAGGATTGAATGGTGAAGGGGGTAAGGGCCCTTAAGAGAACAGAAAGGACTTTATCAATAAAATACCACACAAAAATGATAGTGATTCAGAAATCCAGTCCTTTTTCTGGTCAGATGCCTGCTGGTCAGCTGTGCCATCCTCATCATCATCTTCATAATAATATTAAGAGCTAACTTTTAGAGCTTATATGGAGAGTGCTTTATTGGAATCATCTCGTTTTTCTCAGCAGCCCTGTGAAATGTTGGTATGCACTATTACCTCAGTTTACACCATTTTACATTCCTACCAGCAATGCACAAGGGTTACACTTTGTCCACTTTCTTGCCCGTACTGATTCTCTTTCTCTGTGTGTGTGTATGTGGGTTTTATAATGGCCATCCTGCTGAGTGCCTGGAGAATCCCATCGACAGAGGAGTCTGGCGGGCTACAGTCCATGAGATCGCAAGTTGGGCACAACTTAGCAAGTAAACCACCACTGCCACCACCACCACTGAGGGTGAAGTGTACGTCATTGTGGTTTTGATTTGCATTTCCTAATGACTAGTGATACTGAGGATCTTTTCATGTGCTTCTTGGTCATTTGTGTATCTTCTTTCGAAAGATGTCTGCTCAAGCCTTGTGTCCATTTTTAAATAGACCATTTTCGAAGACAATGGGCTGCTTTTCTGGGTGCCTGATGTCCTCTGCCGGCATTCAGAAGTTGTTTTGTGGAATTTACTCAGCGTTTAAATGTTCTTTTGATGAATTTGTGGGCGAGAAAGTGGTCTCCCTGTCCTATTCCTCCACCATCTTAGGACCGCCCCTAAATAGACCATTTTTAAGTAGGTTTTTTTGTTGTTATTATCGCTGAATTGTAGAATTTATATATTCTGGATTTTAGTGTCGTATCAGTTATATGATTTACACATATTTTCTCCCATTCTTTGGGTTGCCTTTTGGTTTTAGCCTTTGATTTTAGCTCTTAACGTTTAGATCTTTGTTCCATTTTTAGTTAATTTTTATATATGTTATAAGTCGAGGGCCCTCATTTTTTGTCATACGAATACTAGTTTTGCCAACACCATTTGTTGAAAAGACTTCCCTTTCCCCCTTGAATTGACTTGACACTATTGTTGAAAAATTGTTTGACTCCGTATGTGAGGGTTTATTTCTGGGCTCTGTCTTGTGTCCATTGATCAATATGTCTCTTTATGCCAGTATCACATTGTTTTAATTACCATAGTTTTGTTCTAAGTTTGAAATCAGAAAGTGCGAGACCTCCAACTGTGTTCTTTGTTAACACTGTTTTGTCTATTCAGGATCTCTTGAGATTTCATATGAGTTTTAGGGAGGATTTTTCTGTTTTATTGGGATTATGATAGAGTTTACATTAAATCTAGATGGCTTTAGGTAGCATTGACAACTTAATAACATTAAGCCTTGCAGTTCACGTACACGGATGTCTCTCCGTTTTCACTTATGTCGTTTCTGATTTCTTCTAGAATTGTTCAGTACTGTGGTTTTCAGCGTCCAAGTCTTTCACCCCCTTTGGTTTAGTTTATTCCTAAATATTTTATTCTTTTTGATGCTGTCATAAATGGGGTGTTTTAATATACCTTTTAGATTGTTTGTTTTTAGTGTATAGGAATGCAGCTGAGTTTTGCATGTTGATTTTGTGTCCTGCAACTTTGCTGAATTTATTGGCAGTTTTTTGATAAGCCCAAGCTATAAACTTGCTATACCTTTTTCTTTATCTTGTAATTTAATTTAAAAAATACTTATTAAGTGGCACTGGGATTACTTCCAGCATGTGGGATCTTTTTTTAGTTGCAGCTTGCAAACTCTTAGTCATGACATCTAAGTTCCCTGACCAAGGGAACTAGTGGGATCTAGTTCCCTGGCCAAGGATCAAGCCTGGGCCCCCGCCAATGGGAACTCAGGGTTTTAGGCACTGGACCACCAGGGATGTCCCGTCTATCCTGTACTTTAAAAATTAATCCCTGCTTCATTTGTATCTTTTTAAACTTCTATTCTGAGTTCTTGAGGATTTTAAGTTTTACTTTACTAATTTGATTCTTCTATAACCCTCAATTTACTATTCCTTTTCTCCATTACTATTTCAGTCGGCATTCAGAGTTTTAATTTCCATTCAGTCTTTTCTGGTTTAGAAATCCCTTTTTTAAATGACATGAGTATCATATTTATGTTGATTCCTTAAATCTTATTCCGAATAGAGTTTTGTAGCCACCACCATAATCTCATGAGAGAGGGATTCTTACAGAGATATCTATAAGTATCTGTCTTAACTTTTCCATGCCCCAGTAAAGGAACACGGGGAGATTTTAGGCTGGCAGCCTTTACACGGGGGCTTCGCATGCTGAGGCCCAGCCCTGGGGTGCCACTGCCTCTGCCAGGCAGGCGGCCTGGGCGGGGTTGGGTGGGGTGGCACCTGTCTGGGCTCAGTGGGAGGCCGTCTCTGTGGGCCTTGGCCTGTGTTGTAGCAGTTCTCTGTGTGCGGCCCCCTCCCTTTATGTGTTCCGCTGTTCCTACCTTGATTGCCAGAACACACTGCTTCTTTAGAGAAAGAATATCTAATGGAAATTCCTCAAAGTTTTGGGCAGATGGGATGGCGTCCTTCCTGATTTTCGGCTCAGATACAGGTTTTTGTCTCTTTTTGTTTTCCTTTGGCTTATTTTAAAGAAAACCAGGGGCAGGAGATATCTATCCTCCTGTTTCTATCTTACCTAGGTGTCCTGTAAGGTAGACGTTCTCTTTACCAACTCCACCTGATGAGATTAAGAGGCTTGCCATCCCTTCCGTACAACACTCCTGCTGAGTGGTCCTGGCTCGTCTCTGCTATACCCATACCCTTGATGATTCCAGCCACTGGTCTGATAGATTGGGTTAAAGAAAAAGACAGCTCCCCTATATTACTCTTATCTCTAGAAAAATACCTAACATCTAGTAGTCACTCAGTGACATCTTGTTGAATGATCAGTGATTGATCACTCAGCAGCATCAGGATCATGGATGGTGTATGTCTACTCTAGATCATTAAGTCTTAGAAATGTGTTCAAGGGATCCACAGATTTTCAGCATTCATTCATTCAAGAAGTTTCTGTTGTGTGTCTTCAGTGAGGCAGACACTGACGTGCCAGCTCATAAGCCTCTTATGAGCATCTTTATTTTTGCATTTCTAGCACCTGGTGGGCTGCAGTCCATGGGGTCGCTAAGTCGGACATGACTGAGCAACTTCACTTTCACTTTTCACTTTCATGCATTGGAGAAGGAAATGGCAACCCACTCCAGTGTTCTTGCCTGGAGAATCCCAGGGACAGGGGAGCCTGGTGGGCTGCTGTCTATGGGGTCGCACAGAGTCGGACACGACTGAAGCGACTTAGCAGCAGCAGCAGCAGCAGCACTTAGGGCAGCCAGTGACAGATAGCACAAAGGAAGGATTTGTGAAAGGCTATTGAGTCAAACCACTGGGTCTTGTGAAGACAGAAGTGAATAATACATATATATCCCTGTGTTCCATTGGATCATGGCAAAATGTAGAAGATGTGGGTACATCACAATTCTGTGATCTGAATGTTGTAAGAATGGGATCACAGAGAAGAGAAAAACCAATTGCTTGGGGATGTTAGAAAGAGGTCAGAAAGAGCTTTTTATAAATATGACATTTGAGCTGAGGCTTTGAAGATAGTTTTTCTGAGTGGAAAACCAGGGAGGGACTATAATAGTTATAGGAACAACACAAGCAACGATGCAAAGGCAGGAAAGTGCAGACATGTTCTGAGTGGTGAGTTGTCTTACATTGCTGGAATAGTGGGTTCAAGAGGGTAGAGATGAGGAACGAGCTGGAGTGGTCAGTCCAGACCACATCGTGAAGGCCTTGAATGCCATGCTGAGATCTGTGAATTTCATTCTGTTGGCTGCAGGGGGATGCTGTTAAGTCTGTTATAGAGATGGAGGGTGTCTCTGGTGGCTCAGATGGCAAAGAATCCGCTTGCCAATTCAGGAGACCTGGGTTCGATCCCTGGGTCGGGAACATTTGGAGAAGGGAAAGGTTATATACTCCAGTATTCTTGCCTGGAGAATTTCATGGACAGAGGAGCCTGGTAGGCTCCTGGAGAAGGGAAAGGTTATATACTCCAATATTCTTGCCTGGAGAATTTCATGGACAGAGGAGCCTGGTAGGCAGCAGTCTGTGGGGTCACAGAGTTGGACACAACTGAGCAACTCACACACACACACACACACACACACACACACACACAGAGATGGAAAACACATTAGTGGTTGCCAGGAGTTAGGGTGGTGGGGGATAGGGAAAAAGTAGGAGGGAGGGTGAGTTAACTGTAAAGAGGCAGCACAAGGGAGAAACAGTTCTGTATTTTGATTGAGATGGGCTTGCATGAATCTAGACATGTGATAAGCTCTCATAGAGCTGTACCTGCATGCACATACATACCTGTGCATGTAAAATAGGTGAAATCTGAATAAGGTCCAAAGATTGTGCCAGCGTCAGTTTCCTGGTTTTGATATTGTACTAGAGTTGTGTAAGATACTACCATGGGGGGGCAACTGGACAAAGGGTACATGGATCCTCTTTGTACTGTTTTTCTAACTTCTTATGAATCTGTAATTATTTCAAAATAAACAGAAAAAAAGTATAAGAAGGAAAATTTTGTGAAGGGCAGCTTCTTAGGATTTTAATTTTTAAACAATATTTTATTGTGAACTGCCATGTTCAGATAGTTTATAAAATGCTTGGCAAGTTATCAAATGTGGTGATTACACTTGAGAATTTTTTTTTTTTTTAATAAGTTTAATTATGGCTGTGCTGCGTCTTCGTTGCTATGAGGGCTCTTCTCTAGTTGTGGTCGGTGGGGGCTTCTCTCCAGTTGCAGCGTGCAGGCTTCTCATTGCGGCGGAGCAGAGGCTCCAGGGCGCACAGGCTTCAGTAGTTGCAGCACGTGGGCTCCGGAGGTGCTGCTCCCAGACTCTGGAGCACATGTTGTGGTACATGGGCTGAGTTGCTCCATGGCATATGAGATCTTGCTGGACCAGGGATTGAACCCATGTTTCCTGCAGTGGCAGGCAGACTCTTCACCACTGAGCCACCAGGGAATTTTGTTTTTGAGTGGAGGAGACAGACATGTTTTGTGGAATGACCATACTGTGTGCAGGTTTTGTAGTGGTGGAGATGGGTGCAGAGCACTGTGAGAGCTAGGAAAGCAGGGGTGAGAGGTGGCGGAGACAAACTACAGGGGCTGGGAAAAGCCTCATAGTGATGCAGCAATTGAGCTGACCGAGTTTGGGTCACCCACCCCACGGTTCTGCAATAGTCCAGGTGAAAGATACAGCTAAGATGAGTGGCAGTAGGAATGGAGAGTGGGGAATGGATTCAAGACCAGTTTGGAATACCATTGATGCAAATTGTTGATGTATTTGGACAGCATGTTTAGACAGAGAAGAAGAGTATGAGATGACTGAGTTTTTAAGCTTGACTGAATGCATGGTGGCTCTATTAGCCAACATTTAGAGTGTAGGAGGAGAAAGGTTTTGACCATCATATGTTAGGTTTCAGGAATCTGAAGAATGCCATATGGGGAGCCTGGTGTGCAGGTGGTGTGTGGAGCTCAGGAGAGACAGAGCCTAGTGGTAGACACTCTAGGAAAGCTGCATCCACTGGACCACGTGGCCCTTCCTCAGTCATCCGTTTTCAGCATGCTTTCTAAGTCTGTGCCTTGGCCTGAATGTTCCTCTCTTCCTTCCCCGTCTAGTGAAATCCCACTCTCGTCAATGTTCGTTTCAGAGTAGAGGTGATGGCTGGGACTTTGCCAGTGTGTGAATATTGTCCATGGGTACTGCAGTAAGGCAGGAAGCAAAGAAGGTGGGTTAGGGCCACGTAACCGTAGCAGAGCTGACCACCGAGAATTAGGCACAACAGGAGGACTAGGCCATGATCTAAATTGTAGAGGTTCATGGCTGCAAAAGATGAGCATTCAGTCTAAGTCCATCTAGAGCTCCATCTCATATGCAGAGCTGCCTGACATTGAATGTTGCTTTGCTAGCCTGATTAATTTTTAATATCTGATTCTCTGGTGAGGTGGCCAGGCATTGAAATGCATCAAAGGCAGCTTTTGTTTTTATGAAGTTGGTCAAAATAATACTGGGGAGTCAGGTTACCGTAACCTTGAGTTTTGGTTGTTCTGAAGGGATGACATCAGACTTTTTAATGTCCCTGGTTTCGGAAGGCTCTTTATCTTTTGCAGGACAAGTTCTTCCGAATTGGGAGTGGGTGCCCTGCCTGTTGGATTCTGTGCCCTTCATTATTGGAAAATGCCTCGATTTCTGGCCATAGAGAGTAGCACCAGCAAGGGAGCCTCCCATTTCTCTTTTCTGTCCATTTACTTACTTGAGTGATATTGTCTGAGTTCTGAAAAACTATTACCAACCCCTTGAGACACCAGGAAATTTAAATACAAGTGTTTGGAGAAGACTCTTGAGAGTCCCTTGGACTGTAAGGAGATCTAACCAGTCCATCCTAAAGGAGATCAGTCCTGGGTGTTCATTGGAAGGACTGATGTTGAAGCTGAAACTCCAATACTTTGGCCACCTGATGCGAAGAGCTAACTCATTTGAAAAGACCCTGATGCTGGGAAAGATTGAGGGCAGGAGGAGAAGGGGACAACAGAGAATGAGATGGTTGGATGGCATCACCGACTCAATGGGCATGGGTTTGGGTAGACTCAGGCAATTGGTGATGGACAGGGAGGCCTGGCATGCTGCAATTCATGGGGTCGCAAAGGTCGGACATGACTAAGCAACTGAACTGAATGCTGAATAACATGCATTTTATACTGTGTAATTTCAAAGTGGGTGATGGTAATGATGATTTAAACCTGGGTTCTTCTGCCCAAGATTGCCTTATTCTTCTAATTTTCCCATCTCTAAAATTTTATATGTAAATCTTCTCTCTTTTAAAAATCTCTTTATTTTTTTATCCTTCCATCTTTATTGATTTGTGCTGCACTGGGTCTTCACTGTTGCTCGAGGACTTCCTCTTGTTGCAGCCAGCAGGGGCTACTCTCTAGTGATATTGCGCAGGCTCCTTTTGTTGCAGAGCACGGGCTCTAGGCACACAGGCTCAGTGGGTGTGGCACACGGGCTTAGTTGCCCCGAGGAACATGGGATCTTCCCAGACCAGAGATCGAACCCCTGCCCCTGCATTGGCAGGTGGATTCCTAACCACTGGGTCAATGGGGAAATCCCTTCCTGTCTTGAAACCATTGATTCTGAGGATAGGTAGTATCTGAATAGTGAGGAGAGCTTCTTTATATGTAATGAGAACTTTTTTCAAGTGACTCACTGTAGAAAGGGAGACTCCACTGTGGATCCTTTTTGTCAGTGGTGTGCTGTTCAAGAGCACAGTTACCAATAGATTAACTAGTGGGGACAGAAGCTTTCCTTCTCAGATTGGGGTTCTCGGAATGGCATTTTCTCTCTTTTTGCTCACTGGCTTCCTATCTGTCTACCTAAAATATACTTTCACAAACTGGAAAGACTTACTCCAGTAAGTAAGTCTTACTTATCATGGACTGTTTAGAAAACTTTTCACTCTACCAACTTTTGCATTATTTGAAACTTTTCACAATAATCATCAGTTCAGTTCAGTTGCTCAGTCGTGTCCAACTCTTTGCAACCCCATGAATTGCAGCGCGCCAGGTCTCCCTGTCCATCACCAACTCCCAGAGTTCACTCAGACTCACGTCCATCGAGTCAGTGAGGCCATCCAGCCATCTCATCCTCTGTCGTCCCCTTCTTGTCCTGCCCCCAATCCCTCCCAGCATCAAAGTCTTTTCCAATGAGTCAACTCTTTGCAGGAGGTGGCCGAAGTACTGGAGTTTCAGCTTTAGCATCATTCATAATTGCTTTTATAATAGAAAAGTTATAAATGTTCCACTGGAAAAATAAACACTGAAATATCAGGAAGGTGTTCAGCTATTGAAAATACTTCTTTATTGAATCTATAATTTTTTTTTACTTTTGTAACTAGTGTATTATTTTAATTGATTTCTTGATATTCATCCATTCATCTGCTCCTGTTTTTCTGAACTAACTGGATTTTGCAGTGGTCTGTTATTCTTTTACCATACTACCAAATTCAATTTGCTATATTTCATCAAGTATCTCTGCATCTTTATTCATAAATGGAATAATCTGTAGCTTTCTTTTTTCCTGTATTGAATATTAGGGCTATTCCTTCTTGCTCCATAAAATTGCTTACTTGCTCTTATAAAATAACTATGAAAGTCTTCCATATTTTTGGTTTCTTAAAATTTTGAAATAATAAATATCATTTATTGTTAGCTTAGTTTAATCATGGCTGATTGATTTGAAACCATATCTGCATGGCTCTCGAATCCATGCTTATCATTGGAGGTCATATCAAAGCAAAAAGGCTGGTTTTAGAATCCTAGGTCTTCAGGCCGAAAGGCCTGATCTTTAACTCATCTTGTCTTTCTGTTTGTTTAACATTTAAAATTTTGAAATAATTCGGAGTTACGGAAACAGTTCAAGAACAGCATAAAAATTCCTGTAAACCCTTTCCCAAATTCACTGAAGGCTAACATTTTGCTCCATTTGCTATTCATTCTATCTGTATACACATTTTTTTTCCTGAACGATTTTACAATTACAGATAAAGTGTCTCTTTTCTTCTAAGTACCTCAAAGTGTATTTCCTTAAAAAAAAAAACAAAAAACCCAAACCACTGTACAGTTGTCAAAATCGGGATTAACTTTGAGGTAACATTCAAATTATTTGTTCATGTTTTAGCAATTGTCCCACCAATGTTCTTTATAGCAAAAGAAAAACAGTCCAGTTTCCAATCTGGAGTCAAATATTGTTCTTATTGTCATGTCTCTTAAATCTCCTTTAATCTGGAACAAATTCTTAATCTTGCTCTCTCATGACCTTGCCATGTTAAAAAGAGTACAGACCAGTTCCTTTTTGTAGGATGTCCCTTAGTTTAGGGAGCCTGATTTTCCTGTGATTAGATTCAGGTCATGTGTTTTGGGTGGACTACCACAGTGATGTTGTACGCTTCTCAGTGCATGTATCAGGAGGCATGTGACATCTATTTGCCCTGTCACTGGTGATTAATCACCTAGTCAAATGGTATTTGCCAGGCTTCTGTACTGTAAAGTTACTATTTTTGACTTTGCAATTAATAAGTATTTTGTAGGAAAATACTTTGACTCTATAAATATCCTGTTCCTCATCAAACTTTCACTAATTTTAGCACACATATCTTTTGAGGCAAGGATGCTCAAAGTGAATACAGATTTTTCCTCCCCTTGGAGCTAAAGTGAAGCAACAGAAAGGGACACTGTTAGGCAGATCAGCCACTTTTTTTTTTTTTTTAAACCACTGCCTATGGTCTTTGGGTTCATTTTTAAGTTATGTTAATTTAACTTTAGTTACACTCTTGAGAATGGTTATTTCCTATAACTTGTAACCTTTGAGCTCCTAGTTTGGTCACCCAGGGCCTGAGATCCAGCCAGTTTATTCTTGTCACAAGTGCTCTTTGGGTCTTTGGCCTATGGCTCAGTTTTTTTTTCCTTTGGCCCTTATCTTTGCTTCTGATTACCATGCTGTCTGTCAGAGGCCAGAGTAAACTCCCTTTGTGTTGAATCACTTGTGAGCAAGCATTGCTTCTGGCTGCCAGGCCCATCTGATCTAATCCCCTGAGCCCCAGTTACGGATCCTGTGCTGTGCTAAGGCAGCAGTTCCCTGAGTCACAGAAGCCAGTTTGTATATGTTAGAGCCCAGAATTAGGCATAACGGAAGAAATTTTTAAAATACCAGGTGGTATGTAATCAAATGCCAGTTTTTACAGTGAGATGCTATAGAAATTAAAGAAATGAGAATGAATAAAGCAAAAAAAAGGAAAAAAAAGACTTTTGGGGAAAACGAGCCTTGATTGCTGGATTGGTAGGGATATCATGAGTAAAGGCACTCAGGTAGGAACGTGCAGCCTCAGCACACCCTTTCTGGTAAATGTCTCAACCAGAAGCTGAGAGGAGGACGGTTAGGCAGAATGTTGGGACTTTCCTCAGGAAAACTGCCTCCAGGAGTGTTAGCTAAGCCACATGATAGCTGTCTCGGTGCTGGTCTGCAGGCATTCCTAACAGCCATGTGTCTGCTTCTGGTCTTTGGTTACAGTGCCTTGTAGTTTTTTCGTTGAACTAGAAGTTAGATGGCAAGTTGTAACAAAGGAAGTTGGCCTCTTTGGGTCAGTATGGGTACAGGGAAGCTGCTCTTCCCTCCCTCCTTATTCAACAGGGTTACCTTGCCCTTTTGTAGTGCAGTTTCTCAACATTTCTAAGTTTCTGACCTCACCAGCATCCTTCTGGGGAAAGCTGTGACTTCTGTCCACGAGACCTCAGGGAGGTGAGATATGATAGTAATTTGATGTGGTCATGTCCCTCTTACTCAGCACGTTCCTGACAGCCGTAACCCTGAAAGCACAGTTCTTTGCGATGATGTCATGTTGTTAAATATAAAACACTGGATTTTAAATCAGTGACTTTGATATACATTCATGTATAAACACATTAATAAATTCAAGTCTCTCTCCACAATGACCTGACTCGCGCTCAGATTTGGACTTTGTTGCCAAGGGACTGCATGGAGGCACAGCTCTTACCCCTCAGGAGTTAGATGCTCCTGCTCCAGCTTGCCCTCACTGAGCCCCCTCCAGCTTGCCCTCGTTGAGTCCAGGGGCATATGTCTGGTCCGTGAATGTCACTGGGTATGTTTGTCGTGGTGGACAGCAATTGAATGGCTTAAACACATTGGAATTTAGAAATATACCCCCACCCCACGTCCCTTTCCCAGAGAAAACTTTTTGGGCGGCAGAAATGTCTCACAAAAATGCCTGTTCTCATTTGTGCCATGGGATAGACTCTGACCGTCCTCAGCCTTTTAATTGTTTTTCTCTTTTTTAAATTAATGTGCTTCTGGCACTTTTGGTTACAGCTCCTTTAAAAGCAATAAAGTAAAACAGAGAAAGATACCATCCTAACAGTAGTGAGAGATAACAGGAGCCACTGAGTGAGAGACAAAAGCATGAAATCTGACAGAAGAGTTAAAAGTTAGAAGCATTGCTGTCTGGAGTTGCTTAGTGAGTGGGGAAAGTAGTATTATATACGCCTGTAGTTTCCAAGGGCACCCCAGTGTTGAGTAAGGAACATATGGTTGGTATTTGCAGTGATCTCACTAGTTAACAATAAAAGGTGGAATTTTATCTAGTGTATTGATACAATTTGGGAACATCAAGATGTGAGTGATAGCTTATCTTGAAAACCTTTACAACAGCTAATTCACGTTCATTGTAAATATTCAGAAACAAAGAAAAAAATATAAAAAACAATCCATATCTTAGGACCTGTAAATTTAAAGCTCCAGTACTTTGGCCACCTGATGCAAAGAGCCGACTCATTGGAAAAGACCCTGATGCTGGGAAAGATTGAAGGCAGGAGGAGAAGGGGGTGACAGAGGATGAAATGGTTGGGAGGCATCACCGCCTCAATGGACGTGAGTTTGAGCAAACTCCAGGAGATAGTGAAGGACAGGGAAGCCTGGAGTGCTGTAGTCCATGGGGTCGCAGAGAGTTGGGCAGAACTGAGCATCTGAACAACAAAATAGATTTAACTACTCTTGGCATATTGTTATTTAGCTCCCTAGCTCTTTCCCGTGTACAAATAAAAATACATATTTCTGTAATGTAAGAAATATGTGATTCGTGTTTATGCCAAATTTTTGTGTGAGAACATGAAACCTGCTTCCCCTCCTTTTTTTCAATTTAAAAAATTGTAGTAAAAAACATATAATATAAAATTTACCCTTTTAACTACTTTTAAGTCTACAGTTAAGTAGTTTTAACTGTAGACTTTGCTTCACATTGTGAAGGCTGCTTTTTTTAAATTCAACAATATAATGCGAGTATTTTCCCATATATGAGTATAGATGTTCATTTTTTAGGGTGCATGGATATACCTGTTCCAGTTAATCAATTCCCTATTGTTGTATATATAGGTTTCCAATTTCAGTTAGTATTAACTCTGCATATAGCCTCTTTAAATATACATTCCTCTACATTTCATGAGAATGAAGTTCCTGGAGAATTATTGGATTAATAGATATGTACTTTCTAAAGGCTTCCTATGTATATTGTTAGATTGCACTTCTGTCACCTTAAGTACCCCTTTCACTGTATTCTGATCAATATTTGATGTTATAATTCTTTTAAATCTACATTTATGTAATTCAATTTTTGATCCAAAAAAAAAAAAAGGCAGTAGAAGCTAAAGAAGCCATTGACCAAAAAAATATGTATGTATTTAGAGGATATGATGTATGAGATTATTACGGTTTATAAACTAACAAAGAACGTAACACATTGATTATTCAGCGCACAAGCATGGTAACTGCTGTCTTAAGACATCTGTTCATGGAGTACACAATATCTGAACCAGTCCTCATAATTTGAAGAGTGTTAAATAAGTGATTCTTAAAACCCAGGGGGGTGAATCTCAGGATAGGACTGTGCTGATTTTTTATTTTTGTGTACCTTTTTTATGGTAAAACTTTCTTCAGTAATCTTTAACCTATTTTTTGAGTTTTGTTTACCACAGGAAAGTTTCAAATTTTAATGACGGAAAATCAGTAAAATTGTTGGTTACTCCGTTCATATTATATTTGTAGAAAACCTTCCCCACCTTAGTTTTCTTTTAGTAGTTTTATGGTTTTAGTTTTTTCATTTAAATCAGAAATTGCAAACATTTTAATCTAATCAGCTGCATTTCACCTGCTACAAGAGGTGGATTTTTTGGGTTGTGTTTCCCTCAGTATGGTGTTTTTAACAGTTGGAATTTAAGTACCTTTTAGGAAAGACATGTATTCTCTAATTTGTTTCATTCCTCACAACTCCCAGTTGTCTCATGCCTCACATATTTAGATGTGAATGTTTAATTTTACCAACATGGTCCTTATGGGCATTTGAGTTTGTGACCCCTAATTGGTCAACATAGAGTTAATTTGGTATTTGGATGATAGAGGGAATTGAGTTTTTTCCCCCAAATGACTAGTTAGCAACAATTTTTATTGAGTTATTCCAGTACAGGCATAGCTCAGAGATAACTCAGGGTCAGTTCCAGAGCACCACAATAAAGCACATATTGTAATCAGTTGACTCACAGATTTTTTGGTTTCCCTATGTATGTAAAAACTATGTTCATAGCTATACTGTGGTGTATTGAATGTGCAGTAGCATTGTGTCTTTAAAATGCATATGCCTTAATTTAAAACATTTCATTATTTAAAAAAATGCTAACCATCATCTGAGCCTTCAGTAAATCATAGTAGCAACATCACAGATCACTGATCACAGACCACCATAACAAATACAATAAAGAAAAAAAATGGAAATATTGTGAGAATTACCAAAAGGTGACTTACACATGTGAAGTGAGCAAATGCTGTTGGAAAAATGGCATCAGTAGATTTGCTTAATGTAAGATTGCCACATACCTTCAATTTTTACAAAAAGGCAATATTTGTTAAGGACTGTAGAGCAAAGTATGCACATATATGTTGAATTCTTACATATTCTTGAGGTCTTTGCATTTTTCCCTTTGTTCTTATAACAAAAACATTTTATAATTTTATATCTAAATTGTATGTTTTTAAATGTTGATGTCTAGTAGAGCCAGCTTCTCCATCATCCATTCAAGCTGCCCCCACCCTCATCTTGACTGTTCCAGTATTCCAGTGCATCTTTTTTTTTCCCTGGATGAAATTTGGAATAATTTCATCCAAACCAAAAGCAACCTATCAAAATTTTAGTGGCATGTTATGTTTTCATTTTCATTGAGCTCCGAATACTTTCTAATTTCCCTTTTGACTTTGCATTTGACCCATGGGTTATTTAGAAGTGTTTCATTTAGTTTCCAAATATTTGCAGATTTCCCCAGAGATCTTTCTGTTATTGATTTCTAATTTAGTTCCATTTAAGATCACTCTAGTCAGAGAACATACTTTGATTTAAATCCTTTTAAGTTTATTAAGAATTGTTTTATGGCTTAGACTATGGCAAATCTTGGTCTTCTGTGGGTGCTTGAAAAGAATATATTCTGCTGTTGTTAAATGGAGTGTCCTTATAATGTCAGTTAGGTCAGGTTCGTTCTTTGGTGTTCGAATCTTCTGTGTTTTTATTGCTTTTCTGTTTACTTGGTCTGTCAGTTACTGAGAAAGGAGTATTAAAATCACCAATAATTTTTATATTCAGCAGTCACTTCGTTTCTCTGCCTCACTTCCTCATCTTCTCTTATTGACCCTTCTGTGGAGTAGGGGAACCAGGAGCAGGTAACTGGGAGTTATTAATAAAATGTTAGGAAGACTGTCAGCATATCCCTTGATAATATCTTGCCCCAACTTTCCTATTTAAGCTCCATTAGACTGTCTGTTCACTGATGCAATGGATTTGAACTTGGGCAAACTTCAGGAGATGGTGAGGGACAGGGAAGCCTAGTGTGCTGCAGTCCATCGGGTCTCAAAGAGTCAGACACAACTGGGTGACTGAATAGCAACACAGATGGTCTGTGGTCGTTGTGGTTTGAAATACAGAACTGATTTTAACACTCTTGGTTCCAGAAAAAAAAGTGATTTATAAGTCATTTCCGGAGACTTCTTTATTAAACGGGTCTTATTTCTCCTGGCCAAATTCACTGTGAGTTGTAGGAATGGTACTTCTATGCCTTTGTTGGCATGTGACAAAATCTCTTATGTGGAAGCAAAGTGATGTTGTGGATGATCAGTAGACCCTACTAGTTTTGATTGATTTCCAATTATTTCCTGCCCTAATTGAGCCAGGTAACATAGGATACTAAATTGGACTTCATTTTTTGCTTTGCTGCTGTGACCTTTTGAATTGAGTTCTTTATCCACTTTATGTTTTAAAGCTACCTATTTCTCAGAGTCATTGAGAGTAATAAAATTGCAATGATATTAATAATGTTAACTTCCTAACTATAAATTTTCTAACTACAGCTTAAGTAATTGTTCTATAAAATCTGGACCTGCAAAGTGGATTTGCCTTTCTGAATCACCAGTCCTTCGGAATCCATCCAGAGTTGCATTTGTCCCAAGAAACTTTTCCTACCAATTTCAGCTAAGATTTGTTTTTCCATGGACTTACATTTTTGCCATATTATTTCATATCTTATCTCTCCAACAAAATTCTAAGTGTTTTTTCGGGAAGATAGGCATAGGGCTTGGAAAAGACATCACATTTTTGTATTATGTTAAATCTCTTTTATGCTTTATCTCATTTGATCTTCCCACTAACTTTAAAGTTTTAGGAAAGATACAGTTATTCCCCTTTTACAACTGTGAAAAGAAAGCTTTGGAGAAGTCGAAACTTCTCAGTGTTATCGTTAATGGGTGGTTAAGCATAGTACCCATTAGGTATTGGGATTTCTAAATAGAGAAATCATGCAAGTCTAAAAACTGCTTTGGATTTATGTTGTATTTGCAATGTGCAAAATCTCAATGTTGCCAGTTAAAGTATTGAGACATCTAAGCCTGCTGTATTAGGTTGACTGTGAACAAGGTTAGCGGGGCTGGCTTATGCTGAATCACTCCTGCCCCTCTCTGTCCTCCAGGAAGGACAGGCACTGCGGAATAGCAACCTGGGGGTGGATATAGAGACTCAGCATATAGCAGTCTCTCTCTATAGCCTTCTTGGAATGTGTGCTCTTTCCTATTCTAAGCCTTTAATGTTCTCTGCTCTAATCCTTAGCATTTCTGCTGTTATTGATAGAGTTTTTTTTTTTTTAAAGATTTATTTTAAAATTTCTTGGCTGCAGTAGGTCTTCGTTGCCACATGTGGGGCTTTCTCTAGTTGCTGCGGTCGGAGGCTACTCTTTTTGACGTTGTGCGGGCTTCTTTCATTGTAGAGCATGGGCTCTAGGCACATGAGCTTCAGTAGTTGTGGCTCTTGGACCAGGTATCAAACCCGTGTCCCTTGCATTGCAAGGTGGATTCTTTTATTTATTTATTTTAAATGAAACTAAGATGAATATTTTTAATGATGTGCTTAGTCACTTGCTCAGTCATGTCTGACTCTTTGCAACCCCATTTACTGTAGCCTGCCAGGCTTCTGTGTCCATGGGGATTCTCCAGGCAAGAATACTGGGGTGAGTTGCCATGTCCTCCTCCAGGGGGTCTTCCCAACCCAGGGATTGAACCCAGGTCTCCCGCATTGCAGGCAGATTCTGTACCATCTAAGCCACCAAGGAAGCCCTTTTTTTTTTTTTTTTAATGATAAAAGGTACAGTTCACAAAGAAGATAGACATCATACACCATTGGACGCCTAACAACAAGGGAACAAAGATACATTAAGCAAAAATCAGGAGAAATATAGGGGCAAAGAAAAATAATACCTAATCATAATGAGACATAATATTTCTGTGAGCAAAGTGGATTCTTAACCACTGGGCCACCAGGGAAGCCCCTGATAGGGCTTTGTGTTAAGACCATCTGAAACTGGGTGTTTAAGAGAGAGGCTCCAGTTTGCATTGAAGTGACCAGGAAGTTAGTATACCTTATCCAGCATGTAAACTGCAGAGAATGACCGCTGGTGTAAGAGGGCAGAGCCTTGCTTTTAGCTTATTTCAGGGAATGGGGAATGAAGCTCCCAGCTCTTCTGCACGTCTGACCTTTGTCGGTTGCCCCATGCACTGAGCAGAGTCATAGAGAGCTTTTTTGACTTATCTCCCTGGCCTCACAGAGCTAGCTTCTGTAGATTACCTTATCTGAACCATTTAGAGCATGTTTTCTTTTCATGCTGTTGCGTGCCTTTCTCCTATGGGGTAAAATGGAAGGTGCCTTGAAACAGACTAGGAGCTACAGATGTCCTGTGTTTGAACAGCCTAGTCCGGTTGCTCTGTTATCTGTCCCTGAGTGCTTGGGGCCAGTCATACCTCGAGATTACTCTCTGCTTCAAGGACGCTTAGCTCCTCAGACCCAACACTCCTTTACCTTCTTTTAGTTGGAATATTGCATCTCCCCTGTTCATATCCCCTAGGTTTCCTTTCTCTGCTCATCTTCTTTCTAAGTCTTGACTTTGTACCTCAGTGCTTGACCACTAGCTAGCTTCGCAGTCTGATAATTGTATTCTCTGCTCCATCCGGCATGCAGTCTGCTGTTTGTCTGAGCTCTACTTGGTTTATTTCCCAACTCTGATGCATTTCTACCTAGTGTTAACTTGTTGCCTGGTCTAAGGACTAGTGAAGTCCTGTCCAATCTGGCACGTCTGTGCTCCCCTTTCCCTCCCCAGCTCTGACCAAAGTTGCTCAGTGAAAGCGCCGGTTTCTCATCTGTACTCTGACCCTTAACCCCAGATGACGCTAGCGGTGGTTACGATTAGGCTAAAGGAAGAAGACTGACCCCAAGTGTGCATTATGAGCATATTGTTTACATGGCTCTCAAGACTGATTCTACCTTTTCTGAAAGACATCTAAAAAGCGATGAAAGTGCTTTTGAAAATCAGAGGCTGACTTTTTAGTAGCAGTTCTTTCATTTATTCTGTTGGAGGATCCAGATCGAGCTCTTTATAAAATATTCTCCCACATAATGTGCCAGGATAGTCCTAACAATAGTAAACCTTGATCCACAGATCAGATGTGCCATTTGATAAAAATAAATAATGTAGAAGAACTCACTAGGAAGCAGCTTGTTTAATGGAAACCATAAAAACCTACATGGAAAAAAGAGTGGAGCTGTGGCAGCGAGTCTCAAACGGCAGAACTTGGGCGTCACAGAGTGACACCGTTGAGCTCCAGGGATGCTGTCACATACGCTCAGATGCCACAGGCACCCAGGACTGGGCCTTGCCTTGACCACTCAGGAGGTCGGATTTCTGGATGTTTGCCTCATCTGAAACCATCTTGCTGACAACAAACCCTTGTGATATAGAGACTCATTAGTTTAAGAAGAGGGTGGATTTAGTCTCTTCTCTTGATGTAAGGGATGAAGATGCCATTGCTCCTAACAAATACTAAAAAAGGAGCAAATTTTATATCAGCAAAAGTTCCTGTTAGCCAGAGTGTTGCTGAGGGCTGCAGGTGGTGTCAGATACCCACCTAATGGACAGTAGGGGTGAGGGGAAATGGGGTGAATGCCTGTGGACCGTCTCAGAGGTTAGATGTGTGTGCCAGGTGTTGCAGGATGCTGCCTCATGTGATATTCAGGACACATCTGTGGAGTAGCTGATGATTCATCTGATAAATGAGCTGAGATCACATGACTGTAAAGTGTTTGACCTGGGCTTTGAACCCAGATCTAACTCCAGAGCCACGCTCTTTAGAAGATAGGCTTGCTTTAGAAAATGAAGCTGCTGATTTCTGCAGAAAGGCAGGGATAGGCAGGGATTCAGCCTCAATTCCCTTGTTTCATAAAAAGCGCTGCATTTGAAAGCCTGGTGTATTAGTTCTTACTGCCAGCTGTCAACCTGTGGAGGCTGAAAAAAAAAAAAAAAAAAGCAAATACAAACCTACCATGCCAAGGATTTTGAATCTCGGTGGGTTCTGATGTGGTCTGGGACTTCTAAGATGATTCATATGTGCTACTAGAATTGAGAAACTCCCAGTGGAACGGATGTGTGTTGTAGATATTTCTGACGCTCTTAGAGAGGAAACTGAGGCCCAGAGAACTCAGAAGCCAGATGGTCCTTTCATTCAGTCCAGCACTTGCCCTGCACTGACCATTTGTTATTCCAGGTGATTCAGAATATGCAGAGAAAAAATGTCTTCCCTGCCTTTGAAGTGATTTTAGGCAAAGGCTACATAGTTGGTTAGTGCAAAGCCACAGTTGAAACCCTGATTTCCCAACTTCATCAGTGTTATAAAGCCTTCGGAGTATTATCGTGGCCAGGCCCTCTCTCAGATCCTCCAAGCTGTGTAAATGGTTCCTGTTAACACTGTGGTAAGTGGCTTCCAAAGCCCCTGGCTTCCCAGCTCCAGAAGTCTCCTGCCTGCCTTTCTGCCTCATTAGCAGCCTGGTATTCAGCCACCCATCTTGCCTTAGGTTCACAGGCCCACAGCTTTTCAGTTGACTGCTTTGTTCTCAGTTCGTTTTTAAGCATCTCACCTGGAAAAGGCCTGAAAAGCTGAAGAACAATTATTTTCAAAACCCAGTGCTTGGACAAAACCTACCCTTCTGGTGGACACCCTGATCTCTTTTCTGTGCTTCCTGATTAGTTCACAGTCCTCTGATTCATCCTACAGTCTAAATGTGGGCTGCATATTTTCTGGAGTTTCTCCCAGACCCCTCAGGGCAGTGAATGCAGCAGAGGGCAGGGAGCATGTCCCTCCAGTCACTGAGAAGGGAAGGAGGAGGCCCGTGTGTGCCTAGCACTGTGCTAGGCCCTTTTTCACATACTTTTTTCTTTAATGCTTCCTAATAGCTTAGGGGAGAAAGATGACTGGTCTACAAAACGTACATAGTAACTTTCTTGAGGTTACATAAACAAGTAAGTTTCGTCGGCTAGAAATTTAGTCACAGAAACTTCTGACCTAAAGGTCATGTCCTTTTCCTTGTACCACATGCCATAGCATATGTAAATCTTTTGATTTAATCCAAACCTACTTTTAAAGTGATTCTTAAATATGATTTCTGATCTCCTCAGTAGGTTTTAGAAATCAGGGCTTCGATTTAACAATCCAGGAGAGGGTCTTCCCTAGTGGTCTGGTGGTCAAGACTCTGCCCTCTAATGCAGGGGACATGGGTTCGATCCCTTAAGTCTAGGAGCTTAAGATCCCACATGCTCTGGGGCAACTAAACCTGCCCACTTCAAGGAGAGAAGCCAGTGCGCTGCAACTACTGAGCCCACCTGCTCTTGAGCCCGTGTTCCGCAGCAAGAGAAGCCTGCCCGCTAGAGCTAGACAAAGTCCTGCACACCAGCGCAATCAAAATTTTAAAAAAAGAAAAAATTTTTTAGCTTAAAAAATGAAGCCTTAAAAAAAAAAAATCAGTCCAGGAGAGATATAGGACCTGACACATGACTCCAGAGATGGGAGCTTAGGGGTCACAGTCTGAGAAGTGAGGTATGAGGGGAGGCGCTGAGTCTCTAGGCCAACACAGCCACTGTCCCAGGCCAGTGTCAGAACTTGAAAAACTCAGGTGACCAAAGCATAAATGCTAAGCTATGGTTCTTGGGGAGCCAGAAGTGGAAGGGGGTGGGGTGGACCTCCAGCTCAGAAATAGCTCCCATTTTACATCATATCAATTGGAGATCACTAATCACTCCTTTTTAGTAGAATAGTCTTTTCTTTAAATCCTAAGAAATAGCTTCAATTTTTATGTACCTTCCCTTTTTGATAGTACTTTTGATAATACTTATCAGAAACTGGGCTTCAGTTTCTGAATGTACAAAATGATAATTCAGGTTTATTGTAATGAGGAAATGAGAACATCTCTCTGAATGACTTGCAAATTGTAGACTATCCATACGAATACCAGCTATGAAACCCCAGGTTCCCCCCAAACCAACTGATCGGTAAGAATGGCAGTTTTGCTGTTGGGCGAAGGCAGCAGTGATTTTTGGAGCGTAGATAACTCAAGGAGAAGCAAAACCGGAGTGGAAAGCTGCATTGGGAGTGGGGTGGAGGGGCTGAAAATGAGATCTCTGGGGGCCTGGAGATGGAGGTTGGGGGAAATGCAAGACCAGACCTGATTTGTTGCCAGCCTGGGATCTGACTGAGGGCAGCAGCTGCGTGCCTGTGGATCCTCCTTGTGCAGTCTTTATTAGCTCAGTGAAGAGTTGTTGAGAGCCTGACGTGACACCTAAATGTGGTGGAGTAGCCTGTAGGAATCGAATCACATGATAGAACATTTGTGTGTGGGTCCTGTAATGGAACTGATGCAGCCAGGGATGGGCAAGAATCTGTGGCAGGGTGGGAAACCGAGGCACCAAGAGAGGTTGCCGTACAAATCTGGACTACTCAGAACCGAAGCTGAAAGCAGCTTCTGACTCTGACTTCTCCCACTCTCTCTTACCCTCTTTCCTTGCTTCTGTCAAAACACACTGTTACTATACCGTATTCTCAAGAGCAAATTCCAGTGGAAGTAAGCACAGCATAAAGCACTTCGGTGCAGGATCTTTGAGGGAAGTGTGGAGACGCTGGTTGGAGAAGAGGAATTATGTAATGACCTAATTATGAGGGCTGCCATCTGCTTAGGAGTCACGGCTGCCTGGTTAGGATTCCCTGATTATGTTTTTTAAGGAGGATGCTAGATTGTTAAGGGAGCTGGGGGGGAGTGTGTGTGTGTGTGTGTGTGTGTGTGTGTGTGTGTGTGTGTGTGCATGGTGTAGGTAAATGACATTGGAAACACTACTGCCTTTCTTGAAGGAGATTGGTAGGTTGTGGAGAAGGGGGATGAAGCAGTTTTTGAGGGTTTCTAAGCACCTATTACCCCTTATCATAGAGCTCAGTGATAGAAGGTTAACTATTCTGTAGAAGAGGCTAAGTGTATTAGAGGAGAGGTAGCCAGGTGAAGGTTTCCCAAGTGGCACAACGGTAAAGAACCCGCCCATCGATGCAGGAAACACAAGAGATGCAGGTTCAGTCCCTTGGTCAGGAAGATTCCCTGGAATAGGAAGTGGCAACCCACTCTGGTGTTCTTGCCTGGAGAATCCCATGGACAGAGGAATCTGGCGGGCTGTAGTCTGTGGGATTGCAAAGAGTCAAACACAACTGAGCACACACATTCACACACACAGTCAGGTGAAGGTGACTGTCATAACATGGCCAGAAGCTCCAAGTGTACCTGGAGAAATAACTGAGATCTTTTTTTCCATGCAGGATAAGGAATGAAAAATCTACTGTTTTTTTTTCAATGGGTAGTTTGCATCATGGATGAAAATATTAAATTCAGGAACTATGAAAAACAATGGGACTAGGGCACTGTAGAATTTGAATGTAAGGCACTGTGCTTAGGGACTTGGATGAGTTGCCTCTGAAGGGGCTCAGAGCCTGGAATTGGATGAAAAATTCCTGCAGCTGGCGGGCAAGTGACAGGCGAGGATAGTGTGTCTTTGGAGCTGCTGTGGGTTTTGTGGTCAGCTGAAAAGGAGTCTCAACCGTGAGGTTGAGAGCCAGAAGGATGCTGACACACTGTCCACTAAACATACAAGGAGTGACTTTCAATGAAAATATCAAACTTTTTAAACACCCTTTAGAAGAATCTTTAACAGAAAATCTCTTTGCTCTTGGGTTTTGAAAGTGTGCCTGTATCAGGAAAATGAGCAAGTGATTGGAGCGAACGTCCCAGAAGAAATAACGTTTTGCCAATTCTAACTCGTACTCCCTCCTGACAGAGAGCTGCTTTTATTTCTTTCTGCTGCTCATCCCCTACCTTCCAGTATGATAGCAGTGTTGTCTTTTAAAGAACTGATCATTCAGAATCCCTGCATAGAATTTAGGAGGTTGTTTGGTATATTTCCTGTCCCTAAAGAATCACCAAAATATGACAGACACCTAGCTCCAAAAGTCAGAAATTTTTCTGATTTTCAATCTGATGCCACATGTATTTTACAGATAAGAAAACAGAGGCCCAGAAGAGTGCAGTGACTTGCTGAAGGTCATAGCTTGTCCTTTGTGAAACTTGGACCAGAGTAGGTCTCCTGACTTCTGGCCCTTTTCTTTCTGTTGTCCCATGGTATCGCTCATGTAGAGATTTATTTGAAATGTTGTCAGCAGATTTGTGGCAGTGACATATGATTAGATGAGTGTGTAATTGCACAACTCCTGGATGTAACTCTGGGCATTGTGTGGTGCGTTAACTGGTGTTTTAACTTCCAGCAGGGGCTTTAGAGCAGCAGGGAAGAGTTTTAAGGTTCTGGACATCAGCATTCTTTTCCCATGAGCTTGCAAAGACTTTGGAACAGGAAGTCTTGTTTCCACACTGAACCTGCCTCTTCTTTTCTCTTTGGCCACCACTTCTTGTTGGCCCATGTTTCTGAAACAGCCTTGAGATAGCCTCTGTCTTTTTCTCATCCTTCAGATTGAGCCGACATCTGGCAAAGACATGTCTCTGCATGGGATCTTGCGTAGCCGTCTAACATTTGGATTATGGTATATTTTGTTTTCTCCAGTGGCAGACCTTTTTAGAAGAGTAGGAATTTGCAAAGTCATTAGCTTCGTCCCCTGGACAAAGACAGCCAGCATGGTCAAACTTCCTGAGCGCCTCGCTCACCCCTAGACTACTGAAAGGGCTTGCTTAATGTAGTCACACACCCAGGTTTTCATACAGAGAGATACTCTGATTCTATTCTAAGTATTCTTAGTATACTACCCTTTTTACTTCAGAAAGATTTTTTTTTCTTTTTTCTTTTTTCTTTTTTTTTTCAGAAAGATTGGAAATGTCCCTGATCCTAGGGCAGAGGTCCCCAAACTGGCCTGTGATCTATATTTTTGGGAAATTAAAAAAAAAAAATCCCAGGACCCTACCCACACCTACTGAATCAGACTCTTTATCAGCAGTTAGCTTATGTTTACCAAGTACTTTATCAGGGACGTAATATGTACTTGGTATATTGGGTACTTAATAAGTGACATATGAATTTATCCAGAGCCTGCTAAAAGGACCAAAGATTTTTTTAAAAAACAGCGCACTACTTTCAGTGCAGCATTTTTTTTTTTTTTTTTGGCCTGCAATAACATGAGAGTGAATAGTGAAGGTCATTCTCTAAACATGTTCAGAAATGGCCCATCTGAAAATGGACTGGCCCACCTGTGGAGTGCCAGATGAGAGCTGCTAAACTGCAGAGAAATGTTTTAATTCAGGACTTTAACAGAGGAAGTAATTTTAAAATGTACACCTAAGGTAAATGGGTAGAAAATTGTCATGAATAAAATACTTGGAGTTAAAACAGGCTATTTTTATTTATTTTAAAACTCAGCATCTTTTAATGAAACTGGATTCTTAAAAAACACAGTCCTAAAATACACATTTGGCTGTCCTTGTCCTCAGGCAAGTGGGGACCATTGTTTTACACATGCACTGAATACAGTAATGACACATACTCTGCCTGAAAGCTGCTATGCATTAATACTTATTTACTGCCTTCACAAAGTCCCTCTAATTCAGGCTTCCAGTTTTACAGGTGAGGGAACCTGAGACCCAGTGAAGAGAAGTAAGTTGCTCCAAATGTGTTGATCAAGACTTTTATAGGCACATAATAGATACCTACGTAAACTAGCTGAAGCACAAAAGAATAATGTTCAAAAGATATGGTGGGGGGCGCTTTCTCAGGGAGCCAGGAGCAGGAGCACTGCTGGCTGTGGGGGTGTCTGAGATGAGGAGCAAGAAGGCTCTTGGTGGCGGGGTGGGGTGTCTCTGTCTCTCTCATACCTCTGCCGTTTTCTGCTCTTGCTTTGGTTTTCTTATCCTCTCTGCAGGTGGACTTTCCCTGTTTGTCCATCCATGTGGCTCAATATGGCTACTGTCCAGCTCCCACTTGAACTTGTCACAGTTTAAGTTGCCTACATGGACTTACACCAACTTCCACGTTTCTGAGGGTGAGAAACTGATTGGCCCAAGCTTGAGCCAGATATCCTTACTGGTCCCATCAATTCTGGCAAAGATGAGGCTGATGGTATTAGTAAAAACATGCCTGGTGGGGAAAAGGGAGTGTCCAGAGACAGGTGAATCACTAAATCAAGCAGACTCCCAAGAGCTGTATTCTTGAAAGTCTACTAAGAAATTGTTGTATCCTAGGAAGAAAATGAGAATTTTAAAGAAGGCAATGGCAGTGACAATGGGAAGAAGTAAGCAGATTTGAGAGAGATGGAGAAAAATCAATGCGCTCTAGTAATTAGTTGGATGTTGGGGAGAGGGAGTTGCTGAAGACAGGAGGTGTGGGAGCTGGAGTTCCCATTCGTGATACTAGGAAACATGGGACAGGAGGCTTGAGACAGGTGGGAAGGACATATGGGGTTTGATTTCAGTTTAAACATCTTGAGTTTGCAGTACTTGTCAAAATTAAAAGTGGAAATGTCTATCAGGTTAATTGAGAAAGTCAAATATGGGTCTGGACGTCTGGGGAGAGTTAATCTTGTGAATATAATTAAAGGATACTGAAATGCTTAAAGGGTAAACTTGCTTCGGGAGCATTTATAGAGTGAACAGAGATGACTCAGGACTGAACCCTGGAAACACTGGCACTTAAGAACAGGAAGATGACGTGCTCTAAAGGAGATTAAGAAGTGGACAGAGATAGAAGAACTGAGCATCCTGTGTCCTTTCTTTGGAAGCCCAGAGGGAAAGCTCTTAATTTAAGACTGTCGCCGATGAAAAGTACGCGTGGTGATCAGGTGAGATAGCATCTGGAAACTAGTGAGGTGCAGAGCAGGCCTTGGAGAGGGCAGAAACCAGATTACAGGAGGTTTCTGAACGACTGGCTTCCCTCATAGCTCAGTTGGTAAAGAATCTGCCTGCAATGTGGGAGACCTGGGTTCGATCCCTGGGTTGGGAAGATTCCCTGGAGAAGGGAAAGGCTACCCACTCCAGTATTCTGGCCTGGAGAATTCCATGGGCTATCCAGTCCATGGGGTCCCAAAGAGTTGGACATGACTGAATAACTTCCACTTTCACATTTTCACTTTCTGAATGACTGGGAGGTAGAATATGGAAGGAGAGAAGAGTATTGGCAATTGGTAATACTTGGTTGTGAAGGAAGAGGAGGAAAGGGGTGGTAGCCATTTGGATCAAGAAAAGGGTGAAGAGATGTTTTTTCTTTTTCTTCTTTCTTTCCAATATCAGAGAGACTTGGAACATGTTTAAATATTGGTAAGAGAGAGGCAGTAGAGAGAATCAGCTGAAAATATAAGCGAGGAGGGATTATTCCTGGAGTGAAGTCCTTAAAGCAGGAGTGATGGTCTCTGGAGACAGGAGGGGGATGGAGGCAAGGATGGGAGTGAGCCAGAGAACTTAGAAGAGAGAGGGCTGTGAAAGTTGAGGGACACGAAGTGGATTCAGGATTTTTTAGGACTTGAGAACTGTTGGTAGGAAAGGATGGTGGGAGGGAGATGACGGCTTTTAGGGTTGAGATTTTCTTAAATGATGCTTTTGACCCTGAGAGTAATTTTGGAAACAGAAGTGGGTAGTTGTACTCTATAGATCTATGGACATGAGGAGAAGGTGTTACACTGGGCAATAGGATCTCAGTGCCTTTGAACTCTTGTCTGAGCCAGGTTGTCAATGTGCTCAGCATTGGGGACTCAGATTTCCTAGGATTGAATCACTACAATGAAGTAGGCTCAGACCAGACAGCATCACTTAATATTCAGCATCCAGAGAAAAGCCTATAAGCATCTTTCTGTTTAGAATTTCCCTGAAAACAGTTCCCTCACCTCCATCACGTATCTTGCTCACGTAAACTTTGGTCTGATTTTGTCTTCTGCTAACTGTTTTTCACTTGGCCCCAAACCCTGGACTTGTGGTGATTAATTACTGCTTGAAGGCTGAGAGGTAAGGTCCCATGTTCCTTTTCCAGCCCTGGTAGTGGGAGGCAAGTGCGGTGAGTTCTTCCTCCTCCTTCACACAGGGCTTCCCCTCTGGCCAAGACCACGTTTCCCCAGTGCCCGAAATTTCCCAGGGCGCCTTAGTGAAGATGAAGGTCAAAGAGATAAACTGAGGATGGTGAGAAGACTTTGAATTTAAGCATACGAATGACATCTCCTCCAGCCCCACTGCCTCTCTGACGTAAAATGTAAGCCCCATCAAAATGTGCCACTGCTTGGGGGGGGTCCCTTACACCCTGCCTGGGGACGGATGTGGGGGGGGGATGGTCAGGAGAGGTCTCTTGCCAGTGCCTGGTCTCCTTTCTGCCATGATGCAGATTGCAGACTGCCTCCTGCTGTTGGGGTTACTGCAAAGGGCAAGAGAATAGGGATTAGGGCCAGCATAGAGTGACTGTAACTCAAGCTTTGTTGCTGAAATCCCTCCCTCAGTCTGGTCCTGCAGGCAAGTCTGGGAAATGATCTCCTCTTTCCTGAAAGGTAGAAGATGTGCTGAAAACTGACGCCCCAGGAGTTACTTGGCGCTCTCCCATATTGTTGCTCAGCTTTCCCTGTCATGTGGTTAGGGGGGGTCACCTAGAATGGAACCGCGTAGGAAGAGTTAACACGAGGGTGCCATTTCTCCCTCGTTGCAGGGGAGTACAGTGTTTAACAGAGCAGCCTGGTTCCTCAGGCCAGCACAGCAACCCGCTTCTAACTGGGTGGTACCAAAGGTCAGAGTGGAAAGTTCAGTAGATTCGTTGCTTTGTTCTGTCTCACTTTCCTTATTGGTAAAACGGGACTTGAGTCTCTGAATGGATGATGGATATTTGGATGGGAAAATCACAGAAGAATGTGCTGGAGGAGACTTTATTTATTTACTTATTTTTAGTATTTATTTATGGACTTGGCTGTGCCAGGTCTTAGTCACAGCATGTGGGATCTTTAGCTGCAGCATGCAGACTCTTCGTTGCGGCATGTGGGATCTAGTTCCCTGACCAGGGGTCGAACCCAGGGCCGCTGCTTTGGGAGCCCAGAGTCTTAGCCCCTGGCCCACCAGGGAAGTCTTTGGAGGAGACTTCAGAAGCATGCTGTGTAGGTGGGCTTTAGGAAATGGGCCTGCTAGGCACAGATCCAGGGCACAGGGCACATGCCTAGGTTATTGAGGTTCTCCTGCTTAGAGAGTGAGATAGGCGGGTATAATAATACTGCCTCACAGGGTGGTCATGAGGATGCAGTTAGTGGGTGCACGCGAAGATGCTTGGCACAGAGCTGAATCTTGGCCGTGCTGTTTCTGGACGTGTCCTAAGCAGATGTGCTGTCAAGTAGGTGGAAGATACAAAGGTCGATGGAGCATAGGCCACGTGGCCCTGATGCTGTGGCGTGTTTTATTGTATGTGTGTTTCTCTCTCTTCATATTTTGATGACATTGGTGTTAACAACAGAGCAGCTTTTTCAGCCAGCTGTCTAGGGTGGTGATGCTTCTGGTCAGTGAATGACTTGAGTTTTTGAACTCAGAGGTCATTGTTTTCTAGGTCTATGTGCCTGTCTGTCACCAAGTGAACTCAGGCCTTGAAGAACTTTTCATAAGCATGGTTAATTGAGCTGATTTTTATAATTCACCGGCATTCACTTTTTGAATGTTTGTGTGTGTATCGTGTGTTTATATCACGATGAAACTCAACCATAATTGCCAACATATGAATATTTAAAAATAGTATTCTGTTAAGGACTAATGCTCCTTTTATGGTTGGTGTCAGTCATATATTTTAATCGTGAAAAGTCAGTGAAAAGAGAAGTCGAGCTAGAGTCGTGGTACTGGGGAAACCTGGGAGAGTTCATGGGGCTTTCTAGATTCCTCTCAAGACCACTTACTCCCTCTCAAGGCCATCATCTTTCTCCTTTTGTTCCTGCTTAGTACCACCATCAGAGCACTCAGGGACTGCTCCACCTCACTGCCCTGACCATCATGGAGGTTCAGGAAATCCCAGGAAATTAGCCTGTCAGGATCAACAAAATATCAGAATTTAAAATAAAGACAGGATCAGTAACAGCCCTGTGCCCAGCCATACTGGAGTCTAAGACAAAACGAAAAATCAATACTGATCCTGTCTTTATTTAAAATTGAAATTTTTCTCATTCTGGATTTTTTTGGCCATTATTTTCACTTAAAAATACATTAAAATGCCGTGTATCTTGATGATTGAGTTTTGGGGCACTTGTATAAATTTCATGCCCCAAGCTATTGCCTCACTCTCCTCACCCCAGTCCCAGTCCTGGTTTCACCCCAGGGGCAGAAGAAACTTTCTCTGGATGGATTTTCATTCATTGGTCGGTCTTGCTGTGCTCCTTCCTGGTTGTTTTTGGAATGGAAATACTTTCTTAATATGCCTCCCAGGGTTTGGAGCACAGGTTTTTCTTTAAAAATAAACAACAGAAAGTGTTTTTTTTTTCTTTTAATAATTTAAGAAAGGTAATATATGGTCATTATTGAAAATCTGGAAAATAAAAGGATAAGGAAGAAAATAATCATCTATAATGTCATCTCTCCCAGGTAACTCCATCTTAGAAAATTTTTTGCATGTTTTTAATCATTGCATTTTGTTGTATTTTCTTCTAGTCTGTTCACTACAGATATGCATTTTTACATAGCTGTTCTTAATAAACTCAGAACTTTGTATCTTATTCTTTTTATTGAATATATTGTGCACATTTTAACATTAAAAATGTTCAGTATTTTAATGGCCATGTAATATTCTCTCATATGAACAAATTTTCATTTTTTAACCAGATCTTTTCTTATTGGACATCTAAGTAATTTCCATTTTTCATGCTATAATTCTTTTCATTTGAGCATTTTTATACACAATTTGTGAATATTTCAGAATATTTCCCTAGGATAGATTCCCAGAAGTGAAATTTTGGAGTCAAAAGATCTATTGGGCTTTTTATACATGTTTCCATGTTGCTTTCCAAGCAATTCCAGCTGGCGTTCCTACCAGAAGGTATGGCTGCCTAACTCAGACTGATTTAGCTTGGGGAATACTCAGCTCTCATTTTTTCCCTCCCCTCAACTTTATTTGAACTGTAGCCTTAACAGAACTGGATGCTTGGGTGGTATCCAGAACTCTTACTTCCCGGTTGGCTGGGTCTGTTCTTCAGATCTCTCTCCCTTCTTTGTTGGGCATAAACCTCTTAGAACCCTGTGACACCTTGGTTTCTCCTGGTGCCTGTCCAAGCTCCCAGATGAGTGAGCACTTTCCTAGTTAAGCTTCAGATATTTTCCCCCTAGGCTTCTGGCTGCTCTGCACTGACTCCATAGCCTTTTCCTTCAACCCTTTGATGAGATGCGCCCAAGACTGATTATTGGAAGATTCCTCTTTCTCCCTAACCCATATTGCTCTGTTCTGTTTCAGTTGGTTCTCATTATTGATCCAATTGATAAGCTTATGCTATTTTGGTGTCTGGACTGTTAAGGCTTGGTCTCTGCTTCAGTGAAGCTTAGTTTCTTTATGTTTTTTGGCTCCTGGGTCTAGTTTGATCTCAGCTGTGGCCAAGGAGCTCGGGAGCTGGCCATCCCTGGAGCTTAACAGCATCACTGTAGTTCCCACTGAGAGCCAGAAACTGATTCCACAGCTCTATTTCTCTGCTGGGTTTCCCAGCTCCTACTTCCTTTGGAGCCCCTCACCAAGTTTCTGTTTTCCCGCTGAGGAATATCTTGAGCTCTCAGGTCTTCCCTGGGGCAGAAGGGAAGGACAGTATGGTGTCCCGGCAGATTTAGCTAATGTACAGACAGCATTTTCATGTCGGGCCAGGGCTAGGGTGAGACACTCACCTCAGTGCGGAATTGAAGACAGCACCCAAAATCTTAGTTGTCAACAGCAGTGTTTTAATGTAATATTTAAAAGATAAAAATGAATACAAGAAGGACTTCCCTGGTAGTCCAATGGTTAAGAATCTGCCTTGCAATCTAGGGGACATGGGTTCGATCCCTGGTTAGGGAACTAAGATCCCGCATGCTGTGGGGCAACTGAGCGTGAGTGCCCTAACTACTGAGCCCACGCTGCAACTAGAGAATCCATGTGCCATGACGAAATATCCTACATGCTGAAACTAAGACCGATGCAGCCAAATAAATAAATATTTTTAAAAAATGAATGCAAGAAACCATGGTAAACAAAATACCAGAATTTAAAATAAAACCAATGTCAGTTTAATAGTGCTGTACTTAGCTGTAGGTGCCGCTAGTGGTAAAGAACCTGCCTCCCAATGCAGGAAACTCAGGAGACAAGATCCTTGGATCAGGAAGATCCCCTGGAGGAGGGCATGGCAGCCCAGTCCAGTATTCTTGCCTGGAGAATCCCATGGACAGAGGAACATGGCAGGCTGCAGTCCATGGGGTCACACAGAGTCAGACACGACTGAAGTGACTGAGCCTGCATGTACCCAGCTGTGCTGCAGCCTGAGGCAGGAGGAACAGAATCGTCAATGCTGACTTTGTCTTTTTGTACCTACAGCAAGTAACTCACTCCACTCACCCTGATCTTGACCCTGGCTTTACACCAAAGACAGAGGAAGTTTCCCCACATAGATTCAGTGCGTTGTTTGGTGCCGGGTCCTCCAGGGCCCCGCAGAGACTTACCTTCTTGACAGGCCTCCCCAGGGTGGTCCATGGCTGAGCTCTTCTTTCACTTAATGTGAGCAACTCCACCCCGTCAGTCTGAGGACCCCACTCCATCTGGGAACTAAATCGTCTCCTTTATGATTGCTTTCTGATGATCTCCGGTAAAAACCATCTCCTCGGCCTCCCCAAGTAATGAGTGCTTTGAGTGTTGGGGAGTCTTATCTCCCCAACTTCCTTGGTCTCTGAGCCCAAGGAAGGCTGCAGCACAGACCATCTCCCTTGTTCAGGTGCCCTGTATCTGCCCTTTCTCAGATGGATTTTCATCATTTTCTTACTTAGAGCTTTGTATATTAATGCAGCTTCTGTTTTAATGTAAATCTAGTTTTTTGTTTGTTTTTTAAAGTATTTGTTTATTTTACTGTGTTGGTCTTAGTTGCAGCATATGAACTCTTGGTTGCGGCGTGTGGGATCTAGTTCCTTGACCAGGAATCGAACCCAGGCCCTCTGCACTGGAAGCATGGAATCTTACTCACTGGACCACCAGAGAAAGCTCTAAATCTAGTTTTTAACTTAAGAATTCTCACTCTTCAAGTATAATTTTTAATACACTGTTTTAACACTCTGTTCTGGATGTTTTCTGTTAAAGGAAACTATGGTTAAAATTATTAAAATTTAGATTGTATCAGAGCTTATGTATTTTATAAACATATTGGTGCAAGGTGTCTTAGGGTCATTGGGTTGCAAGGAACAGAAATTTAATTCAAATTAGAGTAAGTCAAAAGGAATGCATTGAATAAATACAAAGGAACCTTCCAGAACCCAACAACAGGAAGTGAAGCTGGATTTTGTGAGTATTGGAAAGTTATCAGGTGTCTCTCTGCCGATCTCCCTCCTCTTGGAGCGTCATAGTCTCGAATTGCAGCTTCTTCCAAGTGTCTCCTCTGATGTCTTGCCCCCCTTTTTTTTTTTGACAAAACACTCTCCTCTGCTTATTTGTGAGCATGTATATGATTGACAGTAGCTACCAGCCTGGTCTGCATGGTTGTCCCACACTGTTTTGATTCCAGTTCCTAAGTTGGTACTCAGATTCTCAAGAGAGAGTGTGTGGCTGCTATCTGATCCTGGTCCAGGTAGTAATGGCCAGTAGGAGGCAGCCATCTGATGTAATGTATCTGATCATCATTTCAGCATGGGGTAGAGCATATGGTAAGCTAGGCCAATGTGTTTCCTACAGTGAATAAAAATAAAGTAAAATCTTTGCCTTTTGAGAGAAAGATTATAGTCCTCCTCAAAGACTGGTTTGCAGACACGTGGGATATAATCAGGGTTAGAAAATAAGGCAGGGATGGGGATTCTGTTAGGTCAAAGTTCACATGGGAGCTCAGGTTTGAGTTGCACTTGAACTTACAGCTACTCGTTTACTAATTAAAGAGAAGGCAGGCATTCCAGATACAGAATGAGCAAAAAGCACTGAGGCACTAGGGGACACCGTCCAGTCCCTCAGCTCTCTGTGGGCTCCAGACTCTCATGGGCCTTGTCTGCTACATTAAGGGTAAGGATTTCATCTTGTAGGTGGTGGGGGCTAGAGGAGTATTGTCAGCAGGGAGTTAGCATTCTCACTTTACTATTAATTTATGAAATATCTATTAATCATCTATTGTGTCCCAAGATGGGCTTCCCTGATGGCCAGTGGTAAAGAATCCACCTGCCAGTGTAGGAGATCCCTGGGTCCGGAAGATCCTCCGGAGAAGGAAATGGCAACCCACTCCAGTATTCTTGCATGGGAAATCCCATAGGTAGAGGCTCGCAAAAGAGTCGAACACGACTTAGTGACTCAACAAGAACAGCAGCAGCAAACGTACCAAACACCGTGCTAGCCCTGAGGACTCCAGGAGAAACAAGCTCTTCTTGCCATTTTAATTTTCTTTGGTGACTCATTTTTCAAGTGCCCAACCTCGAGAATAATGTGGAATGTTGTTCGTACAGTTGCATGGTATTCAAAGTCCTAAAAGTGGTGTTTAATGATAACCTTAAAGTATACATAGTATACTTTATGAAAAAATATAAAGTATCGTATAGTGTATAATAAAGTACTATGATGACATAGTACTTTTCTGCCAAGGCAGAAAAAGTGGTTCCTTCTTTGCTTTAGCCTGTCTCGTAGGGAGATGAGCATGTCACAGGAGGTCACAACACACTGTGCTAAGTGCAGCAATAAAAGTACAGGCCAAATGTGTGATAATGAAAGCCAGGGGGATAAAGTAATTATTCTCTAATTAAAAAAAAAAAAAGAAAGCCAGGGGGGCAATTATCAGGGAAAGGGAAGACTTCATGGAAGAGGTGTTATTTTAGCAATGTTAAACTCCTTTTATCTAGCAGAGGATCAGGTCAGAATGTTCTCCGCAGAGGGAATGACATGCAGCAAAAAAGTTATAGTTCTGAAAGCTTGGTGGTAGAGGAGAGAGCATGGGAAGATAGATTCTGGGCGAGGACAAGAAATATTCAGGTTATCAAGGTCTAGAGCATATTTTGTTGGTGGGAGTGTAAAGTGATACAGCCACTTTGGGAAAAGGTCTGGCAGTTTCTTCTAAAACTAAATATATACCCACTCAGTGGCGTAGCACTTATACTCTTACTTGTTTTAGTTGCTAAGTTGTGTGCAATTCTTGCGACCCCATGGACTGTAGCCTGCCAGGCTCCTCTGTCCAGGCAAGAATACTGGAGTGGGTTACCATTAGGTATTTACCCAAGAAAAATAAAAGCATGTGGCACAAAAAGACTTGTAAAAGAATGCGTTTAGAGTTTTGTTCATAATAGCTCCACATTTGAAATAACCCAAATGTCGATCAGTAAGAGAAAAGATACATAGATCAACAATAATAGCAACAAACTACTGACACCAGTATAAACTATTATGTTAAATAAAAGATCCTTACACAAAAAAGCACATACTGTATGATTCCATTTACATGAAGATTTAAAGTTGATAAAACTAGAAGTAGATTGCATCCAGGGGGGATATGAGGGTGGGATTATCTGGAAAGGGGTTGAGAGAACTTTCTGTGATTCAGAGGTTTTATATCTTGTTAGGGGTTTGGGTTACTTGAGTGTACATTCATCAACACGTATCCAATAATATACTTAGGATTTATACATTTCTCTGTAAATAGATTTTATTTCTACCCAGTCCCTCCAAAAGAACTGTAAATTCTGAATAGTAGTTAAAGATATGCTGAAGTGTTTATGGTGAAGTGCACCAAGGTCTACACCTTTCTTGGAAATGCATCAAAAATATGAGTTGATGATTACATAGATGGATGATAAATATGTGATAAAACAAGTGTAGCAAAATGTTAACAATTTGTGGACTCTAGGTGGTGAGCATATGGAGGTTCACCATATGAAAGTATGATCTTTTTGATTTTGCTGTGTGTTTGAAATTCTTCACAATAAAATGGGGGAAAACATAAAGATTCTTAGCATACTGCTGCGTTCAGGACGTTGGTCTTTATTCTGATTTTGGGAAGTTAATGAATCCTTTTAAGAGGAGTTTTTAGACGATTATAAGACTGGAAAGAGATCCAAGGCATGACACTAAGAACTCTATTTTAGTTCCGATAGGAAAAGAGGAGAGTATGGAGGAGAGTATGAAGGAGAGTCAGGGGTGAAAGAGCAGTGTGAATTCCAGGGAGATTTAAGGGATAGAATTGTTAAGACTTGGGTAATGGTGAGAGTTGGGGTGGGAAGGAGATTGGGAGCTGGTGCACAGGTACTAGGAAGGGGTCCGAGACCTGGGAGCTGGTGGACGGTGATGGGTAGTCTGGTCAGACATCCTGAACTTCAGAAAAAAGGCTTTAGTATGAATTGAAGTTGGAATGGGCTGTGATTAACTGTTGGGAGCTGAGAGAATGTCACCCTGCTTTCCAGGTTGGGGACTTGTCTCCCTCATAACCAGGAGGGTCAAGGAGATTAGGGTGACCTGGACAAAGCAGATGTGTTTGAAAATCAGTTCTAATGAAACCTAAAGAAATTGAAAACTCTTCTATTATGTGCCTTTGATGTCAGTGCCTGTCCCAGGAGAACAAAAGACACAGCTTAGCCTGGCTGCTGAGCTCAAATAACCACAATAGAAAATGCTCTTTCTGGAACAGAGCTGGTTAACCTGATCTTACTCTGAAAGCACAAAATGCAGAAACTGAAGTAAGCTTTGAAGCATGAAGTTAGAATGGAATGCTCTGGAATTAACAGTTGGAAGCTAAAAGAATGGCAGCCAAACTTTGACTTCGCAGTTCTTTGGAGAAAGTGGGCGAGTGTTGGTGGAGGGACCTCCCTGGTGATCCAGTGGTTAAGACTCCTCCTTGCAATGCAGGAGATGATGGTTTGATCCCTGGTTGGGGAACTAAAATCCTATATGCCTCAGAGCCGCTAAGCCCGCATGTCTTGACTAGAGAGCTCCTGCACCGCTAACTACAGAGCCCACACGCTCTAGAGTCTGCACCCTGCAGTGGAGAGCCTGCATACTGCAGCTGAGACCCAAGGCAGCCAAAAATAAAATAAGTATTAAAAAACAAAGTGTTGGTGGAAATGATTCGAGCTGGGGCTTGGGTATCTGTGGTGGGGGCTGACGAACCTGGGCACAGATTCTGCGCCCTCTGGCCGGTCCCAGCTGCTCCCCAGGTTTGCACGCCATTTACTAGAAGATAGCTGGCACCAGTGGCTTGAGGGAGGGGGGGGCAAGACAGTTCCTGCCCAAGAGGCTCTTCACTCCTTCAGGTGAGGGATGAGGCAGCAGTGGGCACAGGGTTTTGATTTCTTTTCCTTCTCAACTGAAGAGGGTTTTTCTTTTCAGCTCAAGTGTTCTTTTTAAAAGAAAGAATCACTCGTGGAACAAGTGGCACTCTGACAGTGCAGAGGTTTCTGTAGAGATTGCACCTGTGCTTGTTACCCCAGAATACCATCCAGTGAGCTTTGTCTCAGAGGACCCACTGTCGTGCTGGGCTGTGCACTCGGGTTTTACTCTGTGGATGGGCTGCCTCATCACCCACGGACCTTCTCACAATGTGTCCCTTCTTCCCCTTGCTAGATTCTAACGTCCTGAAAAGTCGGCACTGTGTAGTGTGTCTCAGTTTGGTGTGGTGTGGGTTTTTTGGTTTCGTTTGCTTGTTTTTGTTGGTATCCTTAGGGTGCTGGGCAGACACCTGAGGACTGCTTATGCAGCGGGCACTGTGCTTCATGACACAGGCCACAGTGAGATAGTTGTCATCCTTGTCCTTGTGCAGTTTACAGGGTTCAGGGAAAGAAGCCATCAAACCAGGAATTAACTACCTAAGTATTGAATTATGCCCCTGATAACGTTTGGAAGGAAAGAGGAGGGTGTGTGTATAACAAGGTATGTAACCTGATCGGAAGAAGAAGGGAGTGGGGACTGGGGCAGTCAGGGGAGGTTCATCAGGGAGATGACATCGAGCCTGAAACATGAAGGATGGCTCGTGGGAGCTGCTCAGGCCAGGAATGAGATGAATAGGGCAGAGGGAGGGATATGCATAGCCATCTTTAGGTAGCGTGGAGCACAAGCAACATGTGGGAAGAAAACAGGCAATCGTGTCTGGAACAGAGTGAGCAGTGAGAGGCTGTGATGTGAATGAGGCTGGAGAGATGTGAGCTCAGTTGCTCACATCATATCATGGGGTGCTTTGCGGGCCATGTCAGCGTTTGGAGTTTCCTTCTAAGGAGGGCCAGAAGCCATGTAGATTTTCAAACAGAATGATACTCAATTTCTGTTTTTATAAGATCACTCTGGCTTGTAGTATAGAGAAGAGAAAATGGCTCAGCATGACTTGGGGGTATCAGTGAACAAAGACCTCAGCCCTGCTGATGTCTGTCACCATTTCTGCATTTGCTAGACAGTTAATGCCATGGAAACAGTTCCGACAAGGCGGGCCAGGTGGCTCTGGGAAAGACCCTCATCTGGTCAACCTCCGACGGTGATAGTCCAGGCCCAATGTGCTCTGGTTTTACGTGCAGTAATTTACAAGCCTCTGCTGTGTGTGAGCCAACCTGATTTCTTTCTTTCTTTTTTAAACTTTTCATGTTATATTGGAGAATAGCCAATTAACAATGTTGTGATAGTTTCAGGTAAGCAGCAAAGGGACTCAGCCATACATATACATGTATCCATTCTCCCCAAAACTCCCCTCCCATCCAGACTGTCACAAAACATTGAGCAGAGCTCCCCGTGCTGTATACAGTAGGTCCTTGTTGGTTATCTGTTTTAGATGTGGCAGTGTGTACATGTTCATCCCAAACTCAACTGTCCCTCCTCCTAATTTCTTAAACTCTGACCTTTTGTTCCAGGCAAGCAGGTACCTTCTCTGGCAGTTTTTGGGGGATGGAGGAGAATTTTGCCTAGAGAGAAGCCCTGAACTGCAGATGTTCCCCAGTTGTTACAGTCCTAGAAAGGAAGAGCCAGCTGCCACCTGCCCCGTGTTCAAACTGGGCTGTGGCCGTGATTGGGTTCTGTTGATATTTCTGGACCACTGCCAGAGTTTGCCAGTGTCTGACTGTGCCCACAGCTCCCGATGGGGAGAGGGGAAGTTGAGAACCTCCAGTCATCCCCCATCTGGGTGTTCCTTCTGCCTGGGGCAGGGACTGCTTTGACACGTTCCCCAGAAGGAAGCTGGCACATGGTGATTTTAATTCGAGGCGAGTTAGGCGAGATTGACGTTAAAAAAACAAACCCCAAGTCCCCACTGAAATCAGTGTTGAACAAATGCTGCAGATTGACCTTTTCTCCTGCAGAATCTTTGCTGTGCTCCTTGCCATCTGTTCTAGAGTTTAGAAAACTTTCGTTCCTTCTGAAACTTCTGGCAAAATGTGAGTCAGTCATGGATGGGTGTTTGTCAGCCTCTTGTTGTCACTCCCTGCGGGAGCTCACAGACACTGCACCCGAGTTCTCTCTCCCACCAGGCCCTGCGCAGGTCCCTTGCCTTTCACTGTGTCTTTTCCCATACGTCCCCTGGTAATGGAGGTGTCCTGCAGGGTCTGCTGTGGGGAGGGAAAGTCAGCAGCAAAGGAAAGTGGACCAAGGTCAGGGCCAGGAATTGGTGTGCCTGGATTGCGGCCCTCTGGCCCTGCCTCTAGGTGGCAGCACTGGGAAGCCACTTGGACTTTTCCCTGTGCCTCAGTTGCCCAGAGGGTCAAGTAGAGTTCGCCATACATGTCCCGCTACTTCACAGGACTCTCGTAAAAGTCGAAGTTGGGCTGTCTCATTCAGTCCTAGCCTGGAAATGGGTTTCCTTGACTTGCACAGGAGTGAAGAGCTTTTCTACAGTTGTAGCCAGGATTTAAAAATCAGGAGATTTCTCCTAAAAATCGAGCTTCTTTTGGAAATCAAAAACCTTGGCAGCCCTCAGCCCACATTCCTCCATGGCAACAGCTGGCCTTCACTGAGAAGCAGCCGCCTCGTGAGTGGGGCGTGCCCTTTCTGGCTTGCCCGGGGCCGCCACTGCTCATGATCTCCCATCAGCAGGCTCCCTCTGTGCACTCTGCCATGCCTGCACTGCCTCCCTGCTTTAGCTGGCCTGTCTGGCCCCTGTAGGTGTTTGAGTTTATGCCCTTTATCTCAAGAAGATACTCCAGATTTAGAACTTTAACAACATTCATTTAGATACCACCTGTACCTACCATAAATACAGAGGATTGGGTGGGGAGGAGGTAAGGCCAGGCCACCTGTATTCATCATATCCCTCCTGTGGATATGATGGTGTCTTGCCTGTCATTCAGTCCTCCCCAAAGCTAAGAGGTGAATCTCAGCCACCCTTGAAAGGTGAAAGGACGGGGCCTCAGGGAGACCGTGGCTTTCCTGAGCCGGGGTTTGAACCTAACCTGCTGGACTCCGCAGGAATACTCCATGGTCTCAGTGTAGAGTGGACCTGGTGGCCCTGCCCCCACTCCCACCTCTACAAGCTGCCTGTGCACATATGTGTCAGTGGTAGGCTTGTAGGTAAAAGCTGTTTGTGTGACTCACAATGCTTACTCCTTACATTTATATAGGGATATGGAATATTCTTTGGGTTTTTTTCTCCTTTAAAGCAGACTTTCCCCCTCTTTTTCTAGCATCTTTGTCAGAATGAATATTCAGCAGATAAAAGGAAGCTGTGTGTAGAGCCACTGCAGCATCTCCTGTAATCCTAGGTCTCCGAGGGACCCATTCATTTAAATACCACTAATTTGGTCTTAATTTCTGCAGTTGAGGAAATGGAGACCAAAGAGATCCAATAACTTATCCAGTGTTGTCATTTCTTTTCTATCTCCTGGGTAAATACCACTTTAACTGGATTTGCTCCCTGATTATTATTTGTTAATTAATTAATTTTTGGCTGTGCTGGATCTTCATGGCAGTGCGTGGACTTTCTCTAGTTTTGGGGTAAGGGGCTACTCTTCAGGGGCGGTGGGTGGATGTCTCATTTCGGTAGCTTCCCTTGTTGTGGGGCACAGGCTCTAGGTCTTCAGTAGCTGTGGCGTGGGCTCAGCTCTTTGGAGGCATATGGAATCCTCCTAGACCAGAGATTAAACCTGACTGCTCTGCACTGGCAGGCGATTCTTATCCACTGCGCCACCAGGGAAGCCCTCTCTCTCTGTCTGATTCTTTAGTGAAGCTTCAGAAAGCTGTTTAAAATTATTTTATGCTAGCTTTCTGTTAGTTCCAAGAGAAACTGCATTAAGTAAATAGCAGTCATTGGGTTAAACCTCATTTTGAAAGAGAAACACAGAACGTGTAGGGTGGAGAAGTGGAGGACGTGAGCAGAGTGTGGGTCTGGGTGAAGTTTCCCGCATCTTAGTTTCCTCTGGCTCTGGTTTGTTTCCTTTCTTCTCACACAAGTGGAAGCCATTCCTCAAGGTGTGGATGGAACCCATGATAGGAAATGAAGTTTTCTTTTACCTGCAGGAAATAAGCAAGCTGCAGATGCTGGTAACCCAGACTCCAGGCTCGATTGCTAAATATCCACCAAAAACCTCTTTGGCAGCAAATCCAGAAACCCTGTCTCAGCACCATGATGGGCTTCTTTGTTTCACGGTCTAATCATTCTCATTGTCTGCCCAGCTGTTCCCTATCTCTGTGCGTATCACTGCTCAGATCATCAGTTTGGCGCTTTCCTTCTCTTTTCACTCACCTTCCCTCCCATTCGTCCTTGCTAAGTGGAGTCACTGGTGTCTTGATTCATTCAGAATAGCCCCCAGGGCCTGGTACCACCTAGCATGATTGCTTATTTGAGATAAAGCCAGGAGCAGTACTACAGTTACTTTAAAAGCCCCATTGCCGGTGTTGAATAGCATGATCAGGCTCCTTGAGAAGGTTCTGTTTAAAAGATTTCAGTCCAGATAATGATTTTGATGACCGTGATCTCCTGTTGATGTCAAAGTTGAACAAGATTTTAGAAATTATATAATCCCCTCTGTTTGGGCTTCCCTGGTGGCTCAAATGATAAAGAATCTGCCTGCAGTGCTGAAGACCTGGGTTCAATCTCTGGATCAGGAAGATCCCCTGGAGAAGGGAATAGCAACCCACTCCAGTATTCCTGCCTGAAGAATCCCATGGACAGAGGAGCCTGGCAGGCTAGAGTCTGGGGGGTCACAAATGGTTGGACACGACTGAGCGACTATACTTTCACTTTTTCTTTCATGTATTACAAATTCTCACTTTCCTTTTTTCCCTCAGGGATGGATAGCCATTTCTGTCATCTTCGCTTGAGAGGTAGAAGTCCAAGTTATCTCAGTAATTTCATTGGTGACTTGCTGATACTGTGCTCATTAAAGCCTTTTATCAGGACAGTGGTAGGAAGCAGGTAAACCTGAATTTAAAAGATGAGCGATCTCTTGGGAAATGCAAATTAAAATCACAATTAAATATCACTTCACACTCAAGAAGGCAATGGCAGCCCACTCCAGTACTCTTGCCGGGAAGGTCCCATGGATGGAGGAGCCTGGTAGGCTGCAGTCCACGGGATCGCTAGGAGTCGGCACGACTTCACTTTCACTTCCATGCATTGGAGAAGGAAATGGCAACCCACTCCAGTATTCTTGCCTGGAGAATCCCAGGGACGGGAGAGCCGGGTGGGCTGCCGTCTATGGGGTCGCACAGAGTCGCACTACTGAAGCGACTTAGCAGCACCAACACGCTCAATAGAATGGCTAAAATAGGAAGACCAATAAAACCAAGTGTTGGTGTTAGAACAGGGTCATTATTTCTCAGTGTGTGTGTGTGCTCAGTTGCTCAGTCCTGTCCGGCTGTTAGAGACCCATGGACTGTAGCCCACCAGGCTCCTCTGTCCATGGGATTTTTCAGGCAAGAATACTGGAGTGGGTTGACCTTTTCTTCTCCAGGGGATATTCCCCACCCAGGGATCGAACCCGAGTCTCTCATCTCTTGCATTGCGACAGGGCAATAATTAGCTTGAGTTGTATAGTAGCTGCTCCTTTACATGGACCATATACTTTGGCTTACCACAATCTCCACCACTCTCTGTAGTCTTTTCTAATCTCTCCTCATTAAGAGGAAAGCTAATTCATTTTTTGAGGACTCACTATGTGTCAGGCACTGTTCTTAGGCATGAAGATACAGAGGGGAACCAAACACAAAACCTCTAATTCATATAGTGAGTGGAAAGTACCAATCTGCATCATCAGAAATCAGAGGGAGAAAGTGAGGCCAAGAGTACTGTGTATTTTAGGGAAAGTGGGAGAAATCATGTTTCTTTGTGGAAATTAAAAAAAATATTTCTGCATTTAAAATGAATTGGTAAAAGTGAGTCTGTCAAAGTTATCCTGTCCTGCCTCTTTCCCTTGCCTCACATAATGGGTCAGATCCTTTTTCCCGTTACAGTTCAATATGTTCACGAATTTTCCCAGGAAATGGATTGCAGCAAAATCCTGAAGATTATCTTAGTGTTTTAAAAAATGCCAGTAGGCAGAGCGATTGGCACAGGCTCCATTGGGCAGACTGGCACGGGCTCTGCTGAAAGTTAGCTTTTCTTCCCTCTGTGCAAACTCTCCAGCTCTGCTTTAGATTTTTCCATTTAATCAAGATGTAGGGATGTGACTCAGTCTTAGGTAAGCACCTCTCGAAGCCTGATAGCTGCCCTCTGTAACCCCCACACCCTCTTCAGCTGTGGCCGAGCCTCTTCTCACCCTGGTGCGCGTGGCAGGCGTGGGCCTGTGGTGAAGAGTGGTGCTGTTTGCTCTCTGCCTGAAACCTACACTCCTCTTGGCCAGCCATTGGTGAGAGTGACTGACATGTTTAAACTGACAAACCCTATCAGGCTTTGACTTTTTTCCTTTTCAAGATTTTTCTTTTTTTTTTTGATGTGGATCAGTTTTTTAAGTCTTTATTGTCCTTGTTACAATATTATTTCTGTTTTGATTTTTAAGCCCTGATTTAAATGCTTCTTACCTGCAAGTGCCCATGTGGTGCTAGTGGTAAAGAACCCGCCTGCCAATGCAGGAGACATAAGAGATGCAGGTTTGATCCCTGGGTTGGGAAGGTTCCCTGGAGGAGGTCATGGCAACCCACTCCAGTGTTCTTACCTGGGAAATCCCGTGGACGGAGGAACCTGGAGGGCTACAGTGCTTAGGGTCTTCAAGGGTCAGACGCGACTGAAGCGACTTAGCATGCAGCACGCACCTGCAAATAAGCCCCTTGATAGGCATAGATGCCTAAAACGTGGTTCTGTTTGTGGGAAGCATAGTGGCTCATTTCTTTGTCTGCAGATTAATGTTGGTCATAGACTTTGAGAGTCTGACCTGGCATTTCTCAACCAGTTATGCTTGACTGGATCCTGCCATAGGCCTGGGAACTGATTCTCCAGTCCTGTCTGGAAATGTCATCTTGCTACCTGGTGAAGAAGGCTGCACTGCTCCCACCTGGTGGCAGTTATCTCAAATTGCTGCATCACCAACCTGCTCCTCCAGGCTCACCTTGTCCTTGAGTGGTGCCACATGTCACAGAGCTGTAGGAACAAGTCATTCCCAGCTTCTGCTCTGCAGCACTGTCGGGTGTCTCCTTGTGATCTAAATGCCTATTGCACAGTTTTCACTAAGTGGAAAGAACGCTTTCTAGATAATTAGGACAGTAACACCGGCCCAGGTTCTGCCCACAACTAGCCATTGGGTCCTAAAAATGTGGTTCCTCCCCGAGAAAGCAAAATGCTAGGACTTAACACTCTGTAGCAGCTCTGCTTGAAGAAGGAAATGGCAACCCACTCGTGTTCTTGCTGGGAAAATCCCATGGACAGAGAAGCCTGGCGGGCTACAGTCCATGGGGTTGCAGAGAATCAGACATGGCTGAGCAGCTGAGCACAGCACAGAACCACGGCTGGTGCAAAGTCTGTAGTTCTGTGATTTAAAGAGAAATTCAAAATCTGTAAAAGGAATACCCACTTGTATTGTTCACACAACAATTATGATTATACATAGAAATTTTATAATTTATCATTTATATTAATACTATTTTCTCCAAGTTTAATTGCTTATAAGGCACATTATGAATTTAATGGCTTTTGAGGGGGAAAGGGAAGACAAATACTGCATTAAATGTACATATTTATTACAAGAAAATTCTGATCCTAAAAAAATGTAAAAATATGCATCTTAGAATTGCTTTCTATCGCATGTGTGTTAGACTTCAATCTATTGTCGATGCTTGCTAGGGCTTTAAAAATCTTTTATGGTAAGTACTCAAAATTGTAGAATTAAATCAACGGTTGAGCAGTATGAGTGGACTTTATTATAAGAAAATGAAAAATGTTATTGAGGTACAAAGATTAGAGAGATGACAGCTGAAATGAAAGACTGGATGGTAAATTTTAGTGTTTACTTGACTACTGAAGAACACAATGACAGGAAGTATACAGACATGCAGTCTCCGCTAAATCATTATCAACATGCACATTTGGAACATTTGAATCTGTTCAAAAATTTTTTAACACAATTGTGTGTGTGCTTTATGAAAAAACGCAACAAAGCTGTATGATTAAGGTTCTCTTTGGTTGCATGGAACAGAATCCTACTCAAGTTAATTTGGAAAAAAACCCAGTTATTATAAAGATACAACAGGAAATACTGAGAACATTGACAGACAGCTGCTGGAGGGCTGCTGGGTCTTCGAGGATTTCGAGTGGAATGGTTGGGACTCAGGTCTTATATCACAGGCCTGAGGTCTCTATAATCACTACTAATGACCCTGTCTCATCCCAGGACTATGCCATAACCCCAGCTCAAGTTCCTGTACTGCTGACTTCTCTCTGTGTTCAGCTCCATCCAAATAGTCATCACCTCCATGCAAAGAGGGCTTCCCTAGTAGCTCAGCAAAGAACAGCCTAGAAGTTTTTTTCAGTACCCAGGGTCAATGTGCAGGGTAGTACAAGCTAAATTAATGCAGGTGTGTGACCAGGGATAGACTAATTGTCTGATATAACTGCTGGTTATCCCAAAGCTTCACCTTTGATAGCTTTGCTGCACCTTATCTACCCAAACTCTTTTTAACAGTGGAACTGAAGGCCTCTGACAGTGTTTGAAGAGTGAGGTCAAGGTTAGGGGTTCTAAGAATTTGTGGAACACCAAAGTATAACCAGTTTAGAGCGTTGAAGGATTTCTGTTAGAGTTATAGTAATCTCTTTTAATGAATTATGAACTGTGTTTTAGAGGAGGGTTAGTGCGGACATTAAAAAAATCTGCCCAATAATCATCGGGCTTCCCTGGTGGCTGCTGTGTAGAGTAGCTCTTTCCTAACTGTGACCGTGTCTTCTCAACAGCCCATGAGGTAGGGAGGGCAGAAGTAATCCTCCAAGTGTATTGTTGATTAGTCAGGGGATGAGGTGAGGAGGGATGAGAAGAAAGGAAGGGAAGGAGATTCTCGAAATTGATTGCCAGCTATCTTAGAACAGTTTTAGAAATAATTTCCAAGCCTCTCTGTTTAAGTATTGGACTTAGGTGTTTTTTTGTTTTCTTTCTTTCTTTTAAAGAAGTCCTTGGTTGAATCTAATCTCTTTGAGCCTCTGTTTTCTTCAGTGAGTAACTGTTGTCGTACAGGGAAGAATATCACCTGGCTTCATAAGATTGTGGTATGAATTAACAAGAGCTCAGAGTGCCCAGGGGAGTGATTCCCTGGTGGCTCAGATGGTAAAGCATCTGCCCGCAATGCAGGATACCCGGGTTCGATCCCTGGGTTGGGAAGATCCCTTGGAGAAGGAAATGGCAACCCACTCCAGTGCCCTTGCCTAGAAAGTTCCATGGATGGAGGAGCCTGGTGGGCTGCAGACCATGGGGTCACAAAGAGTCGGACACGACTGAGTGAGTTCACGATGACAGAGTGCCCAGGAGAGCAGGTGGAATGTAGTTGGTTCTTTTTTTTCATCTGTTCGTTCATCTGTTTATCTATTGTTCTCCTGTTTTTTTTTTTTTTTTTTTAAGATAGGAGTTTAGGAACAGTTTTTCTGATTCTTGCTACCCTATCCCACAACTGATACCTCTGAATCCCAGAATCTTAAGAACACATTTTGTGCCAGACCAGCCCTAGGCCTAGCTGACCATGGCATCAGAACCATTAGCAGTGACATCAGCAGCCTGCAGCCACATGGCCATTCGACTGACTTCTACAACATGACTTACAAGAGTTTGTGTGTGTGCTTCTCTCCCAGGTGGATTTGCCATCGTGTTTCTGGTGAGGACAAGCAATGGAATGAAATGTGCCTTGAAACGCATGTTTGTCAACAACGAGCATGATCTCCAGGTGTGCAAGAGAGAAATCCAGATAATGGTAAGGTTGCCCATCAGATTTGGGCCCACTTGTTCAAATGTTGGGGAGGGACTATGCCCTCTCATAAGAAAGCCCCAGGGGGTGCTTCTTTCCTTCCCTGAGATGACAGTAAGGCCTCGCCCAAGATGAGAGTGAACAGCCAAGGGGTATAGGGTGTTGCTCCTGCCTCAGTCATTCTCAGCTGGAGAGTTGAGGAGTAGAAGCATATTGAGAGAACTGACCAATTTTCAGATCAGAGAAATAGTTTGAGGCACTGGGAAAAACATACTTAACAGCTTGGTTCCCAGAATTATTAATAGTCACAGAGATCAGAGGTTGCCAACGAATCTCTTCTTGTAGTCTTATCATCTATCAGCTACCAGTCCTAGTTTTCAGCCCTCAAGTCCTTCATCACTCTATGAATGATGACGGAGCCTTCCACATCTTTGTATTTTGTCCATGTCGTCCTTCCCCCCAGAATGCTTCTCCTTTTTCTTTTTTTGCCTAGAAATGCTTACTTATACATACTCTGATTCCATTTATAAAAGGTTAAGAATAAGCAAAAGTGATCCCTGGTAATAGAGGTCAGAAAGTGGCTATCTGGTTGTGAGAAACTCACTAGAAAGAGGTGTATGGGAGCTTTCTGGGCCACAGACATTGTTCTGTATCCTGTGGGTAGTGGTTATGGCTGCACAATTGTCAGACCTCAGCTGGGCACCTTAAAATCTGTTCCTTTTATATATTAATTATATCTCACTTCTTAAATCCTCAGTTTTCAGGATTTAGGTTCCTCTTGTGTTTCAAGAAAGAGACCCCATCTGTTAGATATTTGATGAAATATTTGTGGATGAAATAATGTGATTTCTTGAAATTAAATGAGTGGGTTTAGAAGAGAAACAAGATTGGCAATGAATTGGTTATTGCACCAGCAGAGTGATGCATATATGGGAGTTTGTTGGAGTATTTGCTTTCTTTCACTTGTGTTTGACATTACACATTTGAGAAATCTGGGTAGTCCTTTATTATGCCTTTGTGTTTCCTCAGTACTTTGGTTTGTGTCAGTTATGTTCCTTATCATGTTATTTTATAAGTAATTTAGAAAGTAAGTTATTTGAAACCAGAGACTTTGTATTCCAGTACATTGCCTAGCATAAAGGAACTACTTAAACTTTGGATGAAATGAATATATGAATAATGATCATAGCAGGTGCACATGTCACCTAGGGGGGAAGGCTCCTTTGTGCCCTGCATTTTAATGCTCTTGGTAAGTGCATTAAGAAAGAGGTCCAGAAAATGGGTGAGAGTGGCAACGTGGGGATTCTCCCAGGCTTTGCTTGCCATTGTGCGATTGCCCTTTCAGTGGCTACTTGTAGAGTAACAAGTGGTACAGCTCAGGGTTTTAGAGAGCCTGGTAATATGTAGATTCCAGAAAGCTGAAACTATTTTGGAAGAAACTGTTGACAGAAATAAATGTTGCTGTCATCATTGCAAAGCAAGCAAACCCCCCCGCCTCCCCCCAAAGCTGATAGACATCTAATCAGGGCCCGTGTGGATCTGTCCTCAAGCACCAGTGTCCTCCCGGCCCCTGCCACTTGGCCCAACAGCCCTGCTACTCTGTTTCCCTTTCTCCATCCAGTGTTTTCCGGATGCTGTTCCTCCTCCCCCCATCTCCCCTTTTCCTTGCTCAGCTCTCACACTCCACTTCCCATCTTTGCTTCTGCTCTCTTCTCTGCCCAAAATGCCTTTCTCATTCATCTTCAGGTGTTAGAGTTAATCCTACTCTTTAACTTTCTCCCACTCATTCAGAAGCAAGTTTGGAGGGCTTATTTTGTGCTAGGCAGTTGCTGGAGTAAAGGAGCTAAGAAGTCGTGGGCCCCTTAGGAGCTCATACATTAATGGACCTGATTTGGAATTAAATTATATGGTTCCATTCTGTGGCAGCCGTGTATTAGCAATGAGAATTTGATTTTTTAGTTTATATTTTTCCAAAACTTGAACGCTCAAATAATTGGAATAAGCTTATTACAAAAAACATCAAGCAATTCTCTGAGGGGTCCTCCTATGCCATTGCAGGGTCCCAGAGGCCACCACTTTTAGTGGATCCGTTTGATATATTTCTAAGTAACAAACTGATATTGCTAATTGTTCTTCCCCCACTCTGTTTTAGGCAATACATACTATGGAAAGTAAAAAGTTGGCTTTCTTTCATTCCCTACATGCCCTTCCCTCCAAACACTTTCATTATTCTCATTCCCATTCTTCCAAAATAGCCATAAGTTTGGCAATCTGTCATTTATGTTAATATTAGTTTTTACATTATTATGTAAGAAAACATTGTTTTTGCCAAATCTTCTAAGTGAACTATGATGACTATTGCTTTCTTTTTTTTCTCCCCACTGGAATTAATCATTGTCTTTTTTTTGTTTGTTGTTTTAGGTTTTTTAAATCTCAGTTTTCTGTGTGCTTTTGCACAGTTTCAAACTCTCCCCCTAGTTGTTCCTTTTAAAAGTACTTCTGAACATGTTTTGTTTCATCTTCCTGAGGAAATCTCTCAGTCTTCAGACGTGATGAAATCTGCGTCGGCTGCTCTTTAGGACAGTTCGCCGTCTTGTCTTGGAATTTTCTAGCCATTCCTTTTGCTTCTCTTTCTTGTCGGACTTGTCGCCTCCTCTTTTCCGCTCTGCTTTCTCCTTTTGGTGGAACTTGTCCTCCAGGAGCTTCCTGATGTATTGTAGGTCAGTTTTTGATAACTTGCAGGTCTGGAAGTATCTTTGTTTTACATTCACACATGTGATAGAGCGCATATAAAAGTCTGGATTGGAAATAGTATCATTGAGATATTGAAAGCATTGCTCTACTATATTTTAGCTTCATTGTTGAGTTTGGGAAATCCAAAGTCATTCTAATACCTTGTCCTTCGGCTGTGACCCATTTTCTCTCCCTAGAAATTTGTAAATTCTTCTTTGCTTACAGTGTTACAAAATTGATTGCTGATATATCTTGGTGGGTGCATTTTTAAATTTTATATGTTTGTTGTTTGGTGGTCTCATTCAGTCTACAAACTCATATCCTTGTGTGGGGAGAATTTCCGTTCATCTCATTTGATGCTTTCCTTTTCTGTCTTCTTTTACTACCAGTATTTGGATGTTAGTTCTCCTGAACTGATTTTCTGACTTTCTGTTTTCTTCCTTCTATTTTTCATTTCTTTGTCTTATCCTTCTACTTTCCAGCAAATTTTCTCAACTTTATATTCAACCAAACTGTTGCATTTTTTATATATCAGGCTTTTTAATGTCTAAGACCTTCTTTTTGGTTTTGTTTTGTTTTGGATTTTGATGAAGTCCAGTTTATTAGTTTCTCCTTTGGGGGATTGTGTTTTGGTGTAACTTCTAAGAACTCTGCCTGGCTCTCAGTCCTGAAGATTTTATTTATTTACTCTTTTCTGTGAGTGTTTACATTTTGCATTTAAGTCTGTGAGCCATTTTGAGTTAACTTTATGTAAGGCATGAGACTTAGGGTGAAGTTTATTTTATTGTTTGTGGGTGTTCATTTGTTGAAAGGTGATCTTTCCTTCGTTGAGTGTTCTTGTAAAAAATCAGTTGGGCTTATTTGTGAGAGCTGATCTCCAGACATTTCTCTATTTTCTGTTCTATTCCGTTAATCTATGTGTCTGTTTATCTACCAGCACCACACAGCCTTGATTACTATAGCTTTATAATAAGTCTTGCAATCAGACTGATTCCTCCTACTTCTTTTTTTTCTGAAAATTATTTCTTAATTATTCTCATTCTTTTGTCTTTTCACATAAATTTTAGAATAATCTTATCTATATCTATAGAATGTTCTGCTATAATTTTGGTAAGAATTTCATTAAACTAATATATCAGTTTGGGGAGAAATGACATCTTTTCTCTGTTTAGTATTCCAGTAAATGAATATGGCACCTCTCTCCATTTATTTGCATCCTTGATTTCTTTCATCAACATTGTGTAGTTTTCAGCATACAGGCCTTGTATGTGTTGTGAGATTTATACCTTGGTTTTGGTTTTTGTTTTGAGTGAGTATAAATGGTATGGGATAATTAATTCCAGTGCCCACATTTTTACTGCTAGGAGGTAGAAAATCAGTTGATTTTTATGTGTTTATTTTGTATCTTGTAACCTTGCTGACCTTGTTTATTGGTTCTATGAATTTTTTCTCCAATCTTTAGGATTTTCTATGTAGGCCACCAATGTCATTGACAAATAGAGGCAGTTTTATTTTTTCCTTTCTGATATGTTTCTCTTTAACTTCCTTTTCTAACCTTACTGCACATCTCACTCATTTAATTATTTATTCAATCATTTATTTATATCAGTTTGTTCTTGAGCATATTAATTTTGTCCTTTTTTTCCCCCCTTCAATCTGTTTGCTATCTTTGGTTCATACTGGGTAATTCCTGTTGTTTCATCTTTCAGTTCACTGATTCTTTGCTCTCTCCCTTCCATTCTGCTGATGCCCATCCATTGTGCTTTTTGCTTTGGTTATTGAATTTTTCAGTTCTAAAATTTCCATTTGGTGGTTCTTTAGGTTTTCTGGGTTTTTGATGACACTTCCTGTTTCTTTGCTGAGGCTTTCTGTTTGTTCATTTGTTTCAAGCATGTCCTTCCTTAATTGCTGGTTTAAGCGTTTTTGTCATAACTGCTTAATCATAACTGGATGATTCTGTCTTTTTGAAGTGAAAGTCACTCAGTCGTGTCCGACTCTTTGTGACCCCATGGACTATACAGTTCATGGAATTCTCCAGGCCAGGATACTGGAGTGGGTAGCCTTTCCCTTCTCCAGGGGATCTTCCCAACCCAGGGATCGAACCCAGGTCTCCCACATTGCAGGTGGATTCTTTACCAGCTGAGCCACAAGGGAAGCCCAAGGATACTGGAGTGGGTAGCCTGTTCCTTCTCCAGCAGATCTTCCTGGCCCAGGAATTGAGCTGGGGTCTCCTGCATTGCAGGTGGATTCTTTACCAACTGAGCTATCAGAGAAGCCCAAATCTGTCTTCTTGGTCACCTTCATTGTGGCATCTATTGACTGCTGTCTGTTTTCCGCATAGCTTGCGATCTTCCTAGTTCTTGGTATGACAGACAATATCAACACTTTGATATTGTGCTGTGAGCTTCGGAATCTTCTGTCAACCTCCTGTTCTGACTGGTTTCTGCTCTGGCGGAGGATTGATGGGACTTGGAAAGTGCCCTCTTGTTACTACTAGGTGGAGGTAGAAGTTCAGGTTTCCTGTGGGGCCTCTGTTTTCACCCCAGAAAGTGCTTCTCATTATAACTGGATTGGGGTAGAAGTTCCAGTTTCCTATTAGGCTTCCTCCAATCCTTCCCTGGCTCGGGAGTGGGAGTGCCTTGCTACTATCCCCCTATGGCTTCCGTTGATACCATGGTGGTGGGATTTGGCCTTGTTGCCACTTGGTGATTGTGGAAGTCTTGACTCTGCTTGGCCTCCTCTCCCAGGACCTCAGAGCTGAAGGTCCTGACTCAGCCCTCCTGACACTGCCTACCCGGAAGGGAAAGCCCTCTCCTGACACTGCCTACCCGGAAGGGAAGGTTGGAGGGATTTGTTGCAGACTAATGAGGTTGGAAGACTAGGCTCTCCCTTTGGTCTTTACTGGCATGGCTGGGTCAGGGCTACTGGTTTTTTCCATGGCTCTTGGCTGGCATAGAGCAGTTAGTTTCTATGAGTTCTCTCTTACTGGGTTGCCCCTTTTCTGTGTCTGTCTGGAAAGGGCAGATTTTTTAGGTCTGCACCCATTGGTGTTTTCAGTTTGCTGGCTTCTTCAGTTTTCGGTCGGGGAAACATACGGCAAAAAGAACACCCAGGCAGCTCACCACTATGTTGTTCCTTGGGTCCCAAAGTTCCTATTCAGTCTGCCTTCTAGTCAACATTTCAGACTTTTGTTATTAAGTCAATTTTTTAAAATTCAGTTTTATGTACAAAATATTTAAGTGTACTTAGCAGGAGGAAAGGGAAAAGTACATCTACTTCACCTTCCCAGAAGCAGAAGTCTTCTGTTTACGCCTTTTTAAAGATTAAATGCTTGGATTTCCCTGGTGGTACCGTGGACAGGACTCTACCTGCCAAAGCAGGGGACAGAGGTTCCATCCCTGGTCTGGGAAGATTCCACATGCTGTGGAGCAGCTAAGCCTGCGAGCCACGACCACTGACGCCCATGCTCTCTAGAGCTCCTGTCCGCAACTAGAGAAGCCACTGCAATGAGAAGCCCACTCACTGCAGCTAGAGAAAGCTCACTCGCAACTAGGAAGACCCAGTGCAGCCAAAAATAAATTACTTCATTCATTTCTAAAAATAAATACTTTACATCATTTAGTAAGGCGTGTGAAGGAAGCAGAGATAAATACATGCATTCAACTTTTGAAATAGTTCGCTACTACTTTTAATCAAAAGTCCTGTGCAATATTTTTAACCCATACTAGACTCCAACTTCTATCCAATAGAGGCTCAGCCCTACCTCTCTGAGTTATATGTGTATATAATACATATTGTTTGAATTTACTTGAGAAAACACTGGAAGGATGGAAGAGAAAGAGGAACGGCAGAAGGGAAGAAGGGAGAGAAAGGGGAGGGTTCCCTGAAGGAGATGGGGACTGGATTTGAAAATACTTGTCTGCTATGTTTTGGTTTTTGAACATTAATGTGTTGCTCATTTTTTAATTAAATTTTAAGCTGTTTTATAGTCACTTAGATGAGTAAGCAAGGATCCAAAGAGCCTTCAGGTTGAGTAAGGACAAGCCTTGGGCTATCATGTCTTCCTTTGGGCAGGTTTTTGGATAGAGAGCTCATGGGAGTGCCGTAGATCCAGTGACTGTGGACTGTGTCATTTGGAGAAAGGCATTCACCAGAGACCTGTGAGCAAGATGTAGAGTCTAGGCTGGATGCTGAGTGTCATTGCTGCTGTTTGTAATGGTTTCTGATCAGTGATGTGCTGTTAGTTCAGAGAGAACTTTCTAAGAAAAAAACAGCTTACCATTAACTTTGTTATTTTACATTTAATAAATAACTTCTACTCTAAAGAAGTAGAAGACACATCTATCAATTGTGTGCCTAGTGTAAAGTTGGACAATATAATAACTGCTTTGGATGATAGAACTAGGATCAAAATTATCCTTAAAATTGGAGCAATGGACTGATTATAATGAGATGAAATAGCAAGGTAAGGTCATATACTTGGATTTTTATTTTGTTCTAACCAACCCTACACGCACAGTTCTGGGAAGGTAGAGATTAAAAGCAGCACAAATAGAAAAAGACTTAAAAGTTTTAGTGGTCAGTTAACTTGATATGATTGTATATCATGATGTGGATGCCCCCCAAAGGGAATATAATTTTTAGTTGCATTAATAGAATTAATAGAGAGTGACAGTGCTGGTCTGCTCTTCATGAGTCAGACCAGGCCTGCATTATTTCATGCATTCCTTGGGGACAGTCTTACAGAAAGGATATAGACAAAATGAAGTGTTTAAATGTGGGAGCAGCCAAAATGGTGGTGTGACTAAAAACCATGTCAAAGAAAGTGGGTGTGTTTAACCTAGAGAAGAAAAAAACTTCCAAGTTTTTTCTAAATAATAATATTTCAATAATAATAAGTCTAAATAATAATATTTCAGTTGTTTGGAAAGTGAAAAAATAGACTCAGCTTGTTCTTTTTGTTCTGAAGAAGACCGTCCAGAATCAGATGGTGGAAGTTTTTAGCTGGATGTAAAGTAGTGTTGGAGAAGACTCTTGAGAGTCCCTTGGACTGCAAGAAGATCCAACCAGTCCATCCTAAAGCAGATCAGTCCTGGGTGTTCATTGGAAGGACTGATGTTGAAGTTGAAACTCCAATACTTTGGCTACCTCATGAAAAGAGTTGACTCACTGGAAAAGACCCTGATGCTGGGAGGGATTGGGGGCAGGAGGAGAAGGGGACAACAGAGGATGAGATGGCTGAATGGCATCACTGACTCGATGGATGTGAGTTTGGGTAAACTCCAGGAGTTGGTGATGGACAGGGAGGCATGTGAAGAGTTGACTCATTGGAAAAGACTCTAATGCTGGGAGGGATTGGGAGCAGGAGGAGAAGGGGACGACAGAGGATGAGATGGCTGGATGGCATCACTGACTCAATGGACATGAGTCTGAGTGAACTCCGGGAGTTGGTGATGGACAGGGAGGCCTGGCGTGCTGCAATTCATGGGGTCGCAAAGAGTTGGACACAACTGAGCGACTGAACTGAACTGAACTGAGGGAGGCCTGGCGTGCTGCGATTCATGGTGTTGCAAAGAGTCGGACACAACTGAGCAACTGAACTGAACTGAAAGAAGATCAACAGCAACGGCTCTTTGCAGATGGACTGAAGGCCCGAGGAAGTGACCTTAATCTAGGAAAATTTCTGGTCAAAAGGCTATAGCAGGGATTCATGCATGGACTGTCTGACTGCTTTAGATCAGTGCTAGTCAAAGGATCTTATTTTCTTTTTCTTTACCCCAGTGTATATCTTATTTTTATTTTTTCCCATCTTGTCATACTACTTTTCTTTGTAAATTGAGATGATTCATCCCTTTAAATATAAATATAATTTAAGTATAACTCAGGGACTTTTTTACTTACAATATCATTCACCCATCACCATGTATCAGATTCCAGAATTTTTTTCCCCATCACCCTGGAAGGAAACCCCACACCCACCAGCAGTCACTCTCCATTCCCCCTGCCCCCAGTCCTTGGCAGCCATTAATCTGCTTTCTGTTACTTATTCTGCATATTTCTTATAAAAGGGCTCATACAATAAGACCTTGTGTCTGACATTTCTCGCTTAGCTTAATGTTTTCAAGGTTTATCCATGTTGTAGCGTTTCAGTACTTTATTCCTTACAGTGACTGTGTGATGTTCCGTTTTATGGGTATGCATGCATGCATGATCAGTCGCTCAGTCATGTCTGACTCTTTGCAATCCCATGGGCTGTAATCCATCAGGCGCCTCTATCCATGGGGTTTTTCAGGCAAGGATACTAGAGTGGGTTGTCATTTCCTCCTCCAGGGGATCTCCCCAGCCAAAGGGTCAAACCCATGTCTCCTGCATCTCCTGTATTGGTAGGCAGGTTCTTACCACTGAGCCACCTGGGAATCCTTTGTATGGATATACCACATTTTGTTTATTCTGATGGACACTTGGGTTTTTTTTTTCACTCTTTGACTATTACGAATAATGCTGTTACGGACATCCGTGTACAAGCTTTTGTGAACATAATATTTCATTTCTCTTGGATATATACTTAGGGGTAAAATTACAAGGCAAAATGGTAACTTTTGGAGAAAATGCCAAGCAGTTTTCCATAGAAGCAGCACTGTTTACTTTCCTACTGGCAATGTATGCAGGTTCCAACCTCCCTATCCTTGCTGACACTTTTTATTGTTTCTGTTTTTATTACAGCCATTCTAGTTGTTATGAAGTCATAATCTTATAATTTTGCTTTGCATTTTCCTAGTAATTAATGGTGTTTAGCATCTTTCCATGTTCTTATATGCTCTTTGGAGAAATATCTATTCTGATTCTTTGCCAATTTTAACATTGGGTTGTCTTTTTATTGTTGAGTTTTATAATAGTCATCTGTATAAAATGGATACTAGACCCTTATGAGATGAATGATTTGCAAGTTTTTCTTCCATTCTTTGCACTGTCTTTTTACTTTCTTGATAGTATCCTTTGAAGCGCAAAAGTTTTTAATTTTGAGGAAATGAAGTTTATCTGTTTTTTCTTTGATTGCTTATGCTTTAGGTGTCAAATCTAAGAATCACTGACTAACCCAACATCATGAAGATTTGCACATGTATTTTCTTTGAGGAATTTTTTAGATTTGTGGTCCACTTTCGTTAGTAAATTCAGGTTTGGCTGCTCAGTTCAGTTCAGTTCAGTCGCTCAGTCATGTCCGACTCTTGGTGACCCCATGAATCGCAGCACGCCAGGCCTCCCTGTCCATCACCAACTCCCAGAATTCATTCAAACTCAGGTCCATCGAGTCGGTGATGCCATCCAGCCATCTCATCCTCTGTCGTCCCCTTCTCCTCCTGCCCCCAATCCCTCCCAGCATCAGAGTCTTTTCCAGTGAGTCAACTCTTTGCATGAGGTGGGCCAAAGTACTGGAGTTTCAGCTTCAGCATCATTCCTTCCAAAGAACACCCAGGGCTGATCTACTTCAGAATGTACTGGTTGGATTTCCTTGCAGTCCAAGGGACTCTCAGGAGTCTTCTCCAACACCACAGTTCAAAAGCATCAATTCTTTGGCGCTCAGCTTTCTTCACAGTCCAACTCTCACATCTATACATGACCACAGGAAAAACCATAGCCTTGACTAGGCGGACCTTTGTTGGCAAAGTAATGTCTCTGCTTTTCAATATGCTACCTAGGTTGGTCATAGCTTTTCTTCCAAGGAGTAAGTGTCTTTTAATTTCATGGCTGCAGTCACCATCTGCAATGATTTTGGAGACCCCCCCCCCCAAAAAAAAAGTCTGACACTTTTTCCACTATTTCCCCATCTATCAAAGGCAAATAATTGAGAAGCAAGTATCAACAGAAAGGAAAGGTGTTTTAAGGACTTCCCTGGTGGTCCAGTGGCTAAGACTCTGTACGCCCAGTCCAAGGGTCCCAGGTTTGATCCCTGGTTGGGGAACTAGATCCCACATGCCTCAACTAAAAGAGCCTGCATGCTGCAACTAAGACCTGGCACAGCCAAATAAATAAGTATTTTCAAAACAGAAAAGCAAGGTGCTTTAATCAGAAAAGCTGACAATCTGAGGAGAAGGTCAACAGTCTGGGGAGAATCTGTCCCGAGACCAACTCTGAAGGTTCTGGTCAGCCATGACAGTTCATAAAGCGGAAGATGGAAGATGAGGGAAGAAGGGAGAATCTCAGTGAATCATCAAGGCAAGAGGTTGGGTTCTGCATCTTTCTCCATTGTGTGCAGGCTGCTGACTCTTCAGATGTTATCTTGCCATGTGATCTGCCAGCAAGACTGCTCAGGGGGCTGTTGGGGATAGAGAGCTAGTCATTCTTTAACTACTTAATTCTTTTTTTTTTTTTAATCTGGGAAAAGAATCAACAGGTTAATTAGTTTCTTTCAAAGTTGGAGGGAAACACAAATGAGCAAACAGGAAAGGAGCAAAAGAGCTGCTTTCAGTTCCCTACGATCCAGTGTCATTCCATTTCTGTGGAATTGGGCAAACCCACTCCAGTGTTCTTGCCTGGAGACTCCCAGGGACGGGGGAGCCTGGTGGGCTGCTGTCTCTGGGGTCGCACAGAGTCAGACACGACTGAAGGGACTTAGCAGCAGCAGCAGCAGCAGGGGCAAAGGTCCATCTTCTATAACTTCTTCGTAGAAGAAGTTGACATAGGGAAGAGTGGAAGATGTCAGCATTTCTTTGCTGTCCGTTTTAGTTGCCTACTTATATAGATAGGCAAAGCAAGCTACAATTACTTTAATGCCACTGACCAGGAACACCCTAGTGAAGTGAAGTGAAGTCGCTCAGTTGTGTCCGACTCTTTGCGACCCCATGGACCGTAGCCTACCAGGCTCCTCTGTCCATGGGATTTTCCAGGCAATAGTATTGGAGTGGAACACCCTAGGCTGTATTCCAAAGCTACGGATTAGGATCTGTTTTCAAACAGAAGCCCCCCACCCCACCCCACCCCCCAAGGCCCTGGGTAATTCACTTGCTCATTAAAGTCTGAGCAGCTTGGCTCTAGAATCAGACTCTAAGTGACTTTAAAGATCTATTCTGTAAATACAGGTTTAGTTAATGAGACTTCCCTGGTGGCTCAGATGGTAAAGTGTCTGTCTACAATGCGGGAGACGTGGGTTAGATCCCTGGGTTGGAAAGATCCTCTGGAGAAGGAAATGGCAATCCACTCCAGTACTATTGCCTGGAAAATCCCATGGACAGAGGAGCCTGGTAGGCTACAGTCCATGAGGTCGCAAAGAGTCGGACACAACTGAGCGACTTCACTCACTCAAGACTTTGAAAAGGGAGCTTAAATGTAAGTGTAGGCAGGATTATATCTGGGACTCATGTGGTAGAAATCCACAAGGGCCTCAGATATGACGGCCTTCAGTAGAAACTCCAGCGCTAGTCCAGATCTCAAAGTGTTTCTTTTCACTATTGCACCGGATTTGATAGTTTTTGTTTGCTTGTGAATTATAGTTATAAAGGAAATTTAGAGTTATAGAGAATAGGTACAGAGAAAATTTAGAGTTATAGAGAAAAGGAGTGGGAGAGGAATAGTAAGACAGAAGACTTTTACAAAGCAACTTTGGGAAAGAAGCTAACTTTGGTTCAAACTGTTAGTGAAATCACAGTGCAATGCTAGAAGTTGGCAGCAGTAGTGCTGCGTCATAAAATCAGAAATCGTTGACTATTTGGGTACATACACCTCTTTGGAAGCTTATTGTATGCAAATGCAGACACTGTCAGCATCAAGAATTTGTAGGAATTTGTCATGCTGATGTTCCAAGGAAGAGTGGTCTGAGCAAAAGATAAATAAGGAAGTTAGTTACATACCATACTTACTGACTATTTTGAGGTGAGTGACATTATTGATATGCGACTTAGAATGCTGTCTTCTTTGTTTTCTTGAACATAAAAATGAAGGTTTTTATAGATGTACTTAGGAATTGAGGCCTCTGTTCGCTTGTAAGGCTTTAAGATTCTTAGTAGGAATTTCCTGCTACAGAAAATTTGAAGCTAGGGATAGAATACTGTTCCCCGCTACAAGCACCATTAATTCAGTTCAGTCACTCAGTCGTGTCTCACTCTTTGTGTCCTCATGGACTACAGCATGTCAGGCTTCCCTATCCATCACCAGCTCCCAGAGCTTGCTCACCCTCATGTCCATCGAGTCGGTGATGCCATCCAGCTATCTTTTCCTCTGTTGTCCCCTTCTCCTCCTGACTTCAATCTTTCCCAGCATCAGGGTCTTTTCAGATGAGTCAGTTCTTCACATCAGGTGGCCAAAGTGTTGGAGTTTCAGCTTCAGCATCAGCCCTTCCAGTGAAGGACCATTAATTAGGACCACAGATAAAGTTTCTGATCATCTGTAGGATCTGGGTAGAAGGCCTTATTTTCCAATGGTAGTGTTTGTGTGTGTTTATGAAAAAAGTTTGTCATCACTTCAAGCATTTAACTAGAAAGTTACTAAGTTAACTACAAACACTTTAAATGTCTATTTGTTGCAGGAAGGGGGACCACTTCCAGGGCCTGAAACTGGGCTTTTGTCTAACACTTGGAAATGAATTGTCCAAGGAGACACATGTGCTGACAAAGCAAGAGATTTTATTGGGAAAGGGTACCCGGGTGGAGAGCAGTAGGGTAAGGGAACCCAGGAGAACTGCTCTGCCTCGTGGCTCGCAGTCTTAGGTTTTATGGTGATGGGATTAGTTTCTGGGTTATCTTTGGCCAATCATCCTAATTCAGAGTCTTTCCTGGTGCCACAGGCATCGCTCAGTCAAGATGAGTGCTAGCAAGAGGGATTCTGGGAAGTGGACAGACATGCGGTATCTCCTTTTGACCTTTCCGGAACTCTTCCCGTTGGTGGTGGCTTATTAGTTCCGTATTCCTTACCAGGATCTCCTGTCATAAAACAGCTCATGCGAATGGTTACTAAAGGGCCTGGCCAGGGTGGGCGGCTTCAGTCAGTGTGCTTCCCCTAACATATTCAATAAAGTAGGTCTTCTAATAATGTTTATTAGTGTGGTTTAATGTTAATTTAGAGTTTAGTGACTTCCCTGGTGGTCCAGTGGTTACGAATCTGCCTTCCAATGCAGGGGACACAGGTTTGATTGTTGGTCGGGGAACTAAGATCCCCCATACCATGGAGCAAGTGAGCCCATGCACTGCAGCTACTGAGCCTGCTTGCCACAACTAGAGTGTCCTTGTGTGGCCATGAAAGATGGGACACATAACACAGCGAAGATCAGAGTGCAACAACTAAGACCTGATGCAGCCAAATAAATAAAAATAGTTTAGAATGACAATACAGTGTCATCAGACTTATCACTGCTTCCACGATATAATGTAATATATAAGCTGATCATAGTTGAGCTGAATATTCACCACTCCCCTGAAAATCAGATTTTGACTTAGCAAGTACACTTTTATCTCAATACTCCAAATAATAGTTGTAACCAAGGACATCAGAGCATCTTCCTATACCTTGCCTTTTCCTGAGTAAACAGGTAGTAACTGATGTGCCTCCCCTGTGGGTTCCAGCCCAGACCTCTCCTGTAAGTGTGGGGCTGGTCTTTTAACTCAAGCCAGGGAAAGCTTGGATATCCTCTCACCTGTTGCTGTTGAGAAGTGCTGTCACTTTGACCCTGAATGTGAGCCTATCTCAACTTGTAGTAAGATTTTCTCTTGACCTTTTTCTACATTTCCCAGCCATTCGAACATATCTTCTCTATCACTTACAAACCAGTGACATTTTACTCTAAAATCTGAGATGTTTCTGGACTCCAAGCCATTAAAAGTAAAATGCCATCGTCTCCGTCCAAAGAGATGGTCTTTTCTACTTGAATGTATCTCTAGATCTTTGCAGAAGACAAGGTGAACGGGAATTTGGCCTTGGGCCAATCGTCCAGCGTCATGGCATACTGTTCTGAGATGCCATCTACAGATATTAATTATCCAATGTGGGTCCTCTAATAGCTCTTGACCTCCTCTGGCTCTATCAGTTGCTTTTTATTTTCCTTCCAGATTCTTAATTATTCCTCTTGGGGTGAGAGAAACTCACAGGCGACTTTGCTAATTTTTATTTTCCCAAACAGTTAAATACAGAAACATTAGTCTTTCATTCCTTTCTGTGGACATTTGGAAGACATGATCTTCTGCTCCATTTTAGTTTCAAAGAAATTCTCTCTACATGTTCCTACTTCTAGCACTGTGTAAATGGAAATAAGTTCTAGAAGAGTTGATAAGACTGAAAAGCAGGGAGAAGTACAGTCCTCTAAAACATGAGCCCTGAAATCACTTTCTGTTTAGAGAAATTTCAGTTCCAGCGGCTGCTTTTCTGTCTCATCATCTCCCTTGTCAATTATCCAGAGCAGTTGCTTGAAGCCTTTTATTTCTCTCATCAGGCTTCTTTCTCATTCCCTAACGCTGGGAAGAATAATCTTGCATTCTGCCCCAAAACAGAACAATGGATCTGAACTCCCTCAAATTCCCTTTTTCCCCCAGCCTTAAACCAATATGCATATCCATCCTTATTTCCTTCCTGTTTGCCAGGAAAGAAATGTCTCTGAAAGACCAGTACCTTTAACAGTATTCCTACTCCTGACCCTTTCTACTCAGAGGACCTTGTTCCATCAGTTGTCCCCATCCACCTCTGTATCTTAAAGCTTGTCTCTCCTGGCTCCTTCCACTCTCCAGCGCTCAGTCCTCTCCCACCCTTTTCTTTCCCCCAGTGCTGCTCCTTTTCAGCTCAAAATGTTCGGAAAGAGTCATCCATAGTCACTGGTCCTACGAACGCAACTCCCGTTCTTTGCAAGTCCAGCTCCATTGTTCCTTCATTTTATTCCTTCTCCGAAACTGTTCTTGTCTAGATCTCCAGTGATTTCCCCATTGCCAGTAGAAACGTTCCCATTCTTACTCCTTCACTCCGAGGAAAGTGCTAAGGAATTTTCATTTGTATGCTCAGAGTTCAGTTGTATTCGTTTGATACTGTGAAGCCTCTTCTTGTTTTGGTATGTGCTTTCCGATTAAAAGAGACTTTATCACTTGGAACAGCTGAGGTCTCCAGTCACTGTGGTGGTGGTTACTATTCTCATGGTTCTAATTGCCAAATTTGTGGTAACTGTTACAGAACCACATGTTTCTCGCCTCCTCCCTCCCATTTATTTTTATTAAACAGAAGTAAAACAATTTATTAAAATTAGTTTAAAAATAGGGCCTTACTTTGTATTTGTGCATAAATCCTATTACCCAGCTTGCTCAGTTTTTGCTCACTGACTTTGGATTTTGAACATCATTTTCAGAAAGGTTTGCCTCTATGGATGTTGAAGTAAGCATACCAAGGGTTGAGGCAACTTCCAGTGTCTGAATGGGTCCTGAAACATGAGAAGTGCTCAGTGTGTACTCATTGAAACATTAATTCCACGAGCAGCCCTGAGATATGCTGTTCTAACCAGAGAGCTGGAAACATAACCCATCTATCCCAGTTGGTTGGCTTGAAAGGCTTAATTGTGAGCAAAATGCTTGCCATTGTAGTCCCTCCAAAACTTTAAAAAGCAGTTATTCTTTTCATATATTTCCTGAAGAGAGAAAAACAGTATAAATAGTTTGAAAGTCAAATTGAATTCACTTGTTGTTCTTACAACCAGGAAAAAAATGATCAGTTTCATTTTTCTGAATTAAAAATCCACATATTTAAATAGTTTGTACTGTGGCTCTCTTCTAAGCCCCTCTGCAGTGTTTCTGGAAATGAGAGTCTTCGCTTTTGGCTTATAGGGAAGACTGATGCCCTGAGCAAGTAGGCAGCCTGTGACCATTTGGTTTTAGAATCTAGTTCAAGAGAGTGTTGAGCTCCAAAATCACTGCAGATGGTGACTGCAGCCATGAAATTAAAAGATGCTTACTCCTTGGAAGGAAAGTTATGACCAACCTAGACAGCATATTAAAAGCAGAGGTATTACTTTGGCACTTATTACCAACCTAGACAGCATATTAAAAGCAGAAGTATTACTTTGGCAACAAAGGTCCATCTAATCAAGGCTATGGTTTTTCCAGTAGTCATGTATGGATATGAGAGTTGGACTATAAAGAAAGCTGAGCACTGAAGAATTGATGCTTTTGAACTGTGGTTTTGGAGAAGACTCTTGAGAGTCCCTTGGACTGCAAGGAAATCCAACCAGTCCATCCTAAAGGAAATCAGTCCTGAATATTCATTGGAAGGACTGATGTTGAAGCTGAAACTCCAATACTTTGGCCACGTGATGCGAAGAACTGACTCATTTGAAAAGACCCTGATGCTGGGAAAGATTGAAGGCAGGAGGAGAAGGGGATGACAGAAGATGAGATGGCTGGATGGCATCACCAACTCAATGGACATGAGTTTGAGTAAACTCTGGGAGTTGGTGATGGACAGGGAGGCCTGGCATGCTGAGGTCCATGGGGTCGCAAAGAGTCAGACACGACTGAGCAACGGAACTGAACTCAAGAGAGCGTTATGGTTTAGTTGGGTTGTAGAATTGCTATTGAAGATCTGGCCATGACTCTCAGAGACCAGTGGAAATGTGCTCTTGACCCTGTTTCTTAGTCTGACCTCTGCTCACTGTCAGTGTTGGTCTGTGTATTTAAGTTGTCTGTGCTAATGGAAACACCTGGCTCTCTCTATCTCTTTTGGTGTCTATAACGAATCATTTATTTCTCAACTCTTTACAGAGGGACCTGTCGGGGCATAAGAACATCGTGGGTTACATTGACTCCAGTATCAACAGTGTGAGTAGCGGTGATGTGTGGGAAGTTCTCATCCTGATGGACTTCTGCAGGGGTAAGTACATGAGCCAGATTGTATGCTCTCATTTCTCTAGGACTTTGATTGTCAAGGGGGTGGGGTCGTTGCAGTTAACGGTAACTGTACTCTAATGTATGTTGTTCTGGTTTTAAAGATTGGAAAACAAAGAGGCTGAGAGAGACAGAGCCTCCTGTGACTTCTTGGTTATTCTTACAATGGCAAAGATCAGTGGCACAAATACTGGTGGATAATACAGAACTCTAATTTTGTTAGGTTTTGGAAGGTTTGGTGCTTGTACGTGAATGTGGATGTATGAGGATGAGAGTGAATGTGTTCTTTGTGATGCTTTAAAACAAGTGATGAAGGCACATAATAAAGACCCAACTCCAGATGGACTAAAGAAACAATTCAGCTTCCCTCACTCGTGTGTTCTCTTCTCCACCCACACCACCATCCTTGCATTGGGAGGGAAAGAATCCTTTTTGTCTAATGGAAATGACCCTCCTCTTCTTGCTCCAGTTGTGATTGCCAGTAAGGCTCCATTCAAATCATGCTGCTGTTAACAGTAGTTAAGTAGTTGAAAGCTTAGCATTTTGAACAGTATTTATCTTGGGAAACCCAGGCTGGAGCATGAATGTATTCAGAGTTGACTGTATTTCATACAGCTGTTGTTTGGAGGTTCAGCTTTTTGGGTCTCAGCAGCTGCCGCTTACATTCTTGGGTCACTGTTTCACTGTTTGGTGCCCAGTTTTGTAATCATCCTTGGTTCCACTAACATTTTCCTTGCCTTTCAAGACACTGTCCATAAATTAAATATGTTGCTAATCCTAAAAACATGATGGTAACCAATTATTCCAGCCTGTACTGTAACAGCTGTTAGCCTAACTTTATAAAATAGTACTGCATTGTTTCCTCCTGGCCATTCCTTTTTGGACAGTTAAATGTTCACAGAAGAGGCAGTAGGAGAATCCAGGGAGCTGGGTACTTTTCTAAGCGAGGTCATCAGTCTTTCAGTCCTAGGGATTAAGTGTTGATGTGGCATTTCTACAGATCAGGCAGCAGGCAGTAAAGCCAGAGAGACCAAGCTGTTCCTAAAATACAGGCTATCAAACTGTCTTATTCCTCCTCCTGGGGTCTATTGTGCAATCTGATTCTTACTAAAAGATACAGCAAGTTGAACCTGTGGCCCCATCTGATGCACAACAGGGACAGTATAACCAGGCAACCAGAGCCAGGACCATGTTGTCAGTTCTGCTGCTAATCTTGAAGACAGAATGAGGGCAGTTAACATCTGAGCTGCTTTATAAAATGAAGAAACTGTTTTGAAGCAGTAGAAAACAGGTCGCAGGCTGGGAATCAAGATACTGGGGTTTAATCCTTGCTCAGCCAGTAATTAGCCGAATCCAGGTTGCTCCTCTGTGGACAGCCATTCATTCTCTTGAATAAGTGAAGGGGCTGAATGTTTATTTCCTTTCCTCTGCTCTGCACCCCTTTCAGGAGGCCAAGTGGTCAACCTGATGAACCAGCGCCTGCAAACAGGTTTTACAGAAAATGAAGTACTCCAGATATTTTGTGACACCTGTGAAGCTGTCGCCCGCCTGCATCAGTGCAAAACTCCTATTATCCACCGTGACTTGAAGGTAACAGATCACCCTGAAGCTTTCTTGCAGAGTATTTTCTACCTGCTCCAGGAGTGGGGTAAATGTTATGGGGGTATGGGAAAAGCGTCAGGCTTGGTACCAAATTATGAGTTTACATTCTGCTTGGGGAGAGAAAGCACAGAGGAAAAAATAAATAGCAGAACAGTACAGTATAATACAGCTTCCCAAGTGGTACTAGTGGTAAAGAACCCACCTGCCAATGCAGGAGACATAAGAGATGCAAGTTGGATCCCTGGGTGAGGAAGATCCCCTGGAGGAGGACATGGCAACCCACTTCAGTACTCTTGCCTAGAGAATCCCATGGAGAGAGGAGCCTGAGGGGCTACGGTCCATAGCGTGACAAAGAGCCAGACCCAACTGAAGCAGCTTAGCATGGATGCTCACATAGTACAATACAGTATCAGTTTTATTGTTAAGTAGCTTTCAGAAGTTCTTTATAATCATCAAATGCCTGAACACATCTTTGTTGTTTTTCCCAATAAACTCCAAAATTCACTGTTTTAGGGTCATGAAGAGTAATATGCTAATTTAAAGTTTGTAAACAGCAGTGCCTAGTCTTTAAAGTCTGTTTTATATTTTGTAAAATCCATTAATTGATAATTAAAAAATTTTGTCCTGCTAATTACTATTCCCTTACACTGGACCTTTCAGACTGTAATCACTTGATGATGTTCGTTGACTGGAATTGGCACCTGGTCAGGGTTCACTAGCATCTCTGGAGCACTGACTGTGTGCCGTGTACTCTGTAAGACACTGCATGCGCACCGTCTCTTGGGTGAGACACTTTCTTGTTAACATTTTACGGTCAGTGAAACTTAGGAGCAGAGAGGTTATGTGACTTAACTAAGGTCATATAACTAGGAAGGAGCAGTACCAGAATTTGAATCCAGCTCTTCTGATTCTAAATTGCAATTTCTTTTGATTATACTTACGTGAAACATGCTTCATGGCTAATATTTACATCAGCGTCCCCTACCATGAATCTTTTGGGCCACAGTGTTTGTGATGGTACCAGGGAAGCCTGGGAATTTTTATCTTAGGCACCCCAGGTGGTTTTTGCATATTTTAAAGTTTGAGGATCACAATAGCATACTAGCTTTTCTGTTATGAGGATGTTTTTTAGTTTGTTTTAATTAGGTATAATTCACATACCATAGAATTTACTCCTTTAGAATGTACACGTTGGTGGGTTTTAGTATATTTACAAGGGTGTACAACCATTACCATTGTCTAATTCCAGAAAATTTCATCTCCTCTCACCACCACCCCCAAAAACTTCATCAAAAATTTCATCACCACCACCCCCAAAAGCCTGTACCCATTAGGGGTCATTTCTCATTCTTCCCTTAGCCCTGCCAGCCACCAGTCTACTTTCTATTGCTTATTCCAGACATTTCATCTAAATGGGCTTGTATGGTATGTGACCTCTTTCACAAGAAGTGTTTTCAAGGTTCATGTATACTGTAGCATATATCAGTACTGCATTCTTTTTGTGACAACATCCCATTGTGCGGACATACCACATTTTGTTAATTCCTCAGTTAGTGGACATCTGAGTTGCTTCTGCTATAGCTATTATGACTCAGGCTGTTGTGAACATTCACGTACTAGGTTTCACATGAGCGTATAGTTTCAGTTCTTTTGGGTACACATCTTGGAGAGGAATTGCTGGGTCATATGGATACTCTAACTTTTTGAGGAGCTGCCAGCCTATTTTCCAAAGGAACTGCACTATTTTATATCCTGCCAGCAACTTACAGGGTTCCAATTTCTTCACACTAACACGTTTTTGCCCTATTTTATTTTTATGTCCTATTGAATGCAAAGTCTCCAAATGCCTAAGACAGCCTTCTCCAGTGCACCTCAGCTCACAGTCAGCCCCTTTTCTGAGCAGAACAAGTATACATCCATGAATATTGTGAGCCTCACATCATACAAAACATAATTCTGTGGGGACAGTGCAGATACAACATGGTCCCCATGCTCATAATGTAAAAGCATTGGTGAGAGCATATAAGTAAAATATTTGGAACTGAAACTTAAAGAAGTGAAATACAAAACTCTATAGAACAAAGTGAAGAGACTCAAGTCTCTTAGTATGTGGTTGGATAATGAGATCTGGCAGTGGTGATTGGGGTCTTCTGGAAAAGTTGAATTTTGAAGGACTGGTGGGATATGGGTGATCACAGAGAGGCTGAAGAGTATTTCAGGCAGAGAGCAGGGCCTAAGGATTGCGGAGGGGAGGGAACAAGAAGGTGTTTGAAGATGAGGAGGTGGGTGAGGGCCTGGTACCTGGCTAGTTACAGAGCAGGCCAGAGTGACTGTAGGCCACTGCTCTAAGAATGTAATGACACTCCTTTTTTTTTTTAATACACTTGATTTACAGTGTTATGTTAGTTTCAGGTGATGACACTTTTTCCTAGTTGTCTTAACATTGAGTGAAATTATTGGGCCTGTTAGTGTATATTTCAAAATAAGCAGTGGTACCAACATTTTAGGACCTGATCCTTGTCCCTGCCACTTGTCTTAAAGAAGCGTTTGGAAGGGGCCAAGAAAAGGGCTGGAGAAGTATGGCCTGGCTGTATCAGCACTACTTCTGTGACCTATATGAGCTCAGGTCCCTCCAGAGTCCCATTCCACCCCTCCATGTCAGATGGGGTTCGATTTCGTATGAGAACTCTGGTTCTGTAGCTGTGTAACTGGTACTGACCGAGCTGTAAGCTCTGTGAGTAATAAGCATCCTTCATATTTCCAGATGCACAGGACGTGTTTCCATCTCTGACTTGTCCTCCTCCCGTTTCTATCCCCATTTTCCTCTCCTCCCTCTGGTCCTTGACTCCTTTGTGACTCTTCGCTGACCTCGTGTTCTCCTGGACGCTCAGGTTCCTGGGTTGTTCCTCCCATCACTTGGCCTCAGAGCCTCAGCTTTCTCGTCTGTGCAGCAGAGACAACAGCACCAGCCTTGTTAGGGCCTGGGTGGGGCTAAAGGACCACATGCGAGTCAGTGCGCAGGCTCATCCTTGGTTCAGAAATTTCTGAGCAGACATCCAGGAAGGTGAGAGCAAGGAAGGGGCCAAGAGGGCTACAGAGCCTTGTTTTAGAGAGTGCTACTGGTACGTTTTTAAACAGTCTTCCCTCATTGTCACTTTTCCAACATTTATTGGACTAAACAAGGCCTAAATCATCATCACTTCACACCCATAGATAGCGCCTGCCCAATTTCTGTGTGGCCAGCATATGAGTGTCCCATGGTGCTGCTGTGAGGTGGCGGAGAAGGTCACCCATGACGGGAACCTGAGGCAGAGTTCAGCATCTTGCCTGGGGACACGGTAGGTGCTTGGTCTCAAGCAGCCAGAGCCCAAACTCTTTCCTCATTGCTCTGAGCAGCCTGTGAGATGTCTCAGCAGAGGACCTGGGAGCACACTGGACTCTGAGGGTGAGGCCGGGCCATGAGTGAGTGGCTGCTTCACTGTCTTCCCAGCCTGCCTTAGGCCCTGGCCCTCGCCTCTCTGTCACCCATCACCCCGGTCTAGGAACGCAGTAATTGCGTTAAGTCAGTATTGAAGACTACCAGGTATGCCGCTGGTTTGCCCCTTGTGGTTCAGGAGACTTTGTTTCCTCTTCTCCTTGATCTTGGAAACAAAATGTACATAGGGGCCCCTGTGATTGGTCTAGAGTAGCCTTGTTGCTGTTGATTTTAGTCATTGACTCCTACCTGTTTTTTTGTGTTTTTTTAATAATGCTTTCCCAAACTCCCCAAATCTAGGTGCCATCTAGACGCTTTTGCTGTCCTGTTAGATTCTGTTGATTTCTACTACTGTGTGCTTGGCAGGCAGTCACATCTGCCTGCTGCGTGCCAGCTTGCTAGGCAGGAGTGAGAAGTCCCCTGGACCTCCTGTTGCCCTGGCTCTGTCATTGTGTCACAAGGCCTCAGCCACTCTGTGCTCCCTATCATGGCTGGTACCAGCCAGCAAGGTCCTAGCAGTGGCCAGAGCCAAGAAGTTCTTTGTTCTCCTCTTGGTCAGAGAACGTGCCCATGGCCGGTCTCTCTTGCTTCTGTGTGACCCGAGTTTCCACATGAGGAGGAGGCACCCTTGGGAATAAGTCCGTGGGACACAGGAAGGAGCACAGACCAGGCCAGCTGTGGACCCCCGTGCTGAGCCAGTGCCACCCTGTGGGGAACTGAGAAGGCCCCTCTTGCCCTGCCCACCACGTGTGTGGTCTTTCTTTCAAATTCCAGAGAGGAAATAAGCTGACAGCAGTCCCTGTCCTTAAGCAGCGTATGTTCTGAAGAATAACCAAAACAGAAGTTCTAGTCTTTACTGAATGTTTCTCCTTAAATACATTATTTTTACATTTTCATTATTTCTTCCCTTTTTTTAAATTATCTATCTGAGGACTGATAGAGATCTTTATTGCAAATAGTAGAATTATGTTCCTGGGAAGGTCACATAAGTCAGTGCTTTCCTTTTACCAACAGGGAATCCTCTGCTCAGAAAGGCTGTGACCTGCACAAGCAAACTCATTGATCAAACCAGAACAAAGGCCAAGGTTTTTGACCCTCGGTGTGGTTTCTGTTTGTTTGGTTTTTGCTATATTTTACCATGCTGTTTGCCCAAGCATTTAAGAAAGGGGATAAAAGGGTTAAGACTTAGTAAGTACATTCTAGGTTGAAAAAGTCATGAATGTCTCCTCATCTGTCAGGAAAGAGATTTTGGATCTCATGAAGTACGGTAGGATGAAGATTCTTGTCCTGTTTTTAGAATCACAGGTTGGAAAACCTGCATTCACCTAGTGCTCCAGTTTCCAGTGGTAATACACTCTGTGGCTGAGATGCCTGGGTGCTGTTTGTTTGGGATAATATCAAGATGAAGAGGTCAGAAGGAGGTGGCTTTCTAGACGTTTTAGCTCTAAGCAGAGTTCGGGAGTGACAGCTTTAATAATCCTCTCAGGCTGATTGTGGAATAAGGTCAGTAGCTTAAATGCTCAACAAGCTTCTAGATGGGAGGTTGTGAGCGAAGGTAACCAGCGTTCACCTGACTTCCTCAAGGACCTGGCCCAAAACAAAGTCACGACGTAGGATCCCTGAAGCTTCCAGAAGCTGGTGTATGAACCTCCAGTTGGTTGTCGACCTTCCTCATTGAATCCCTCTCGGCCCTGGTCATCTCACTCTTGGAGAGTCATACCTGCCCTCATCATCTCCTTTTGGCAGCTTGAGCCCAAATCTTGCCCTCACAGCCTTGTGACCTCTGCCTGCACTCCGTTCTCTCACATGTCGAGTAGGTCAGTGAGGCCTTGGAAGAATGTCATGAAATACGTGGGGCAGGGTTGGACCCCACATATTAAGTGCTGCTAGTTGCTGACACCGTTTTATTACTCTCCTCCCCCCATGCCTTCCTGTTTCGGTTCCACTTATCCTGCATCTTGCACTTTCTCCAAGGCCCAGCATTATCTCGTCTCCTCATTCATGAGAGTGCTAGCCCATAGTATGTCCGGTCCCATGTTTTTAGTTTTCCAGTCCCCAGGACGGTGCTGCCCCAGCCACAGAGGCCTGTATCTGCTTCAGTCTCCTTCAGTCTCCCTACAGGTGCTCTCACCACCGTGCCTTCATGCTGGCCGGCCTCTAGTGAGAATGCTCATCCCCCAGATTGTTCGTGGTGGTGCCCCTCACCAAAGTGACCTTTCCTGAATGTGCTGTTTACAGTGGCATCCGTCTTAACTGACATATATTTAACCTGCTGGGTTTTTTTTCTACAATATTTATCAGTACCAGGCAGTTACACTTTTTTTTTTTTAATCATCAGCTGGACCCTAAGCTCCAGTCACAGCCTTACTTGTGGAACTTAGGAAAGCACTTGGCACATAATAGGCGGTAGTAGGAGTTCACATGTATTTCTATACTAAAGGAACAATCTTCCATGTGTGCAGGGAGACTTGCAGTGTGCCTGCATGGTCCTTCTCCCTTGTTTCATAAGAACAGTAATAGAATTATTACCAGCTTTACGTTACACATAAGAAACCTGCCCGAAGAGGTTTAAAGGTTTATTCAAGGCCAAACATCTAAAATAGTCCCCGAGTCTTCTGAACCCCAAGTCCAATGTGGTTGCCACACATTGTGCTCTCGGCTAAGTGTTTTGTTAGTGACAGTGCTGGCGCTGATGGAGGGTAGCAGCCGCCTGAGCTTGGAGGTTGTCACTGGTGTCACAGGTCACAGGGACAGACGGCGAGGGGGCGGAGCTGTGGCTGCTGCCAGGCGATTTCACCTCCCTAATCTCACTTGATCCTCCCCACAGAATTTCACGGTGGCCAAAGCAGGGATTACTGTTCTCATCTGCATCGATAGTTCTCTGATATTTCTCAGGCTTTCACTCCATTGATATCTCTGGCTCTCTTGTCTGTTTTTGAACACACCCTTAATTTCTTCTGGTTTTCCCATGAATATAGGTCTGTACAGTGGTATCTTTGTGGGAGGGAGGAAGGCAGGGTGGGGACCAGGTTAAATATAGCATAATTCCTGAGTTCTATCAGTGAAACTAACCAGAAATACAAACCAAGTTTTTAAGGTCTGGGTAGAAAACAAAAACAAAACCTCATTGTGCATCATCTTTATTCCGTCCTTTGTCTACTCAGTTTTCCTCCCTTCCCCAACAGAGATTTTGGTCCCTAGAATGACCTTGTTTGTGTTTTGATATGAGTTGGCTTTTCAATTTTCTAGACTGTATATTCCAGGATTAGAAGTATAGCATCTGATTTGGGAAGGGACTACTCATACCCAGTAGGAGAAACATGGTTTCACATAATCCCTGTAGGGTGGCAGAGGCCAGCAAGGAGGGTTGTTGCTGACAGACACTGAATAAAGCATTAGAGGTCCCTTATGTGTATAAAGTAGTGGGCTGGGTATTGTAAGCGACACATGGGCAAAATATAATTATAGACCAGAGATGGCAATTTCTCTTCAAAGGGCCAAAGAATAAATATTTTAGGCTTGTCAGCTGTATAGCTTCTATCTCAACTGCTTGACTCTGCTGTTGGAGCAAAACAACAGCCATAGACAAGAGGCCAAGTAACCTGTGGGCATGGCTTGGTTTGGCCAGGTCTCACTTTGTCAACCCTTTCTAGCTGTAGCAAGTTCCGTAGATTTTTGTAGGGTGGCCAGGGAATGTTTTCCTGAGGAGTTATGACTTGAGCAAGGCCTTGAAGAATGGCTAGTAGTTGACTAGCAGAGAGGGAGCAATTGAATAAAAAAGACAAACTAGTCATTGTAGAAAATCCTTAGGAGACATTGAGCAAATCAGCCTGACTGTTGTTTGGACATTTGGTTCCTCATTGACTGGATTCCTATTATAGGGGCATTTCTGAACTTAAAGAATTAAGAAACCCCTGTCCTTAGGCTTGTAGCCAGGACATTGGGTGAGCGTAGTCATCCCTACCAGGTAGGAGGGTGGGAATGGGGGCCTTTGGGTAATTATTCTGCCTCCTATCCTGGCAGAAAGGCAATTACCTGTCCTTCCCTAGAGTTGGATTGCCTAGGTACACTTCCTTGCTTAATCACTGTGAGCCTCACTTTCTCTGTCTGTATAATGAGGATTATTGTTATATTGTTACTGTAAGGATTGAAAGAGATAATCCATGTAAAGTGATGAGACAGTCAGTAAATAGTAGCTATTCTTTTTAAAACCTCTAAATTCCACTGGAAATATTAGTATTGCCTTGTTGGAATTATTTTAGATTCCTGAAGTGAGTATATGTTCAGGATAGCTTGACTGTTTCACTTTGTGTAAATAGATTAAACTGATGAGCATTATACAAAGCTGTAGATGGTAGAAATATTTGCCTGATTCAGTCTTGTCTTTGGGGAACAAGTTTCTCCTAAGAATTCTTAACCACAAGAGCTTATCCGCCCAAGTTTATGGTTATAGTTCACACTGCCTGGGGGGCTAAAACCCCCAAGGTCAAAACAGTAGCGCCTACAATTTTGTGAAGTGATTGTAGGTTATTAGTGCCCCAGGTGCATAAGTATGTTATTCCTGGAAGAATAATAGACCCTAAACTCAGGCCTCTTAAGGCTTCCCACAGATGAATTCCGAGGAACACGAATCAACAACAACAGTGACAAAACCCCTCACAATAATATATCGTGAGTTGGATACTCAGTTGGAATAAGGAATAATAAACTGTAGAGTCAGTTTTTAAAGACTTTAGGTAAAAATAAATAAATAAAAATAAAGACTTGAGGTATTATATTTATAAAATGCAGACTATAAAATAAACATTTTTATAATCTATAATCCTAGAAAAATTAAAAGAAAGTATAGAAACAGGAGACATCATAATTGACAAGATATTTTTAAAAGAACTACTGGTAGCCAGGGCCTGGGTATTTGGTGGCTCCTGTCTTATTTCCGACAGCCTCTCTCTCTCTCACACACACAGAGTGTCATATGTATTTCTCTTTTTCAGTTTATTCCATTCAACAAACATTTTCTATTCCAAGCACTATGTTAGGCATTGGTAGAGAAGATGGCAAATATCTGTGCTTGTCCTTAAGGAGTTTCTAGTCTACTCTTACCTTTGTTTTCCAAAGGTGATCAGTCTTTGGAAGGCTGAAGACAAAAGACAATGGAGGCCACAGACTTATTGACCTAACAAGATTTTTTGGCTACCATTTTACTGCCCACACATAGCCAGGTCTGTCCTCCAGCACACCAGTCAGCTCAATTCACCTCTGCCAAAAATTAATGCATCTTGAGTACGGTAGTACCCATGTTTTGGAATTGTTATATCTTTGGCAGAATCCTTTGACACTAAGAATTTCTCTAGGTTCTGGTCTTTGGAAGCTCCCTTCTACCCAGAACTCCTAACTCACTGCCCAGAGAACATATCTACAAAAGTAGAAAGATGGTACTTTCACAGGAGAACTGTGCATTTGCCCACAGGCCTTTAATCACTTTGAGAAATAACTAAAATAATAGCAAACATTTATTAATTCAGAAAATCCTTACCTACCATGGTAAATAAATTGATATGTATGTTTAGAAGGTCTAAATGAAATCACTGATATCAGGAAGAACCAAGTACTGAAGGAATGTAGGGAAAGGGTGACGTTTTTCTGAGGATGGCTTCAAGGAAGAAGTGGCATTTGAATTAGAGTGGTTCAGACAGTAAACAATCTGTCTGCAATGTGGGAGACCCAGGTTCAATCCCTGGGTTGGGAAGATCCCCTGGAGGAGGGGATTGCTACCCGTTCCCATATTCTTGCCTGGAGAATCCCATGGACAGAGAAGCTTGGCGGGCTTTTAGTCCATGAGATCACAAAGAGTCAATCACAACTGAGCAACTAACAGTTTCCCTTTCACTTTTGAAAGATGAATGGGACTGTTTCTGCAGAGGTGAGAAGTATGGCTAGAAATCTAGAAAAATGGAACTCTTTGCTTTCCCACTGTGGAATTTCCTCTTCAGCACTCCGCCACCCCCCCCTCATTTTCCCCTGTTACTGTGCATCTCTTTTTATTTCACTTGGAATGACCCCTGTTGATATACTTGGAGGAGAATAACTTTTCTATGCACATCAATGAGATTATCAGAAATAAAACCTCTGTGTGTAATGTACACCACGTTTTCAAACCAGTATTAAATGGTACCTTGGAATGGGCGGTTGCACAATGTTTTTCAGGTTGAGAATATTCTCTTGCATGACCGAGGCCACTATGTCCTGTGTGACTTTGGAAGTGCTACCAACAAATTCCAGAACCCACAAACGGAAGGAGTCAATGCAGTAGAAGATGAGATTAAGAAGTAAGCCTTTCCTCCTTTCTCGGAGTTTTATCCATTATAGGATCAACAGTTTTACTTTCAGCTTATGATTGAGAGGGTCAGGGTGAAAAAGATAATGGTGCCAGTCAGTTGCCCCTCATCTCAGAACATCATATTGGCAGTTGGGTTGTTTGATTTTTAGTTGGAGGATAGGGAGGGGATTCACAATCATTGATCAGTGAACTAAAACGAAGGAATTTTATAGCACTTTACCAATGGTCCTATGGTACATAGATCTTTTGATTTTTATCCCAGAGCCCTTAAAAAGGTGCACACACCATGGAAGTACTGTGATGTCTTTCAGTGGGATCACAGCAGCTGTGACATTACCAGTCAGTCGGTTGTGCTTTTTACTGAACCCTAAATTGCCGTATATTTTTTCCTGCTCATAAGGAACTAACCTGCAATTTAGTGGAATTAATGGTGAGTAGGGCTATTAAAGTCTCTACAGACATTGAATCACTGACTTCCATGAGAAACAGCTTGTTTAGATTTGTTGCTCCAGTAAGAACCTGGGCCCATTTCCCCCTGTTGTCCAGAGTGTTAGATTTATTGGAGGCAGCAGTGCTGACTGTTACTGCTAACAATCAGCAGTGTAGAGTGCGCCCATACAACCCAGCCTGGGGCAGGAGGACTTCTTGTCCAAGGCCCTGATGGGCATCTAAGCCAGAGGCTCAAGCAGCACAAATTGCAGGCTTGGTAACACTAACTCTCACTTTGAAGATGAACTTCTACTTCTCTTTTCTTGAGCCAGAAAAGAGAGAAAAGCTGTTCTCTCATCCCTATTCCATCAGCAAAGATCCATCTACCTCCAGGCCCACTTCCTGCCTAGCCAGGGCCCATTTTCTATCCTGAGTGTCCCAGCCAGCGTCACATCTCTGTGTTGAGCTGAGGGGATTACTGTATATTTTAAAAAACAAACCAGCCAAATATAGTGTCAGACAATAAGGATTTATAGGAGACAATTTTGTTATTTAAGGACCCATGGAAAGTTGCTTTTAGGGTTTATTTAAAGCCTTAGTGTCTGCATCCACCTGCTCTTAGAGTGGGAGGATGGCACTCGGAGGGCGTGGTGTGTGCCAAGGACAGCTCTTCCTTCCACCTGCACTAATGTCCTGTACTCTCTACTCCTGAGTGCTCCCAGGGAACTTGACTGTACTAGTAGATATATTCTTTAAAAAGTAATTCTGCTACCCCTGGTTTTCAATTATAGCATTGACATATTTAACAAAAAAATGAATCTCTTGATTGTAGGTACACAACGCTGTCCTATCGCGCACCAGAGATGGTCAACCTGTATAGTGGCAAGGTCATCACGACGAAGGCAGACATTTGGGTAGGTGTCACTAACCTGTCTGCATCTCAGATATCAGTAGTCTTGGCTGTAAACTCCCCAGCCTAATCCAGACAGTGCTGAAGCCAGACTGGCCACTGTACCGCATCCCATTCTACTTACCCCTCAGGGTTATTCTTGCCTCGAGGTGATCAGCCACTGCTTCTTGAAGCCTGTCAAAGACAATGACTTCAGACCTCTGGGAAAGTTATTCAGGTCACCTGCCCATTACTTAGGTGGTCTTCACATGTGTTACTAGTTCTTAAGGGCAGAACCAGCTGAATACTTGTTCTCTTTTGAAGCACAGTTAGGTAATGATGGTAGAAATAATGACAGGTAAATAGTGATGTTGGGTTCTAAATTCAAGTTTCGAATAGGTTAATAATGCCTAGTGTTTAGATCAGCTAGTGAATGTGGATGGTGCCAGTGTCTCTCAGTAATCCCATTTTCAGTTACGGTAAATACACCTCTAGTAGCACTCTGCTTCTCTTACTTTTTCAGGCTCTCGGATGTTTGTTGTATAAATTATGTTACTTCACTTTGCCATTTGGGGAGAGTCAAGTGGCAATTTGTGATGGAAACTTCACAATTCCTGATAACTCTCGATATTCCCAAGACATGCACTGCCTAATTAGTAAGTATTTGAAGGTTCTAGTTCAATATTTTTACTTCTGATCTCTAGAAATGGAATGGAAGATAAAGGGGTTAGATTCCAGGAGTGATCAGTTGGATGGAAAAATAAATCAATTGATAATGGTTGGTTGCTCAAAGATCATGTGATGGTGTTGAGTTAGAGTTGTGAGTCTTTTTGCCACTTGATTTCACACCTGGGCCAGCCACCCAAGCAGAAATCCTTACTGGGCTTTGAGCATTACAGAGCATTGCTCTGTTCTCTTGCAGTCTGTATGAAAGCTCCGGTACCAAAGGAGTCCAGCTGACTCAGATCAAGTGATAAGAAATTCATCTTTGCAAAACTGGAAGCAACTCAAATTAAAATGATGGCAATGCATTGGCTGAAGTGAATTCATAATTGAGACTATATACCTCAGTGGAACTAGTTTTTTCCTCTCATTTAGGTTCATCACTGGATTTCAATAAGAAGCATTTAAACTCAATGTTTTAAAAGATTTTAAGATTCCACACTCTTTTGTATCTTCATAGTAAGCATATGAACTAATAATTTATTAATCAGATGGCAGAGTAAGTAATCTTTACTCAAACCCCTGTACTGGAATGCTGAAGTAACAGATTTTTGTTATATTTTTACTTTGGTCAAGACATTCAGTATCTACATTTTAACAATCACAGACTAAATCCTAAATGGAGATACACTGGAGAAAATAGATGAAGCCAGTGTGAGTGGAGCGTCTGACATTTGTTGAAGGCCTACTTGTACCTCATTTAATTCTTAAAACCCTATATAGTAAATATAATTATCCCTATTATACAAACAAGGAAACAGTACCTCAAAAAGTATACGTATTGTACCCAAGTTAAGATAGTTTTAGCTTCTAAGTGACCACCTCTTCCGTTATACTAGTTTTATCAATTAATCTCTTCTGTTTATTAATGCAAAAGTAGAGGCAGTATTTGAAGAAGTGGAGTACGGTATTTAATGGTTGTTGGATGGTGTTCAGGGGTAAAGTGTTATATCTGTGCTAAAATGGCAGCTTTATAAATGAGCTTGGAAAGAAATATGGAAAAAATGGCCAAATTTGTTGCTAGAGTGGTAGTATTTTTTGATTAAAAAAAATTTTTTTTTTACTTTTGTGCAACAAATTTGTATTAGGAAAAACAACTCTTTATGAATGTGTATAATATGGCATCTTTCCAACACTCTGATCTATTTCTCTTTACAAACTATTGGAAGAGTCCGCTGTCACCCTAACTCATACGTCTAAAGGTACATTTCCGTCTTGCCCCCTGCATTCCCTTTCACGTCCAATGCAAGGTTCCCCTCTTTTCAGTTTCTGTCAGGGGGGTCACCATTCAAGCCTAGATCACTGAAATGTGACCTTTTCTTTGGATCTGGCCAGCAAGAAAAAAAGAGAGTCAGTCATTTCCTAAGTGGTAGCATTAATGCTTTCTTTGAAGTTTCTCCTGTTTTCATGACATTCTCTCTGATCTCATCACTGCCACCATAATACATTCCAACCTTGTCAGCTCATGCGTGTACTGGTAAATTGGCCAGCCTCTCCCTTCCTTCTGTCTGTCCAGCACACCCTCACTATGAGATTAATCTTATAAAATGCCACCCTATCACGTCCCTATTCAGTTAAACCTCATGCTTGCCAGTGGTCCCGCATATTCTGGTTTCCTTCTCCCCACCGTATTTCCCTTTATTCTCTGACGAGGAAACCTCTGCCCTGTCCTCTTGGCTCATCTGTTCCTTACAACAAAGTGTTCTCTTGCCTTCCTCCCAGTCCATTTTTTCTCAGACTGTTTTCTTACCTGGAATTCTTTTTTTCTGTGTTTCCCTTGATGCACTACATTTTTTCCTGCCTTCAAGGACCAGCTCAGCTCCTGCCTCTTCCGCAGAGCCCTTCACCAGGATGCAGCCTCATCAGTCTTTTCTCAACTTAGTGTCCAAACCATTCATTTGATTACTTAAGCAATACATTGCCTTACATTACTATTTGTATGTATATGTGTGTGTGTGTGTGTGTCTTCTCAATATTTTTTTTTCCAGCTTCAGAAAGAGCAGAAGCTTAAAGGACTGGAGACAGACACATGATCTATAGGTCACGGTAAAAGTAGAGATGTGTTGTTATCTTGCAGTTTCTTTTAGATGAGAAACCAGCTAATACCTCCAACAAAAGAATAATAAGTAAACTCTTGAAATTTTGAGTTTAGGTTATAATTATCAAGAACAATCATTTGTCTAGCTGACAGTATGAAAAAAGGAGGCCAGAATTTCCTAGGAACCAGATGATGAATGTGTTAACTTCCACACTGAGAACTTGAGTCCCTGTTGTGCAGTGCCCAGAACTTGAACTTAAAGTATTTTTGTTACAATTCAAAAGTTATTTTCTTGCAGATATTTAAAATTTTAGGAAAGTCAGAGCTTCCCTTTCTGAGAGGGGAGGAAGAGGGCTGATCGCACCCTCTGACTTTTCTGAGAAGTAATTTTAAAACAACAGAATTTTGGTAGTAGAGAAATTATGCCTCTTAGCTAATGCAATAACTCTTCAGGTATCATTAAACAAGTTCATGTATGTTTATCTTAGGGTATATGTTGGAACCAGACCCTGACAAAAGGCCGGATATTTACCAGGTTTCCTACTTCTCATTTAAACTACTCAAGAAAGAATGCCCAATTCCAAATGTACAGGTATGTGAGAGGTATTTTTTAGGGGACGTAAACATGATTGAATTGTCCTTTAGTGTTCCTGGTGTAGTAGTCAGCTGTTTAAAATGAATGTAAGTATTCCTTGCTTTATCTAGTAAGGGGCATTCAAACAAAGCTAACTATGAAGCAGTTGCTATACATAGAATCCAGTTTTCCCGTAGAATTTAATTATAAAACTGAGGCAGTTACACATACATACACCCAAGCACCGTAGGAACGGAGTTAAACACTTTGGGTGAAGATTGACCAGCCTTACCCTGTCAGCAGTCATAGTTGCCCGAGAGTCACTGGCCTCTGTATTTACCTAGAGGAGATTAGGCAGGCCGCTTTCCAAAGGCAAGGAAGGCCCTGGACTTGCCCCTGCGCTTGGTGGAACGTGAGCCTGTTGTCCCTTTTCTCCTGCGTTGTAGTGGAGCTTTCCTGATTTTGCTTCTGCTGCTGCCCAGTCTGTAACACACACGCTTTTCTTCTACCCTCCCCACACGCTTTGCAGCCATCAGAAGGTTTTCTGCTCATAGTCATCCTAAACTCTACACTCAGTTTTCTGAGTACAGTGCTTGCAGGCATGCTTTTGACAGACTTGGTATATTTTTCATGTCATAGTATGATCCAACTTTGTTGAGTATTTTACTAATAGATGCTGTAATAAATAATTTCTGCTTGGGAATTGTCTTGCTAGTTTAGTTTCTCCAGTGATGAACTTCTGATGTCACTACTGGGGTTTGAAGGTGCTGATAAATAACACTTGTCCTTCACTGCCACATTTGGAATCAGATGTGGGAATCATTCAGATGGAGCTCAGTATTTTGGCTTCATCACTAATAAAACTGAGTCAGAGAATGTGGCTTGACCAGTCAGCGTCCCTACCATTAGCTCCGTGTGACTGAGCAGTGTCCCTGATTCCTGAGGGACATGTTCTTTCATAAAGGAGGGGAGGGGAGGGTGGCCAGGCCAGCTCCCTCTTCTCTCCCAGTCTTATCAGTCAAGTAAGCTACTCTTTCTCTTGGGAGAAGAATGTTTGCAGGGTGGGAGAGAAATGAGGAGAAATTTCCTAGCAGAATCACCCTCCCCCACACCTGAAAGCATGAATGAAATGGAGGTGCCTCCTAAAAGCTACTTTCATGACCAGTTTTCCATAGTTCAGGTTTTTTCAGATTAAAACAAGGGATACTGGGCACTAATCTAACACGCTATGATATCTTTTGCTGTCTCACTTTCTCACTCATGATGTTAAATAACGTGGATTAGAATTGCAAGCATTCAGATTGGTAACTTGTTTTAAAAAGTAAGTTTTGGGAAGTGGGCCAAAATAGGAGAAGGGCCTCAAAAGGGACAGACTTACAGGTATAAAATAAGTAAGTCCTGGGGATGTAATGTGTAGCATGTGACTATACTTACTTAATAATACTGTATTGCGTTTGAAGGTTGCCGAGAGAGTAAATCTTAAAAGCTCTCATCACCAGAAAAAAAAATTTTATAATGATAGTTGTTAACTAGACAAAGATTGTGGTGATCATTTTGTGATATTTGCAAATATCAAATCAATGATAATGTATACCTGAAACTAATAGAATGTATGTCAGTTATATCTCAATTTTTTAAAAAAATCTGTGATATCCTTTTAAAATTTTCTTTCAATTCTCTAGAACTCTCCCATTCCTACAAAGCTCCCTGAACCAGTGAAAGCCAGTGAGGCAGCTGCAAAGAAGACCCAGCCAAAGGCCAGGTAAGAGATGCCTGAGTGAGCAAGCACCCGACTCCTCGTTGCTACAGTAGTAGGGGAGGCGCCTAGTGGTTCTTGATTCTTCCGCTGCCAGGGCCAGAGGCTGCACAGAACAGGGAAGGAAGCTCTGTCTCCCCCAGGCAGAAACTGTTCTTTGGGACTGCCAATTGGAATACAATAAAATACAGTGATCTACATCTGAAAGCGAATCAAGAGCCCTGTGGCTGTTCCCTTTGCGTGGGAATAGGTGCAGAGAATTCAGAACAGGACAACGGCAGATCTTAAACATTGCTAGTACAAGACTGTCCTAAACTCATGTCCTGGCCTTTGCATAGCCTGGTCTACCACCTTAATCTCCAGGAATTCTTACTTTCTGTGGCTCCATCCAGCCACAGTGGGGAAGGACAGGTCAAAAGCATTTGAGCTGTGAAGAGCAGAAAGCCTGTGGATCTTAACTAATCCATATTCTAAGAAGCCGGCCAAGAGAAGAGTCAAGAAGCTAAGATTTTATTTGGGGAAATGCCCTGTGAGAGAAAGTAGAGAGGGTGCCAAGGACGCTAGGAGAGCCATCAGAGAGCCTCCTAGCAGTGAGGGAGTGACCCAGAGGTGGGGAGTTGAAGACTGGTTTGAAGTGACCTGGACTGCCTGCCACACAACGTAAGGAAGGTGCATCATTGGGGAATCCTGTCTTGTAGGAATGGGCCTGCCCTAAAATCCCTGTGGCTAGGACATGAAGGCTGAGAGCAGCCTCTGGGAAGCGTGCAGTGGATTTCAGAAGCACTAGTGGATTTCAGCTGCGGGACTTGGTCTTTTACCCTGGTAGTCGGAGGTCTGCAAGGCGCCTGCCATGCCTTCCAAATGGTAGGTTCTCTTGGTGGTCTGGAAAAATGTTTATATCCCACTTTCCTACCACACTTCCATGGCAAGGCACCTTAGCACAAACTGTATCAATAAAGCACCCTATTGGGACTTCCCTGGTGGCTCAGTGGTAAAGAATCAACAGGAGACATGGGTTCGATTCCTAGTCCAGGCAGATCCCACAATCCTTGGAGCAACTAAGCCCATGCACCCACAACTACTGAGCCTGTGCTCTTGGGCCCACGAGCCTCAACTACTGAAGCCCACACGGCCTAGAGCCCATGAACCACAACAAGAGAAGCCAGTGCAATGAGAAGCCCTCGCTCCACTATGAAGAATGGCCCACGCTTGCCGCAGCTAGAGAAAGCCCAAGCAGCAACGAAGACCCAGCACAGCCAAAAATAAATAAAATGATATAAAAACAAAGCACCCTAGGTGGAGATATGTGAATTTTAATAGAATAGTATGTTTTAAACTTCTATGTTTTAAAAAATTCTTGAACATTTATAAAATGCCTGGGGCTATTCCAGATGTGATAGTAAAATAATAAGACTGGTTTTCAACAAACTTAGCTAACTGCTTCTGTGATGTTACTTTGCAGTCTGTTTATATCTTAGTGAGTCTGCCATGTTCACTTTTGGGAGTTGCTTTTGGGGCTGATTTTGGTCTTATGGTAATCTTGTACTCGGCCCAGGTATGGTATGTACAGAGGCTACACAGAGATCCGTTCCCACTAAAGCATAATCATTTGTAAGAATTCTATCACCCGCTGACATTTGAGTAGTACTCTGTTGTGTAAAATGGAGAGCGTAATATCTATAGCATGAGGCAGACATGAACATCGAATCTACCTGTGACTGTCAAACTTTTGTAAACTCCATGATGCCCAAACTGTTGGTTTGTATGACCTCAGTAATGCTGAAAGAATATGCAGATCTTAGAGCCAAGAGATTTGGGTCTAAATTGTCCAATATATAATTTGCTGTGATTTCATTTCCACGATCGTATTCACTCCCTAGTACTGAGAGGTGAGTTTTTCTTTCAGTCTTTATTTTTAAATTAGCCCTATTCATGGAGGCATCATATACACCAGATACCATACTGGGTACTTTACATACGTCAAGTGACCTTCTGCCCTTCAAACAAACCTGTGAGGTTGTTGCTATTCTCACTTTACAAGTGAAGATATGGAAAGTGAGACTTGTACGTCAGTTGCCCAGGTCGTCAGTCAGTATGTGGTTAGTGAAGGACCCACAGCTCCAGCATCCTCACTCTTTCTCCTCCGCACACACAGTGGTTTGCCCAGGATCACACAGACAGGGCAGTGTAGAGCCAGACCTCCTGTCCTCAACACTGTATCTTCGTACAACATATTGAGGTCCATGCAAACTGACATTTTGAGCACTCTTCAGTTTCTGGAATGTTTTTACAGTTGTTGATACATTTGATGTTCACATCTGCCTCGTAATGTAGATATTATTGTCTCCACTGTATTCCTGGAGGAGGAAATATCAGCCCAGTATTCTTGGCTGGAGTATCCCATGGAGAGAGAGACCTGGCAAGCTTCAGTCCATGGGGTCTCAAAGAGTCCAACACAACTGAAGTAACTTAGCACACACACACACTACTGTATACATAAGGGACCCTAGGCCAAGAGGTTCAATGCCAAGCCTCTTATCACAGTTAGTTAGTGGGGAGCTCAGAGACACAGGTTCAATCCCTGGGTCAGGAAGACCCGCTGGAGAAGGAGGTAGCAACCCATTCCAGCATTCTTGCCTGGAAAAGAAAAAAAGGCCCATTGTCAGAGGAGCCTGGTGGGTTGCAAAGAATTGGCGGCTGTGCACAAGCATGAGAGTTCAAGTAGAGCTTTCTCTGACTCCAGATTCCATTGATTCTAAAAATATTGCCCTTAGAAGACCAGTACAGAAGTTCCTGGCGTTTGTTTTTCTGCAGAAGCTTGTTTACCTCCCTCACCCTGGACTTGATCTTTCATACCCCTTTCTCCTCTTTCCCAACACCTACCCCATTTTCCTCCCTGATTCCTTCCCCAGATCATAGCCTCCCCCAGTGTGGTAGCTTTTGTATTACCAGTTCTTCCCCCCAGCATGAGAGCAAGAAGCTAGTGAAAAGCCTCAGGGTCCAGAATGGACCCGTCTTGGAGGTATGTCATGAGGAAGAACCAGCTGCGTGGCTTCCTATTTTGAATTTTATGGAGACTGTACCAGACATATTTTGGAAATATTCATGAAGCTTGTTTATTTTGGCCTTCAACTCGGCTATAACTCCCAGAAGTGTGTTTGCAAAGAACAGTTGCTGTGACCTGAGTAAGGTAGCAGCCAGCTGCCTGGACTGCTCAGAATCAAAGGAAGCTACCACCTGGGTGGCAGCATTATTACAGAGAGCAAACCACACTCTGTACTTATTTGGATTAGGTCTGGCAGTGAGTTCCAGAAAGTGCAAATGACAGTGGCTTATATAAGGTAGTTTTGTTTTTTTTTTCCTCTCTCTCAAGTAAACAACATCTGGAGGCAAGTAGTCCAGGGCTGGTACAGAGTTCTGGTCAACAAAGCCGTCAGGTACCCAGGCTGCTTTAAACTCATCACTACCATCCTTATGGTTATGGCCATGCCTTCATGGACTGATACGGCAGTTGTGGCCATCCCTCTTCCAAGCAGTAGGATCAGGGAATAGCCAAAGAAGAGCGACAAAGAGCATGCACGGAGTTTCTTAAAGTTTCCAGAAACTGCTCCATAACAATCTGTATATATCCCATTAGGGATATAAACAGAACTTAGATACATGGCCATACCTGATTACATGTGAGACTGGGCAATGAGATTTTTACTATGGGTGACCCTATGCCCAGCTAAAAATTGTTACTACTATGAAAAAAAGCAGTATGTGTACTGAAAGAAATGGAGTTCCTGTCAGACTCCCCACACCCTGTATCTTGAGTTACTTACTTGTTCCTTTTAATTGCCTTATTGGATTAACTCAGTTGATGCTTTTTATTATCAAGAGACCATTTTGACAGCTAATGCTAATCAATTTTGAGTTCCTCTGCATCTGAAAACCACCTACTTTAAACCCCTTTTTGCATTATCACCAAAGTATATTCTAGGAACTTCTAGTTAACTATTAGGCAAAATGGTCCCAAGATCAAAAATGCTTGAGAAACACTGTGTTCTATATAACGGTCTCTTTGAGGTTTTCTGTGCACATTCACACATAAATGTTCTGCTAGTGAGAAATCTGCTTGGTGTATTTTGATCAGTATATTAAAACTTATTTGCCCGCTTTTTTTTTTCCACAACACATAGTAACTCATAACATCCTGTGAAATATCCTTTGGGAAATATCCTGGGTGGTTTCGGTAAATGTGGAGATGAAAGCTAATCCATTATGTACTCCATCTACCCCTTCTCCATTTTCCCATACTTTAACCAGAATCTTCTTTGTTTTTTTCCCCTCCTTTTTCTTTCTAGACTGACAGATCCCATTCCCACTACAGAGACGTCAATTGCACCCCGCCAGAGGCCTAAAGCTGGGCAGACTCAGCCCAACCCAGGAATCCTCCCCATCCAACCAGCCCTGACCCCTCGGAAGAGGGCCACAGTTCAGCCCCCACCTCAAGCCGCAGGTCAGTAACAAGATTGTTTGAAACGTGGTACACCTCTCTGTTATCCTGGACAGTAGAGAAGTCTTGGGAAACCTGGTTTTTCCTGGAATGAAATCTAGAGGCACATAAAGAATAATGGTTTTCCTTGGGACTTCCCTGGTGGCTTAGACTGTAAAGAATCTGCCTGCAATATGGGAGACCTGGGTTTGATCCCTGATTTGGGACGATCCCCTGGAGAAGGGAATGGCTACCCACTCCAATATTCTTGCCTGAAGAATTCAATGGACAGAGGACCCTGGAGGGCTATAGTCCGTGCGATCGCAAAGAGCTGGACACGACTGATCAACTAACACTTTTCACTTTTACACTTTAGGACTTTCCTGGTGGTCCACTGGTTAAGACTCCACCTTCCAATGTAGGGAGTGTTGGTTTGACTCTTGGCCAGGGAGCTAAGATTCTATATGCCTTGCAGCCAAAAATCCAAAACATAAAACAGTAAAAATATTATAACAAATTCAATAAAGACTTTAAAAATAGTTCACATCAAAAAATAATTAAAAAAAAAAAAGGAATAAAGGTTTTCGTTGAGGAACAAGAGGTGAGCTGCCATTGAAATTGTACATTAAGTGACCAGCAAAAGAGAAGGCTCTCACTGAGTTCTACAGTGGATCTCCAAGGCCACTGAAGCCTGTTATCTCTACTTTTTCTAGTCTTGGCCCTGATTTTATGGGATTGAGCCATCTTACATCTCCTGTATTGGCAGGTGGGTTCTTTACTACTAGCACCACCTGGGAAGCCCGTGGTCCATTCATCCCATACCTACCTCTCTATTTCATGTACTTCATATTTTTTAAAAAAACACACATTTTTTTTTTGACACAGACGAATTATTTCTTTAATGGCACCTCTTCATGTTTTGACATTCTGTTTCTAATGAGCTGACTGAGTTTATTTTTGTGAAGAGGATTGATCCAAATTATAAGTAACTGAACACAGCCATCACTCTCCAGAAAGCTGCTTTTGATGAATTTGGTGGCCGTTTACTAACAATCAGACATCCAGACTGGGGTTGTAAAACATACATGTAAACCAGCAAAGAATGCTTTTGTCCTGCAGCAGGCTGACAAAGATTGTGTTTATGTATGGTAACATCAAAGGCCAGTTGAGTATGTAGATTTTCGGGGTGCTGACTAAAGGAGTGATTAACTAAATGGGACGGCGAATAGGGAGGACTTTCGGGAGACAGGTCTTGAACCCTGTTAATGAACCATGTTTTGATAAATATGAAGCACGTGGTTTGGCAAGAAGAAGAAAGAGACTTCCAGGTGCAAGAACAGTGAGGAGCCCATGGGTCTTGGGATTATCTGTCCACGGATCACCTCCTCTTTATTGCTTTGGCAAGAGTTTCGAACAGTTTTGAGCCCTTATATGGAGTTTATTCTCTTTGCAGGATCCAGCAATCAGCCTGGTCTTTTAGCCAGTGTTCCTCAACCAAAAACGCAGCCCCCACCCAGTCAACCGCTACCACAGTCTCAGCCCAAGCAGCCTCAGGCTCCTCCCACCTCACAGCAGCCGCCTTCCACACCAGCCCAGGCTCTGCCCACCCAGGCCCAGGCCACACCCCAGCACCAGCAGCAACTCTTCCTCAAGCAGCAGCAGCAGCAGCAGCAGCAGCAGCAGCAGACAGCGCCATCTGCACAGCAGCCAGTGGGCACGTTCTACCAGCAGCCGCAGCAGCAGGCCCAGGCTCCGCAGGTAAGGTGGTAAATCTGACCCACACTTTGATCTGTGACAAGGTCCACTAGGTGCAATGAGAAGCCCTGGGAAGACAGAGCCGTGACACACAGTTGTCACACACAGGTAGACACTGAAGCCTGATACAGTGGAGCCCTCACCGCATCGCTCACACCTCTCCCCCTCTCCTTCTCAGGCCATGGGGAATTCTGCACCTCATTGAGGAGCCTCAGCAAGAGGGCTGGTTTTTCAGGACTCTCTTTTGATTCTTGTTTCCTGATGTGACACCATTCTCAAACTGAACCAAAAAACCAGCTATATCTTGACATCCAGTGGTGTTTAATTCGTTCTGATGTGTCTTAATTTAAATTGTATATTTTTTCATGTTTTTTAATGATATATTTTTATGTCCCCTTTTATCCATAGGTGCCTTTCTCCTCTTTTTTTTTTCTTTCTTTGCCACTTTTTTTTTTTTTTTTAAGAACCTGGGTCATTTGTCCTGTGGAATTTCCCACATCCTGAATTTGATGGATAGCATCCCCATGATGCTGTTTAATATGTCCCACCACTGCCTGTGTAAACTGGTAATTTCTTGAGGCCTCTCAATATTTGCTTCAGGATGATAGTTCTTTATTCTTCTGGTTACATCACATCAGGAGACGTACAGTAGTCTCACCTTACTTGCGGGGGATATGTTCCAAGACCTGCCTAAAACCATAGCTAGTACCAGCCTGATATATAATGTTTTTTCCTATACATGCATACCTATGACAATGTTTAATTTATAAATTAGGCACATTAAGAGATTAACATAATAGCTAATAATAAAATATAGCAATTATACTGTAATAAAAAGTATGTGAATGTAGTCTCTCTCAAAATACTCTTGCAGTGTAAATTGTCTACTTGATGAGGTGAAGTAAGGTGAATGACATGGACTTTATGACATAACTTTAGGCTACTATTGATCTTCTAACCATGGGTTGGAAGGAGGATCATATGCTTCAGGGGATCCTGGATCATGGAGCCATGCTGATGGTTGGGTGTCTGGAGCAGATGATGCCAATGGTTGGAGATCCCAGGCAGGTGCAAGGGATAGTGCAAGGTTTCATCAAGCTGTCCAGAACAGCATGCAATTTAAAACCTACGGATTGCTTATTTCTGGAATTTTCCATTTAATATTTTCATATCGCTGATCACCATGGGTAACTGAAACTGTGGAAAGCAAAATTGCAGATAAAGTTTGGTCGTCCTCTATTTTATTAATATTAAGATCAATCAGTGTATTTGGTGTTGTCTTGTGTGATCCAGTCACTTAATATTCGCCTTCAGTTTGTTTCCTGAGTCCCTTAATTCCTTAGAGGTTATAATGTGCTAATACTCTAGCATTTTGTCTTCATTTAGGGGATGAAATTTTTCTGTGAAGAACTTTTTCATCAAGTATTTGCTTATCCTGAGGTACTGTTTGTACAGAAAAGGCAGAAAAAAATGCATGACTCTTTCCCTGTGTTTACCAGTTTTCAGAATAATGAGTTTGTTCCTAGTACCATCCAAAGGTGAACAATGAAGATTTTGTTTTGCTCTTAGTATCAGTATGAATTCATGCATCTTAATATTGGGTTGGCCAAAAAGTTCATTCATATTTTTCTGTAGGGTGTTACAGAAAAACCCAAATGAACTTTTTGGCCAACCCAATATATTTGATATGTTTCTGTACATTACTGTTAAAAAATTTGTTCCAAAAAAAAAAAATTTTTGTTCTAACTGTCCCAGGTTTGGCCAGTGAAAGTCTCTTCAAATTGGCTCCTGGGTCCTTTGGCTCTGACTCCAGTAAGCTTTAATGTGCCTTTATTATTTGATTTAACAGGCTGTTCCAGAATCATTCTACCCTTGACCTGGAATCAGCCATTTCTCTAAAGAGCTGTTTCCCTTTCATGGAAATGGTATTTAGAGACCACAGTCTTGCTGCTAGGGAGTTGTTGTTGTTCAGTCACTAAGTCATGTCCGATTCTTTGCAACCCCGTGGACTGCAGCATGCCACACTTCCCTGTTCTTCACTATCTCCCAGAATTTGCTCAAACTCATGTCTGTTGAGTCGGTGATGCTATCTAACCATCTTATCCTCTGTCATGCCCTTCTCCGTTTGCCTTCAATCTTTCCCAGCATTAGGGTCTTTTACAATGAGTCAGCTCTTCACATAAGGTGGACAAAATATTAGAGCTTCAGCCTCAGCATCAGTCCCTCCAATGAATATTCAGGGTTGATTTCCTTTAGGATTGACTGGTTTGATCTCCTTGCAGTTCAAATGACTCTCAAGAATCTTCTCCAGCACCACGGTTTGAAAGCATCAATTCTTCAGCACTCAACTTTCTTTATGGTCCAACTCTCTCATCCATACATGACTTCAGGAAAGACCGTAGGTTTGACTATATAGATCTTTGTCAGCAAAGGGTCTCTGCTTTTTAATACACTGTCTAGGTTTGACATAGCTTTTCTTCTAAGGAACAAACGTCTATTAATTTCATGGCTGTAGTCACCATCGGCATTGATTTTGGAGCCCAAGAAAATAAAATCTGTCACTGCTTCCACTTTTTTCCCAGCAATTTCCCTTGCTAGGGATATCCACTTGCTAATAGGTTGGTTATTAATTTTAGACCTTTTCAGTGAACAGTTAGGGCATGTATTTGGTTTTTTTCTTAATAAAATGTATATCATGAATTCAGATTTATGTTTCTAAAGCAGATTTGTAATTACAGGATTTTTAACTTCTTGGCTTTTATATTTGTATTTGTCTCATCTGGAAATCTTGATTCCTAACAACATTAACATAATTCTTAATTGATTTATATTTTTAAGATGATACCAATATGATAACTGAAAACTATTTAATATTTCTTAACTGTTTTATTTTCTAGGAGCTTGGCTGTTAATGGGATATACAAGTTTATTTGCTTTGTTTTGCTTTTTAGTTGTTGCTCTGTAATTTTGGTTTAATTTTGTTTTGTGAGAATTTAAAACATTTGCATAGTTTCAAAGTTCAATCTGCAGTATTCTGTTCCTTCCGTCCCACATATAGAGGCATCTTGTCATTTCTCTTTACAACTTGAGAGTGTTCCTAAGGCTATCTAATGTAGTTTATCCAGTCACTCCCTGTTGACAGACATTTGGTTGTTTCTAGCATTTTGCTGTTGTAAGCAAGCAGCTATTTATTGACATCTACCTTTTTTGCTAACTCTTTTAACTTTGCCCTAGTAGACAGACAGTATATCTTCCCAGTTAATTTTATAACTAACAATAATTGGGATTTCAAAACTAAGATGCTGATTTTTGTGCATCAGTAGGCCATTGTTTAGCTGTGTTTTTGTGTCTGACACACAGTCCTTAGCAGTGGGGAGTAGAGAAGCATTCCTATCCTTAGGAAGTTTACAAAAGAATATAACTTGAAACCATGCTGCCAGTATGAGACAAAATATCATTAAGTAGTAGAGTATACGTAGAGAAGGCAACGGCATCCCACTCCAGTACTCTTGCTTGGAAAATCCCATGGATGGAGGAACCTGGTAGGCTGCAGTCCATGGGGTCGCTAAGGGTCAGACACGACTGAGCGACTTTACTTTCCCTTTTCACTTTCGTGCATTGGAGAAGGAAATGGAAACCCACTCCAGTGTTCTTACCTGGAGAATCCCAGGGACAGGGGAGCCTGGTGGGCTGCCGTCTATGTGGTCGCACAGAGTTGGACACGACTGAAGTGACTTAGCAGTAGCAGTAGAGTATACTGAGTGTTCTGAATGTTTAAAGGTGGAATTTAATGAAGAGAGCTATTTGGAAATAATTTTCAGAAAGGCTTGAGAGGACTTACTAGCTGGGCTGACATTTAGGTTATTCTCTTCAGTGTCATCATTGCTTTGTCCAGTTCATGTAGGGAAGAATTTTAATCCTGGCTATTTCCAAATCCCTTTATAAGAGGGATAACTTCTGTGACCGTGAGTTCATTTGTAAGCTTCTGTTACACTGCAGCATGTGGAGTCACAAGATGTAAGTCAGATGGATGCCCTCAGGCCAGGCACAGAAACCCCTTGGAAGCCAGTCTGCAGTGCAGGAGGCAGATAGTGCAGTGGCGGGAGCCTGGCAGTGTAAGGTGCTGCTGTGTTTAAGCGCAGTGCCCTGCCGTTCCCCTCATGAGTTTTCCGGCCAAGCCAAAAGACGCCTGCCTACCCTTGCCTTTGCCTCCAGTGCTGGTCTCAGTTGTTATTGAGGCATTTTCATCCTTTGTGCAGTATGATTCTGAAACAGGCTTTTACTCACCTCCTCCTTCCTGGCCCCCTTCCCCTTACTCAGTTTCAGGCAGTACACCCAGCAGCCCAGCAACCAGTGATCGCTCAGTTCCCTGTGGTATCTCAAGGAAGCTCTCAACAGCAGCTGATACAAAACTTCTACCAGCAGCAGCAGCAGCAACAGCAGCTGGCCACAGCCCTGCATCAACAACAGCTGCTGACTCAGCAGGCTGCCTTGCAGCAGAAGACGACAGTGGCGGCTGTACCGCAGCCCCAAGCACAGCCGGCCACAGCAGCCTCGCCAGCCCCTGCCCAGGAGCCAGCGGTGAGAGTCAGCCAGAAGAGGAGCCCACAGTGAGGGCTGGGGAAAGGGTGGGCAAGAGGCGGCAGCAGCTGGTGAGGGAGCTGCTGGACCAAGGCTTGGCTGTTCCCCACCCTGGTGGTTAAAATATTGGATCTTTTCCCAGGGTATCCAAGAAAAGGATGAAGTATTCTATAGAAGCTTAAGGTTTTAGAAAAATGATTCTAAGTTGCTGATGGACAAGTGAACTTGTTTATAGGACATAAATAAACTCACAGACATGGAAAACAAACTTATGGTTATCAAAGGGGAAAGGAGGCGAGAGGGATAAATTAGGAATGTGGGATTAATAGAAGACAAACTTTCTCCTTTCTCACCCTAATATTAGGCCAATGGGAAGAGCTGTCCTTTGTGTCCTTTGTGTCTACTGGTGCCAGGGTCGAGCAGTCAGAGACCAAAGTAGAATTAGAGTGACTCCCTTTCCTGTCTTCAGAGGGCAGTGTGACCACTGGGGCCTTGCCAGTCTCGGAAGGTTCATGTGGGCCCCACCTTTACCCTGAGTTCTGACCGAGTTGTGCTTATTCTTTGTCTTGAATGACATTACTGGCCACTTCATATAAGTATGCAGTACCTTCAAGAGCCTGCTTGCTGAGACCATTTGCTGTGGCCTGATGCCCCTCTGGGCACCAGAGCATCTGACTATTATTTGAGCCATCTTGTCAGTTTCGAAATTGGGCATGTTCACTTCTAGATGTTGGTTGAGTTTAGAATCAGGACCTCTACACGCTCTTCTGATTCACCTCCACGGGTATATCCTCAGGCACATTTGGCTTTTAATGAGTGCTCTTAATTCTGTGCTCACAGAGTGACAGAAATAGAAAACTTTATAGTGATGGAAAAGGCCATTTTACATCCCCAGTTGATAGAGTATCACAGCTATTATCATTCTCGGGCAAGTCCAACCAACAGAGGAATAAGGAAAAGTAAGAAACTGTCTTTCTAAGGATTGATTTCTAATCGAGTTTTGTCACTGATATCAAACCAGAAAACCTACACCCCTGCAAAAGTAAGCAGCGCCCTAAATAGATTGTCTTCTCTGAGTCTCAGCTAAATGCGTGCTCAGTGTCTTTACACCTTCATTTCTGAAATAGCTCAATCTTCCTGCGGGCGTGTGGTAGACAACCATTCTCTGTATTTTTAACAAGTAACAGAGTTCCTTTGCTAATGGAAAAAGAGTTTTTAAAAAGTTATCGTATCATGTAGCTGAGATTTTGTCTCATCCGGTCCTCCTCTAACGGAATTGGAAACTGAGGCCCAGGCTAGAATCACCCGAGATACACAGACTGACAGCAGCAGAGATGGGGCAAGAATCGAAGAATCCTGATCTATGTTCGAGGGTAACAGCAGTGCTCATGCAGCGTCATGACAGAGCTGCCACTGACTATACACTTCTCACAGGAGCCCTCTCTGCTGACCCTGGCCAAAATATCTGCTTTCCTGGGAATGAACTATGATCCTTCTTCATGTTCTTTGAATGAAAAAATACTTGAGCACTTTGTTCAGGGGTAGTTGGTTAAGAATACGGAAAGGGGACAAGAGCAGAATGGGCTTCAGCCAGGTGCCAGAGAGTTTCCCGGCCTTGACCCTTCCCTTCCTCCCATGACTTCATAGGACTTACCTATAGAGGCAAGTGAGTGAATGTAATCCCAGCCCTTTCACAGCAGGGATGTGGCCGTATCCCACAGGGGTTTACTGCAGTCTTAATGATCAACACAGGCATGGAAGCAGCATTCCTCATTCCAACGACCTAACTATGCAGTCATTAAAAGTCACGGTTATAAAAGTCTGTACAACAGTATGGAAATGTTCATGGGGTGATGCTAAAGGAGAGATGAAATTACAGGAAGAGTATGCCCTTGAAATAGACATAAATATAAGATACCAAATAAAAGATAAGAACAATTGTACTAGAGTAGTGGAGAGGAAGTTGAGGTGGTTTTTCTCCCCTTGTCTATATTCTTATATTTCTTGATGTGATTATACTTCTTTCATAGTTACGTATTTTGCTTTTTAAAAAATCTTTGGCAAGATAGACATCTTGAGTCTACCTTGCTTCTCTCCCCCTGTGTTATGTGTCTCCCTCCTCCTCCTTCATAATCTCATTTTTGGATGAGGAAGCATCATTGTGCAAAAAAGAGAGTCCTGAGTTATAGACATGGATTCTGCCCTCAATTGACCCTGTGACCTTGAGCAAACACTTAACCTCAGGGGGCTTTGGTCTTATCATCTCTAAAACAAGGGAGTTGGAATCCATGCTGTCTTAAGATTCCTCTTGAGTCTTCAGTTTGAGATTCTGATTGGAAATAAAACTGCTCGATAAGGCTGTTGTGGGATGGGTGGCAGCCACTTTGAATTGGTAGCTGTGATAGGATAAGGTGTCATGACAGAACCACGTGTTCTCCAGTGTGTGCATACAGATAATAGGCGAGAAGAAAGGAAAATGTTCTCTCAGTATTTTGGACTCTTCAAAATAAAGGGCCTCAACAGTTAAGTACCCTTTTCAGAGTAATGAATGTCCTAAACTCCAAGAAATAAGCAAGTCTAATTCTGTCTTTAAATCCCTTCTCGTCCCTGCGGGAACTGGCTTTAGTTAGGTTGGCTGTTGCTTCCTGGAGCCCTGAGGAAGTTGTGGAGCTGGAGCTCTGGGCTGCTTCACAGAGCACTTTGCTTCTCCCTCAAAGATGCTGTCAGCTGCTTTACCCTCTGACCTTAATTTGATCAACATTAGAACCTTATATTATTTCATTCATTCAGTTGGCAAGTGGTTGTGTACTCTTTAACATGCACATAGCTTGCCTCAGTAAAATTAAAGCCTGAGTCAGTATAAGGACAGAAACCCCCAGGCTATCAGCATCCTGACCCAAGTAGCTGGACACTAGTTTCTGGAATCTCTCCCAGGGCCAACCTTTGAAGACATAGAATGTAGTAGCTGACCTGCAGCATGGAGGGACAGCTCCAATCTGAGATGAGAGACTGGAGGGAAGGGATAGTTCAGCCCCTGAGGCATTGAATAGTCTTAAATTCCTTTATCTGTGGATTAACAGGAAGAAAAGGATTAGGTGTTCCTCAGACTTCCCTGGTGGCTCAGACGGTAAAGCCTACAATGTGGGAGACCTGAGTTCGATCCCTGGGTCGGGAAGATCCTCTGGAGAAGGAAATGGCGACCCACTCCAGTGTTCTTGCCTGGAAAATCCCATGGACAGAGGAGCCTGGTAGACTACAGTCCATGGGGTTGCAAAGAGTTGGACTCGACTGAGCGACTAAACTAATCTTAACCTTTTTAATTTGATCATTTTCCTTGACATGGAACTTTGTAGATCATGGCTTATGCTTAAAAACTCGCCACATGGGAACAAGGATGTTCCCTCTAGTTTGTTTTTCTGTGGTGACAGTGCATCCTGCCTTCCTTCTTAAAAAGGCCCATGTCTCATATTATTAGGTCAGTCATCATCAAGGGCTTTAAAATTTTTTTCTTATTGTATCCTCTACCTTGTTCTTTGGTGCTGTTTCCAAAATGAAGGTTGTAACAGATTAATCCAACTGCCCCCATGCTTATATTTTCTCAGAGGTCACTGCAGAAACAGAATCCTGTAAGACCCATCCTATCAATGAAACAGAGTGTTAACAGCAAAAGCAAAAAAGAACTGCCATTTCTTAATCACAGTGAAATTCTGTCTCACTTATTTCTAACTAGTAGTCTGTGTTCTGTCAGAAAGTCAGGGATCTCTTAGCAGAACTCATTCAGATCAAACGTGTTTTAGCTGGAGGTGAGCCTTTGTTGGCTTGTGACTCTGGTAGTGGAATGCTTGAAGCCTACCCTTTGGAGGCATTCTGAACAAATTTTGAAAGCAGAAAGTTGTCCTTTAGGAAACTTTCTAGATCTTTAGACCTAGGAATGACTTCTGCAGTCTTTGGGTCAACCTGCGTATGGTTACCTCGTTTATTATTGCTGATGAAGACTGAAATGTATATATAAGCACTGGGTAAGTACTCTGTTGGTATCAGGTTCAAGGCTGCGTCTCAGACTGTCAAGGAAGCCTAGACAATCTGGGTGTTACTGAGACTGTGCCATTTGAGCCATATGTTAGCTCTCACATGGCATTTTTTTTGGTTATACTTGTCTGCTTGCTTGTTTTTCCTTGCCTCCCCCACCCCTCCCCCCTTTCTTGAACACTTTCATCTCTCTTCCTAGCAGATTCAGGCCCCAGTAAGACAACAGCCGAAGGTTCAGACAACCCCACCTCCTACCATCCAGGGGCAGAAACTTGGATCTCTCACTCCTCCATCATCCCCCAAGGCCCAGCGTGCTGGGCACAGGCGAATTCTCAGCGATGTGACCCACAGCGCAGTCTTTGGGGTCCCTGCCAGCAAATCAACCCAGCTGCTCCAAGCAGCTGCAGCTGAGGCCAGTCTCAATAAGTCCAAGTATGTATTGCTTCTGTGGGCAAGGGCTGCTGGGGGGCCATTGCTGTATAATTTTTGCTATGTACATAATTGTGTATAGCTGTATGTATAGGGGTGCGTGTCTGGGTTTAATAAGAAACTGAATTTTCCTGTAGTGCATAGATCAGACTGATCTTAAAAAATAATTTTTTACTTGCCTCACTGTTTCAGTCTGTCATCCATCCCATACCGTATAGAGTGTTTTCTAAATTCTTGATCTGACCAAATCTCTCCATACCAATAACATTTTCTTGACTCCCCATTTTCTGTGGAATAATATCTGAACTGACTGGCTAACAGATCAAAGCCTATTGTATCACACTGGTAGAACTGCCACTCTCATTCTGGTCCACTTAGGAAATGCTTGTCTGTTCATTAAGATCCATGTACTCGGTTATTTTTTCTTTGACCCTTCCTCTGGTACCATATATAATTTTGTCTGAACTGTCTTTTGAGCATGTATCACACTATATTCTTATTTGTTTGTGTATCTAGCTGACCTGGCCTGTAGGTTCGTCCATAACAAGCACCATGGTTTAACCAAGCTTAGTTAATCTGGTGACAGGTTCTGTGCCTGACATCAAGTAGATCGCAATGAGTGTTTGTTGCATAAATGCAATGTCAAACCGTCAACTTTCTTGAAACCATGTACTAAAGTTAAAAATCTTTAAGTCATTGCTGCTGCTGCTGCTAAGTTGCTTCAGTCGTGTCTGACTCTGTGCGACCCCATAGACGGCAGCCCGCCAGGCTCCCCCATCCCTGGGATTCTCCAGGCAAGAATACTGGAGTGGGTTGCCACTGCCTTCTCCACTTTCTTGGAACCATGTACTAAAGTTAAAAATCTTTAAGTCATTAGCTAAATGTAAAGGGCATCAAGAGAGACTTTAGAGGAAATTAGGTAATGATACGCAGGAGCCCAGGATGGTGGTAACTGTCCCTATTGCTCTTTAACTGTGATGGTGTCCACTGATGCAGGACCCTTACAGATGTGAGGCCACCAGAATAGGCCTCAGCCCCTCTGGGACCAGTTGTGAATGTTACAGTGGTCAGCACAGGATGCACGAGCCCAGCAACAGGTTGGTTTGGGATCCTGAATGAAAAAACTCACAGATGAAGCCAAAAATCTAATAAGCGAGAGATTAAAGAAGTATTAAGAGATAGTGAATCACAAAATAAAGAGAGATGTTTGTTTCACACAGTGGAAAGGGCATCTGTGGAAACTGCCATTGCCTCGGGAAGACCTGTTAGAAAAATACTGTGGAAGATACTGGTTTGACTTAGAAAATAATTTGATCTTGAAACAAGAAGAATAGATTGACCCTTTTCAACCTTCATGTGTCTTTTTATTTCGTGGGGGTGGGAACCTACCTAGGTCTGCAACCACCACTCCTTCAGGCTCCCCTCGGGCCTCCCAGCAAAATGTTTATAATCCTTCAGAAGGTTCTACGTGGAATCCCTTTGATGACGACAATTTCTCCAAACTCACAGCTGAAGAACTGCTAAACAAGGACTTTGCCAAGCTGGGGGAAGGTGAGTAATCAGTATCTTTTTGAGGGTACTGAACCTTAATTCTACAGGGATATGCCTGTGAAAATGTAGGCTTGGACCCAAGACTTGACTTGGAAGTATGTGTGCAAATCAGTTTATATTTTCACCAGAGCACTGAAGTCTTTTTGTCCTCAGGAAATCCTGGTCATGTTGTGGGGGCAGCAGGGAGAGTCGGAAACATTTAGGACAGGTTTGGTAGCAGAGATCAGTATGATGTCAAGCACATTTACTCTTTGGAGGTGTGTAATGGCACTTTGTCCTAAGTGGGTGTATTATCCCAGAGGATCATAACTGCTCACCCTGAGAGTGTGGCCTCACTGAATCTTTGTGATCAGAATTCTCTGCTCCTGTTGACTAACCATGGCGAGGAGATCAAATAAGTAGAAGGTACCGTTTCCACCCTCAAATCCACCAGCTAATTTGAAAGGCAGGATGCCTACACACACACACACATGCACACTCTCTCTCTCTCTCTCTCTCTCTCTCTCTCTCTCTCTCTTCAAAAAACAACAGTATATACCCTGGGGAAAATTCTACAGTATGATACAGTTCAAAAAAAGGTACCTCATTGTCAACAAAAGCACAGGCTAAAAGAATGATCAGAATGGAGTGAATGATAAGAGCTTGGACCAAACATTTTAGCTTCATTATTTTGTGGACATCATTTAAAATATGTATAGGCTTCCCTGGTGGCTCGGTGCTCAAGAATCTGCCTGCCAGTGCAGGAGATACAGGTTCGATCTCCGGGTTGGGAAGATTCCCTGGAGAAGGAAGTGGCAACCCACTCCAGTATTCTTGCCTGGAAAATTCCATGGACAGAGGAGCCTGGCGAGCTACAGTCCATGAGGTCGAAAAGACTTGAACACGACTTAGCGACTAAGCAACAACAAAATCCATATGCTTTCTTGCCCTTTTTTTTCCTTGTCTCTATTTTTTAATAATTTCCTGTCACTCTTCTTGTTATTCGGCTGTTGGCTTTTACATTAAGCTGTTGTCACTATGCCCATTCCTCATAGCATCTCACTACTGCCATCTTTCTTCTCACTCGCTCTCCTAACTGCTTCTAATGTGGAAAACAGATCATCACACTCATTAGAATTATGTAGAGATAAATGGACTCAGTGTGAAGGCTGAAGGCATTCTGCTGTGAGTAATATGCTCAAGCTTTAGGGCTTTAGACTTCCTTTCTTTCCTCAGCTGTTTCTCAGTTACTGCAGTGGCTAGATAAGGACCTAGAATAGTCAAGGTGTTGCCTTTCTGCGGTAAAAATAGTCAAGTAGTCAAGAGTAGATGTCAGTTTGGATGCCCTTCACCTCCTGCCTGGGTGTGCATCATGGGATTCTCCTGGGATGAACTGAGTGGTGTTTTGTCCCTCCAGGCAAATATCCTGAGAAGCTTGGAGGCTCTGCTGAGAGTTTGATCCCAGGCTTTCAACCAACCCAAGGTGATGCTTTTGCTGCTCCCTCATTTTCCGCTGGAACTGGTTAGTATGGCAGACGCCTGTAACTCGAGACTTCACTGTCGTCACCTTCCACTACTGGTTTCCAGTCCACAGATGACCCTAGCATGCCAGCGAGCCCCAGATCCTGGGGCTAACGTATTTTCCTTCCTTCAAAAGATTTGCTAAAAAAAGATGGGGATTGAAAAATGATCTAGAGTTACTTTGAACTAGATTGTCAGAATGATCTGGCAGTAATATACAGGATTTGTTCTCTCAAGTCCATAGACATATTTTTAAGCAAATATTTCTAAATTTCAGAAACATCACTCTGTTACTGTCTTGTAATTGCTTAGGTTCTTTGGAATGACTTGGAGGATTCTAAGAATTAGATGTTCTGTCCTGTATCTGAGATTCTGCTTATGCTGATTTTTGTGCATGTGTGTCTGTGCTTCTGGAGAGGGAGAGAGGTCTTTTTAAATGAGACTTTTAAAAAATCTTGAAGTAATAATAAAAACCTAATTTTCCCTTTTATTAATAAACAATATATTTTATTTAGTAATTTATAGGAAAGCATAGAGAAGAAAGTTAAAAGCCCCATGATCACATCCCCAAGAAATTAACACAAGAAATACCATTTTGGATACCATTTTGATGTCTGTTCAGTTCAGTTCAGTCGCTTGGTCGTGTCCGACTCTTTGCGGCCCCATGAATCGCAGCACGCCAGGCCTCCCTGTCCATCACCAACTCCCGGACTTCACTCAGACTCAAGTCCATTGAGTCAGTGATGCCATCTAGCTAGTAGCATTTAATCCTTTTAGGGTCACAGAGATCTTTTGAGAATCTGAGGAAAGTTATGGATCTTCTTCTTTATGAACACACAAGTGTCCACTGTTTTGTACACAATTTTCACCCTCAGTTTATGACTCCAACATACATTTTTATAGTCACATTTTAAAGCCTGATTTTTACTTTAAAAATTTAGCATTTCCCCCCTTATATCATTAAAGAAACTCCTCAAATGTAACTTTTAAATTGTCTACATAAAATTCCTTTTTTATGGATATATCCTAGTATATTTAACCAAGTACCTCTTTCTTAAACATTAATTTTATGTTAACATTTTACTGTTATAAATTCCTCAGCAATGGATGTGAGGTTTTGACTATGTTCTTTGTAGGATGTGGAATCTGATCCTTCAGAATTGATCTTTTGAATTATATTGATTAATTACTGCTTTTAACTCTTTATATTCTTTCTTCCTGCTTTCTTTATGTGTGTTAGTAGTTTTTCTAACCTCATAAATTTATTTATTAGAACTTTGGCTGTCATTCCACAATATTTAATATGTAATGAGTACTCTTGCCTGGAAAATCCCGTGGATGGAGGAGCCTGGCAGGCTGCAGTCCATGGGGTCGCTAAGAGTCAGGCACAACTGAGCGACTTCACTTTCACTTTTCACTTTCGTGCATTGGAGAAGGCAGTGGCACCTCACTCCAGTGTTCTTGCCTGGAGAATCGCAGGGATGGGGGAGCCTGGTGGCTGCTGTCTGTGGGGTCGCACAGAGTCGGACACAACTGAAGTGACACAGCAGCAGCAGCAGCAGCAGCTCTCTTATTCTTGTTTTCTGGATGTTTTTAAATTTAAGTTTTGATTTCTTTACCCTAAAGTTACTTAAGATACATTTTAGTCGCATTGTGATAATATGGCCTCTGTAACGACAGAGGTAGTTATTGCTATGGAGGAGCTTTCTGTTGCCCAGTTAGTTATTCATTTTATGTACATTGTATGGGAATTAGTTTTCCATGTTGATAAATATTAGTCTACAACACGATGTTTAATGGAAGAATAATAGCATTGTATTTAACATCACTTTTGACGAATACTTGCTGCTGCTGCTGCTGCTCAGTCACATCAGTTGTGTCCAACTCTGTGCGACCCCATAGACGGCAGCCCAGCAGGCTCCCCCGTCCCTGGGATTCTCCAGGCAAGAATACTGGAGTGGGTTGCCATTTCCTTCTCCAATGCATGCATGCATGCTAAGTCACTTCAGTCGTGTCCAACTCTATGTGACCCTGTGGACAGCAGCCAACCAGGCTCCTCTGTCCACAGGGTTCTCCAGGCAAGAATACTGGAGTGGGTTGCCATTTCCTTCTCCTGACGAATACCTAGGTTGTTACTAATTTTCACCACATAAACATTCCTGAAGCTAAGTTTTTATGTATATCCTTTACCATTTCCTTAAGGTAACTTGTAGGAGATTATTTGCTAAATCAACAGATATATATGTGTTTAAGGCTTTATGGAAACAAAACAAAACAAAACCAAAGGAAAAAAAAAAGGCTTTATGGTACCTATTTCCAAATCACTTTCCAAGAATGCTATTCAAATTTTATTTCAATTAACAATAGATGAAAGTAATTTTCACGTCATTTTCCCACCCAGACCAGCTTAGAGGTTTTAGATAGAGGATACTGTTTACTGGCCATTTGTATTACTTTTGGGATTTGTGTTGTTCGTGTCCTTTTTTTGTTGTTGTTCTGTGTTTGTTTTGTTTTTATTAATATGTAAGAGTGCTTCATGTGTCATATATTGTAGGCATTCCCACCAGTTTGTCATTTGTCCTATATAAGTGTTATCTCATCGGACTCTCTCGACAACCCTCGAGGGTTGCCATACCATCTGCATATCTGTTATGGTTGAGGTGACTGAGTACAGGCTAGTCTCTTTCCGAGTCGCATAGCTAGTAAGTAGCAGAGTTAGGACAGTTAGTGTCCTAACATTTGGCTCTAGAACTTCCTCTCTCAGGTTTTCTGCCTCATAATAAGGCAAATTTAATAATATTTTCCTAGAAAATCATCTATAGTTTCAAAAAATTTTTCAGTAAGATGGAAGAGTACATTGAAATCTTCTGTAGCATTTTCTTGGTGTACACCAGATTTATCATGTGCATTTGTGTTTCTCTTTTTCTTGGTAACTCTAACTAGAGATTTGCTGTTTTATTATCTTTCAAAGACAACTCTATAGAACTGTTTTTCTGTCTTCTAATTCTTTGACTGTTGCTGTTATCTTTTTGATTGCAGTTCCCTGTTTTAGGCTCACTTTGCTGATTTCAAAAAGAATACATAGTAAATTTTTTAATTCTTAAAAAAAAAAATTTAGAATTTTTCTCTCAATATAAGAGAGATTTTCAACCAGCTTGAGTGTGGGGAGGGAGACTGTAATCTCCAGGAAGACTTTTTCACCCATAATTTATTACTCCCTTGTCTCCTTGCTCCAGTTGCCCACCCTACCCCAACTTTTGAGGATTACACTATTATTGAGAGTGCCTTCTAATAGCTGTGTGTTTCCCTTGTAAGAAAGAACTCAAGTTTTAACTGTATCTTGTAAGTCTTCATATGACGTTTTCAGTGTTAATATTTTGAAATAGGCATTTGAGTTATTTGGAAGGTGTATACTTCAAATATTAAATAGTTAAAACTTTTTGTGCATTATTTTTTATTTTTAGCTTTGTTGTCTGGTCTGTAGAATTTTTAAGTTTATTGGTATTTTGGTCTGGTTTAAAGTGCTCAGGGTTGGATATTTAGTTTGACTAGTATCAAGCACTGGTCATTGTCCTTGAGATAAAACATCACGGTGATGACCAGTTATGGTGTGGGTAGGAAAAGAGGGTCGTGGAATAGCTCTAGGAGAGTCTTCTTATTGCTGAATCCCAGCGTTTAGTACACTGCTAGGTTCAGTACAGTCTTGTTGAATGAAGGAAAGGAGTTGCTTTCTGCCAAAGGATAGGAGCTTGGATTCGTCAGTGTTAATGACAAAGCTTCCTAATCATTTTCCATCCACTTCCAGTTTTAATGCCTAGTTCTAACTTATTATATATCTTATGTTTTGTTGTTTGTCTGTATAAACTTTTTTTAAAGAGTTGTTTTTTGTTTTTATTTTTGTGTCTTCTCCCCTTTATGCTTACTTTGAAGACTGTAAATGGCAGTTTTTTTAAAGGCCCAACAATTAGAAAACACATATTTGAGTAAAATTAGGGCAGTAATAACAGTGAACATATGTTGAATACATGCTACACACTAAGCGCAGTAAGTGCTTTTGTTCGCTTTATCTCCAGTGATCCCTCACAACAGCCCACAAGAGCCTGAGTGACCTGCCCAATGTCCCAGGTGGAGAATGACAAAGTAGAGATTTGTACCTGAGCAGCCCAGCACAGTAACTGTAGTCATAAACACATCTCAGAAATCTTATAAATCAATGACATTAAGCTTTTGCAGACATTACAGACATCTTTTTCCCTCAGTTTATGCAGCATTTTTCTATGAACATTTGGTATTTTCTCTGTGTTCATATTTGTAGTGTGAATGAAGAAGACTCTTCATTCTTTACAAGTGAAAGAATATTATATCTAAGTCCCAGAAATGAATATGTCCCCACTTGTATGAAGTGCAGGTTGGCAATATTTTCTGGAAGGTTTCTAATCAAGCTCAGATGGTTCACTGATTTTAAACCTTCTAACCAACCAAGGGAGGAGCTAAGCAGGAAATGTGGCAGTGAGTTGGGGAGGATGACACAAGGGTTATCATCAACATTTTTATGGTAAAAGCTGCAAAAATGTTACTAAACTATGTCCATACATTAGAGGAGAAACGGGCAGATGATTAAAACTTGACCTTGTACCTCTTTTTTAGAAATAGCCCACTTTAATGATATTCTCAAAATGACAAAATTAGATTAGGAGAAGAGTAAGGAGTGGATGTGGCTATAGTGGAGTACAGGGAAGATTTTTGTTTGATAGAACAGTTGTGTATCATTGTTGTGGTACTTAGACTAATTTATACATAGAATCAAATTGCAAGGAACTATATATATACACACCCATACACACAATACATGTGAAAACTTGTATCAATGGGATAGAGGTGCAACAGAATTGCACCAGCGTCAATGACAATGAACTACAGTTATAAGAACTCGCCACTGGGGGAAGCTGGTTCACAGGGTCCTATGTACTGCAACTTCCTATGAGTCTATAATTATTTGAAAGTTAAAACTTTCTTGTACATCCACTTTATAAAAGGCTAGGTTAGATTTTAATTCAGAAACAAACTGATTATTAAAATGCAAGGTACAACATGGTAAAATAGGCACTAGGAGACCTGTGTTTTGATCATGGGTCTGCTGGTGGACCTCTGGTTAGTCTCTTAACTTCTGGGCTTCATTTTCTCTTCTGAAAAATAAGAAAATTGTGCTAGAAAATCCTGAGATCCCTTCAAGCTCTGGTATTCCTTAAGGTGTATAGATTTTTTGTAAATCTATAAGTTTGCCAAATACAGAGTGAATGCCAATAGTATGGTAAAGGTTGTCCAGAGGTTAGGGCTTGTCTAACCTTGCAATAAGCAAGAAATCAGTTTCTGTCTCTCTGTTTGCCTAGCATTACATTAGACATTTGGTGATAGAATAGGATTCAGTCCCTAAAGAACCTCAAGAGGGAAATGGGTACAAAGGAAGTACCTACACGCATATTCTAGATTATACAATAGAATTTGTTTACCTACCAAAATGTGTGATAGGGCTAGTATTGCTGTAGGAATTCTAAAAGAGATCACTAGACTGCAGTATCTAAGGAAGAAGAAAAATTTCAGATGTACAGCTGTCCTGGTTTTATCATTAACTGCATCTCAGACTGTGCTGTAAGGACCAGAGTGTATATCTCATACATTTGCTGTTACACTGAATTATATCCACTCATTTCTCTTTATTCTGCCTCTAAATTTAGACTTACTTTATAATGTGAGTTGGGTTAATAGATGGTAAATACATCTAGATTTACTTGATGTTTTCTGCTTTTCTCTTTTTTCCCTGTCTCCTTGACCCTTCTTTCCCTTCCATCCAACTCCAGCTGAAAAAAGGAAGGGTGGGCAGACTGTGGATTCTAGCCTTCCTCTTCTAAGTGTATCTGATCCTTTCATTCCTCTTCAAGTACCTGATGCACCAGGTAGGTAAATAAAACTGAAGTTAAGTTACATCGCAGGGCCTCTTGAGAGTTCTGTTTTAAACACTGTGAGAACAACCTGCAGTCCAAGACCTAATAATAGGTACTGTTGTACATTTTTACTGTGTCTCAATAAAAGGGACAAAATTCACTTGGAAGGCACTTATCCTTAGCAAAGACAGTAAATTCAGCTCAAATTATACCAAATTGTATTCCACATCATATCAGTGTTAAGTTACATATCCTTGACTGTGTTAATGGTAATGTAAAGGGCCTGTGTATTGCAAAGAACTTTTAGTCCAGTGTGATGATAACAGTGTTGGGGGTGGGGTGTACTTACAAGCACATGATAGAAGGAATAAAATCATAATAGTATAGTATACTGATTGCATTATGAGTGACTTCCTGTTTTGTTCTAATGTGCTTTTATTTTTATAAGACAAAAATACGTAATAAAATTTGATAGGGAATGTGACTCTGGAGACCTAGGTTCCACTACTTTCCACTATCTGAACTTGACTTTTCATCATCAAGATAAGTAGTTCTCATCTCCCCTACAATCTGCCATGTACTGATTTTTAAGTAAGCAGTCTAAAAAAGTAAGAAACAGTTAGCATGGTCTGATTGAAACAGCTTTCAAAACAATGCTTGGATGCTTTCCAGTTAGAGTTCATGATGCCAAAGATTTCTCTTTGCTCCCCTCCTCATCCTTTTAGGGGAAGAGGCGCACAATGTGAGGGACAGAAGTTGCCCTTTCCTTCTTGATCAGTCCCTTTCAAAAAGCAAATAGATCCAGCCCCTTAGAAATAACTGGCAGTCATTTTGCTGTTGATAGTTTTTCTTTTTCCTCATTCTTACTCCTGTTGATTCCTTGAACTAAAAGAATCTGCTTGATTTTTTCTTATCTCCCAAAATGTCAGAGGGATTTATTTGATTGATTGCTTCACAATTGGAAGGGATTGTGATATGGAAATCCTCTACTTACAAAACAGACCCACAGCTTGGGTACCAAGACAGTTTTTATTTCTTTAGATAGTTTGTTGACCCTTCTAAGAAGAAGCAGAAATTTGCCTTAATCAGGTAGTATTGTGTGTAACTGGCTGGACCTGGAGGTAGGTCAAAAATACTTAAAATCAGTAAGAAATGATTCAGATAGGGTAGTTAAAGAAATGAGAAGAAAGGTGTCCAATAGAGGTCCTTTTCTTTGTTGCATCTTCCAGGTATGCCTGGCAGGGCCTAGACAGGCCAGTTTCAAGCAGATGCCCCGTCAGGTTCATGCCTTGTTCTTACCCAGATAGCCCATGAGCTGCAGAAGCTGGAAGGGTGGCCTCTTGGCACAAGCCAGAGGATGAAAGCATAAATCATACATGTTACTCCTTTGAATTCTCAAATCACTGAGCAAAAAATCCAGGCTTCTTACCATACCCACAAAGCCCTGATGATTCTGGCCCTTGGCTGCCCCTCTGCCCTGAGCTCAAGAGCATTCATCCCCTCAGTTCTTCCTTCAGTAAGCTGACCTGATTCCCACCCCAGGGCCTTTGCACTTTCCGGTACTCTGCTTGGAAAGGTTTTCCTTCTTGTTAGTCGACATTTGGGTCTTGAGCTTAAATGCTGTCTTCTCAGTGAGGCCGTGTGGTCCTGTAGGCACTGTCAGTCACACTCCCTGGCTTCATTCTTCATAGCACTTATTGTGACATCGTCTCTTTTTGCTTCTTCATTGCCTCTTGTTTGCTTGTTCAGTCCCCACCAGAACGTCAGGTCCTAAGGGAGGGACCTTGTCTGTCTTATTTGCAGTGTACTGCCAGTGTCGGGAATACTGCTGGGCATAGCTGGCACTCACTGAGTACTTGCAGATCAAATGAATAAATTAAATAAAACCTGAGGCTGAAAGGCTTTTGACGGTCCCATTACTCTCCATTCCTGTCTCCAAACACCAAACCCCAGACTCCTAGCTCCATAGCCTTCCATGTGTGACTCTGCCAACCCCGATCCAGGCCTGCTTACCCACTGTTTGAGGAGATATAAACAGCCCACAGCCCACATGTCAGGAAGCTGGCAAACCCCTGGATGAAAGTAGTAGCTAAGCTCAGCAGATCCTCAGTTCCCTCTTTTCATGCTGCTGTCTGGAATTTGGGCTAAGGATGGCACGTGACCGTTGTGTCTCTGAATATTTCATTTACTTCAATGCCCAGCCTGTGGCACATTGAGCATTCAGTTATAGCTCTTTATCCCCATATCCTTCCGCAGCATCTCGAAATACTCCAGTGAGGAAAGGGCTGAGAATTTAGGGTCTCTGGTCCTGTGGCAGACTGCGGGTTTGTCTCCTGCCCCTCAAAGCAAGCAGTTGGTCACTCTCTCCACCCCATGGTGGACACTGGTCAGGTGTATTGGTTGGTTGGTTTTACATACGTGCTTTCCCCTCCCACACTGATCCTTCCTGGTGGTGAGAGTCATGGAACCTCAGTCTCCTGACAACTGTGTCTTTTGTGACTTGACATTTATTTTATGCTCTTTAAATGTTTACACATATAATATCCTTTGAGCCTACAGATAATACAGATGGGTGGGTGTGTCACGCGGTCTCTTGCCTTGTGAGTGAGGAAGGGAGACCCTAATTCTGTGTGATTGAGCTCCTTGCTCTTTATTGGCCCACAGCCCAAGGCAGCTAGTGGTCTCCTTTGCATCCATCCCAGGTCAATCAGGCCTTTGACTAGAGAGCTCAACTTAAGGTTTAGGGAAATACAGGAACTGATTCGAACATGTAAGAGCTTGGTTCTAGCTACTTAGTAGCTAGGTGGATTTGGTCAAATCACTCCAACCCTGTTCTTGCCTGAAAAATTCCATGGACAGAGGAGACTGGCAGGCTACTGTCCATGGGGTTGCAAAGAGTTAGACATGACTGAGCGACTAACATTTCACATGACATAATGCCTCATGGTTCATCCATATTGTAGCATATGTCAGAATTGCCTTTCTTCTTAAGGCTGAATAATATTCTATTGTGTTTGTTTTGTTCGTCCATCCGTCAGTTGACACATGGTTTGCTTCTGTCTTATTCTGTTGTGGATAATGCTTCGGTGAACATGACTATGCAAATATCTCTTCGAAACTCAAGATTCTTTGGGGTATGTACCCGAAAATAGAATTACTAGGACGTATGGTAAATCTGTTTTTAATTTTCTGAGGAACTGCCATACTGTTTTCCACAGCGACTATACATCTTTACATTTCTGCCAGCAGTGCTCAGAGTTTGAGGAAAGGATTTTTATAGCAACCCCTTCATACTGAGCTTTCGACATCAGTGTTCCACAAGACTAAGCAAGAACGCATTAGTTGCCCCATGAGCGCTACTTCCTAGAATTAATAACTTTAAAAAAAATACTTCTTGGCTTACAGCCCTCTGTCTTCTTTCGACAAGGAGGCAAGAGACGCTGCATTTCCTTAGTGGTTTGTTGTTAAGATTGGCATTCTTCTCAGAGCTATTTGCTTGACATCTTCCTCACTTCCTCCTGCTATCTATCTTGTGATATTAAAAGGTCCAAAGTAGATCAGAGTGTGTGTCTTTACTCTGGAGGGAAAGTTTTTCTTCCCACAGATTCAGTTCTCTAAAATGGACTTGGAATGGGTCATGGAGATTGACTTTTGATTCCAGTGTGCAGATGTCACAGGCAGTTTAGTGCCTGGTTTCTCAGTGATAGGAGCTGTTTAGAGTGGCTAAATTCTAAAAACAGCTTCTCTTGTTACAAGACTTCAGGGCTCACACCCTAAGTCAGACAAGACGTACAATTCCCAAAACCACAAAGCTGTAGCAGCCATGTCAGCTTTTTTGATGAGGCTTGCATCTGGTCTTCTCTGTCTTAAGTTCAATCTGCTTTATTCCTCGTGGTCCTATTTCTAATTAGGGTTGGAATGGGCCCTGAGCAAGCCCTTAGTCTTACTAGCCTATATAAATAGGTATCTATCCTCATTTTTGAGATTTTAAGAGAGAAATTTTACAACTTGCAGTATTCCCTGGTCTCATGCCAGGAAGTGGTTCTGATTATCTATCCTTAGACTGGTTTATGAAGAATTTATTACCCTTTTTGTGATATATGTTTTCCATAACTAAGCCTTGAGAGGAGAGGGATCTACATCTGAAATGGATGAATTCCTGCCTCCAACTCCAGCAGTTGCCTTCTCCTCTCTTCTCCTAGTCCCTGACGCCATTTGACTGACTTTTAAGGAGAGGGGTGGTGCTCAGAGAAGACCCTTTCACTCCCTCCTTCATTTCAGAGTTCTAACAGTCCTCTCCTTCAAAAGCAGCCTTTGTTTCCACTGTCCAGGATAACTAATTCTGCATCCGTTTTTCTTTAGCAGTCTACCTTCTCAGTCTTTTAACTATGATTTGAGTGCTTTTCCAAGCACTTAACCTGACTCATTTTTGAGAACCCTAGAGACTTGGGAAAGAACTGATTATAGTACTGAGAAGAATGTGATAGGAAAATACCACCAATGGAAAAATAGGAGCAGACAATTCATAAAAGACAAAGTATGAATTATCAGTGAGTAATATTTTTTTTAAAGTTTACTGTCATTTAACTGGTACATATAATATACCAATTATAAAGCAGTGAGGTGCTGCAGCTTCTGCTCTCAGCTTGGTAAAGGTGGAAATGAGCCAGTGCCTCAGGCTTAGTGAAGGGATCAGAAAACGGACACACTCTGATCCTGCTCGTGGGAACATCGTTAGTACAGCTCTCGGGGTGGACAGCATGGTCTTTGAGGTTTTACTTCCTTATTGACTTAGCAGTTCCTTTCCAATATATTATCTCCATGAAGACATGAGTATGCTTACATATTCATTGAACAATCAGTTTATATAGGAAAAGAATGAAAGAGTATTTGTTTAAAACTCAACAGTTGAGCTTCCCTGGTGATCCAGTGGTTAAGACTCTGCCTTGCAATGCAAGAGACACTGGTTTGATCCCTGGTCAGGGAGAGCAACAAAGTTTGTGAGCCCCAACTACTGAGCCTGTCCTCTAGAGCCTGGGAGCCACGACTGCTGAGCCCACATGCTACAACTACTGAAGCCCACATGTCCCAGAGCCTGTGCTCCACAACAAGAGAAACGACTGCAATGAGAAGCCTGCGCACTGCAGGTGGAGTAGCCCCTACTTGCCACAACTAGGAAAAAAGCTTGTGCAGCCACGAAGACCCTGGGCAGCCAGAAATAAATAGATCTTC